>NW_017728886.1:210805286-210870602 GCF_001723895.1 Crocodylus porosus | reverse complement strand
CCGTGCGCTGGGGAGACCGAGCAGCCCGGTGGAGGGGGGAGCTCCGCGCCGGGGCCTGGGTGGGGGGTCCTAGCCCGGCTCGTGTTCTGGGGAATAGGGCAGGGGAGTGGAGACACAGTCGGGGCTTCTCCGTGACAGGCGGCTGGTGCAGGTCTCTGGCCCTGGGCGGCTTCTGCGGGGCTCTTGGCTTCAGTAGGGAAAGTGCGCTCCATACATTCAGTCATGGTAACGGCCCCTGTGGCTTTGTCCCTTGCATGAGAGAGGTGTTGGCTTCTGACTTTCGTTGAGCACTGTGAATGGCCCCCCTGTATTTTTGTTCATCCTTTGGCAGTGCTGTTTTAATACTTATTGGGGGTTTTTTCTCTCTTCCTTATGTTTCTCAAACATTTGGTGCTGCAAGAATCTCCATTTTAAAAGGCCCTGTTCCCCTAAGATGTGCTCATTTAAAATAAAATGAATGACAAGTGGTTTCAGGTGTGACACCTGGCTCAGAGTCCAAGTGCTGGGTTTTTTTTTTTTGGTGGGGTTTAATCACACTTACTTTTTTTAATAACCTACCTGATCGCTTCTCCTTTGTGAAAGACCTTGACAAACAGGAAAGTGGAAGGAGAAGGGGGTTAGTCACAAAATGATGTCAAACATGCAAAGTAAACACATTGAAGGAAACAGCCTTTAGTCTTTCAGTTGTAGTTAGAAGTCACTTAGGAGTCATTAGTTAATAAAATCAGTCACTTGTGAAGTGTGATTTTTTGTTTTTGTTTTGTTTTTGTTTTTTTTAAATTGATCTCCCTTTAATACATAACAGACTTATGGGAGGGGAGTTATTTATAGCTTAGAATTAGGCAAAAGTAAAATTTTAATTCAGCTTATTTGAATCAGTTATTTTCCAGAGGCTAAAACCACAGCCTTCTATTGTGCAAGTTCTTAGAGGCAATGACTTGGGCAGTGACTGTGTGTGTACAGCATGTAGGCAATCTAAAACTGTCCTGCAGGTTAGGGTCTGCCTGCACATATCAAACTTGCATGAAGCTCCATTGATTTGTCTGCCAGTGTAGAACCCAACTGAGACTTTTTCCCCTGGATCTAATTGCAAGACTAGAGCTAAACGCAGAAATACGACACGTGGGTGTAAAAGGCAACAAAGGACGGCAATGAGGGAAGATAAGAACAGAGGCAGTTACCTATGTTAGTCTGAAGTCAGGCAGAAGGCAAGGTAGATAAGCACCTTATGGACTAACAAAATAAGATATAGAGAGAGCAAAAGCTTTTGTGAACTTGAACTCGTGTCATCAGATGATAAGATGGAAGAGAAGAGCAACATATGTTTTTAATGCATCTGTTGGCTTCATATATTATATTCTAAGGATTTTAAATAGGATAACTGATGTTACTAAATCATCCATAGTTTAACTGGAAAAGTGTTTAGATTATGGTTTAATGAAAGCTCTTTGTTTGTCTCCGGTGGCTCCATATTCTAATCATTTTAATTTCTTGCTCTTGAACAAGTTTCATCTGTAGGTATTACAATGCCTTACAAGACAGTGAATATTATCCTCATTTCATAGTTGAGGGAAGAGGGTGATGAATCTTTGGCTTTCCAGTGCTATCAGTAGAGTCAGAAATGAACATGAATAAATGAACATGAATGTGTCAATTTCTGATCTAATCCAATGTTTGGCATAGAAGTGTCTCCAAAAGTCTCCAGATAAAGACCCAAATCCAAGGTGTTAGAGAATCAGTACTCTATTAATAAACTTCAGTGAAGCTATATCTGATAAAGTTGAAGCTACTGAAAGTATTCAGTTGACAGATTTTGATTTTTCTTACTTTTTTTTGTTTTGCTTAGTGCAGTTATATTTATGATGTAGATATTTGTCTGAATATTTAGTCCAGTAGGGTCTAGGTTAGTTTATCTAAGGCATAACAAACTTTCTTCGTTACTATTTTAGGATATTCCCAAGCACAGCAATGCCAGTAATATAATAGGATATTACTAGCTAATGGTAGGTTAGAGGAATTCTGTAATTACAATCAGTTGTGACTGATCCAAATATTAGTTTGGCTTGGGCCCTTCTTTTATTGGCCATCTTGAAGTTAATACTGATCTGTCAAAGTTAGAAAATACAATTGGCATTGAGTCTCAAGACGTAGCTTTTGAAAAGGACTTTTTCTCAATAATAAACTGATTTAACAGGCCATGGAATCGTAAGAAGGCATAGAGAGAATACCTTTAATTGGCCATAACATAGAAGACCAGAAGTGTTCAGAAGCTTTAAGAGATGTAGGTTCTTTTACATTCTGTCAATAGGATACAAGATTTGTCTATTATATGACTAGTACCTATAATCAACTAAATTATGAAAAACTGAATTGAATAACACAACTTTAGCAGACTATCGGTAAAGATTTTGAAGTGCACAAAATTGGTAGCTGTACTTCATATTGTTTTCATTCAGACTCTTTCAAATCATTGTCAGGCTGGTGGGAGTCCATATTTAATCTAACTAATTTTCCTTGCATTCTAGCTGGCTGCAACTTTTAGCTTTATTTCCTGGGGAGAAAAACAATTATTTTAGTGTTCCTTTTGTTTTTTTTTCCCTCCCTAAAATTATGCAATCCATGTGATGAACCCAGCACACACAAATAATTCACAAAACACACTAGTGTTCTTTGACAATAGGCAAAGAAAACAGTAAGAAAGCACTCTTTAGATTCATAAGGATGTATTATGATCACCAGGAAGTAGAGATTTAAAATAAAAGCTTCCATTATTGCTCATAATCCCTGTGTCTTCCACAATATTTTAAATAAATTTTTCTTAGAAATTTTTTGGGTAATTTTTTTGCTTTGTGTCTAACTGAATTGGCTTGCCTCCAACCACAAGTTGAAGGTGAAGTCCTTTTCAGAATTTAATACAGACAACTTCCTTGATTGGTTATTGGACGTACTGGGATAAAATGTAAATTAAACCATTGTTTCATGAAATGTGCTTTGAAATAAATTCAACTTGAATTTTAAACAAATATTTCACTTGCATTACAACTTATGTTTCAGATTTTAGATTCAGGAGGATTAAGTCTAGTATTTATGTTAAATCTTTCACAGGTTGCACATGGAGATTCATATAGAATACTTTCAACTATGTGCTTAAATTGTCACTTTTTTAATTTCCCATTGTTCATAATGTTCTTTAAGAAGCTAAAACATGTTATACATATAATTGTTTCACTCTTTTACATTATCGTGCACCAGACACTTTTAAAATATGATAACAGCAGTGTGTTCATCTTCTGAATTGGGCACTGTTTAATGTAGGCAGCAGGATTAGATCTTTATTGTTCTTGAGTAGCAGCAGACAAATGATTGCTACCATTTTGTATTATAACTTTGTTTTATATCTGTATTGCGCAAAACAGTAAAACAATTTGAAGGGAAATTGAATTGTATGCCTACTTTAATATTCAGATAAAAATACTTTTACAGGACACTAGATAAACTTTTTTTTTAACTGAAAATGTTTAACATTAAAAGCATTTGTGTCAGAATTAGGCTGTGGGTCTGAATGGATAAAGAACAAATCCAAAGAAGTCTCGGGTTGAGCAAAACATTATTCATTACTGAAGATTTTGGCCTATTTACAGAGGATTCTGCCAATCATATCAGGATGGTCCCTGGGTGCATGTATTCCTCTCCAAATAAACAATATGGACTAAATACAGAATATCCATGGAAGTGCAACATGCTTGAAGTTAAGGACATCATTAAGTGTTTTGTTCAATGGGGGGTGCCAGTTATGAAAAATATACTAGAATTTAACCCCCAAATTCATTGCTGCTGCTTCTGTTGGCAGGACCTCCATGTAGGGAACCCTTTAAGGCATGACTGCTATGAAACTTCTTTCAGCTCATCAGTCTGAGCTCCCAGTGATGTGCATACATGGTGTCAATGGTCGGCAACATTTTTCTGAAAGTGGGTAACAATGACCCAGCTTGGGTATTAGGCAAGCTGTTGCTGTTCTTTACTGCCTAACGATGGCAGGCTCTAAAGTTGCTTTTCCTTACTGCCTAACCCCTGGCTCTAAAGTACAGATTTGGCCATTAGTGCAGGGATTGGCAACCTATAAGCCCATGTGATCTTGTAGTATAGATAGCATGTCATGCACTCTTTCAAGGATAAATAACTATAAAGAATTGAGAGTTGAGTGTAAGTATCTGAACCTGGAAAAAGCTTAGAGACTGGTTGATTCCAAGTAGACTTGATTAATCTGCAGTCAGCTATGACTTTACAGTTCTTCTGCCTGCCTTTCTTTAACCTTCACCTATAATACTACTAAAATAGTTCTGTTTCATTAAACTCAAGGTACTGCCTGGAAAATGGCAGCCCTTAGCTTTCACTTGTGTTTTGACTATGGAAAAATAATAAAGTAGTTCTTCTGTTTTCAACAACTCAGACCTAAAGACTGAGAGTCAGGACAGACTGTTTTTGACACTTTATATTTGACACTTTGAAATCTCTGGGTTATCTTGTGAATCAGGTGTAGGTGTTTGCATATCTAATAATGCTAATATTGACAGGTTGTAGCTGTGTTGGTTTAAGGACGTAGGCAGACAAGGTTCTTTGTGTAAATCTAATATCTTTTATTATACAAATTAAAATAGTTGGAAAAATTCTTCTTTGCAAGCTTTTGGGTACAGATACCCTTCATCAGGCTGAGGAAGTGTCTGTAGTTGGTCTGTGCTCTTCCTGGATTAAATACTAAAGAAGCCCATACACATACGAGAGAGCCTTTTAAAAGTTATACCTTTAAAGGGATCCGTGGGCACAACAATTAAGGATCACTGAGTTAAATGGTCATGTCTTAGAAAGGGAGGTGCATAGATGTGTAGTAAGTATGTATAGTACATTACTGCCTGTTGTAGGTAAAATCCAGCATGGCTAACTATATCTCTTAAATTTATACCATGTTATAGCTGTGAAATTAATTCCCTTAAAAAGTTAAATTAGCTGACATTTCTGTTTCTCCCCACCCCATATATGCTACCAGGCTTTGTAACTTGGGTGCCACACTTTGAACTCATTGCAGCTTGTCTCCAAAGTTAGTGGTTACTTTTTTAGGTACTAAAGCTGCACTTTATTGCATGGCTGATAGGAAAGATAGTGATCCTGTAAAGTATATTTGTTTATTTTGATTGCATTGCTATAGGAAAAGTAATGAAGAATAATATTTGAATGGGGTGGGGGTGTCAGTTACGGACTATATTAGTTATGTAGGCATGGTATTTTGGGGCTGAAACAGAATTTTTTTTAAACAACCCAGGAAATTTAAAATGGGATGAAAATCTTTCTTGTATTAATTGTCTTTGCCTTTCTCCTTAGCACTTTAGTTGTGTGATGTTCTACTTGGTATGGTAAATAAGGAGCTTTTGTTTGATGCTTATTATATTTGGAAATTAGCTAGCAGGGGTTCTCTGTTATTAATATAGCTCACCCACTTTTGCAAGGCTTAGGGCTATCATTTTAGAACAATAAGGCTTCCTTGACTCTGTGAACTGTGTTCCAGGTCTTCCATCACTTCTGAAACCTGATGCATTAGAGATTTGTAGGACTGATTTAGGAAAAGTATGTCTAAAATTGTAGTCCAGTATCTTGAATGCTGTACTTAGTTTGTGACTGTTTATGAGTAATGACACTGACCAACCCTAATACTTGGAAAGGGAAAAGGCATAGCAACTCGTCTTACGCTAGGATTAATGATGGCTGCATTTTGCCTGTTGGTCATGGCCTCATACAGGGTTTAATTTCTGTAGTAAACTGCATAACCCATACCTAGGCTTGTATACCTTCCCAAATTAAGATTTAAAAAATGTCATGAAGGCTCTGTCCTGACTTTCATACTTTCTAAATCTCATTTTAAATTACTTTGTTTAGCACATCTTTATAGTGCAGAAAGGGCAGCCTTTAACTATAGTCCTGTATAATAAACTGGAGTAGGGCTAATTGTAATGTTGAAGCTTCAATAATAAAGTTATTGTCTTGTGACCACATTGCACCTGTTTCTAAAATGAATCTGCTTTACTGTTTCATACTTCCTTTTTTGTAGTCAGTCTTTTCTTTTCATATTCCCTACTAATGCATTGTTCTGCACTTGTCACTTTTTTTTCTTTTCTTCTCTTTGTTCTGTCTTTTTTTTCCTTAACTTTTCTCTTCAACTGCTCTCTTTGGTCATTTTAGTACCCCTTGCTTTTTCATTTTTAGAATAATGGCACTGAGTCTATTAATTTGTTGTTATAGTGAGAGATTCATTTCTTCTAACATGGAATATTTAAAAAAATACTTTCAGCTTAATGATTGTTGAAATCAGATATTTGAACTAGCTTCTTCTGGAGTTCTCCAGAGAGTCTAACAGTCTCTAAAGTACATTGTTTAAAAACAGCTGACTTGCAGCTCAGTGGCCCATGAGAACTGGCGAAAAGGTGGCATAAGAAGAGTTGAGAACACGGCTGTGGACTCAGTGTTTTGGAGATGGAGGAACTTTGAGTGGTGCCTGCCTGCCTTCCTAGAAAACCAGACAAGATGGGATTGTTTTGTTGGAGGTGGACTAACACGCCCAGCTCTCTGTTCAGCTTTGGTGTTTGAAGTATAGACAAGCCTTTTGACATAGCTATGCCAGCTCTAAATTCAGTGTCCTTAGCACAGAGGTGGTATATATTGATGGAAAGGGGTTTCTGTGTTAACCTATCTACACCCTTTCTGTGAATTGCATAAGCTAAGCTTATAGAATGTTCTTTGTTTGGCATGGAGTTGACCTTTTAAATTTCCTTGCTGATAGCTGCCCTGGTGCAACTTTATGGCTTAGACCAGCTCTGGACACTTAATATTTTGCTGTAGGTAGTTGCCAGGTGAAAACTTGAGTGGGGGGGAAAAAAAGAGTAGCAAATAAGAATGTGAGAGGTTCTCATTCTGGGTTTTATTCTATATATTCAGTGACATGATGGCTAGCAAAAGATTCTGGAATTGAGCTCTTGGTTTAAGGATTTTGAATCTTGGGGTTATACAGCTTGGTTGGCCTTCATCTAAGTAGAAGAGAGCCAGTTTCCTAGGTGACATGCTGGCTATACAAGCGAAAAATGTTAAACATAAGGATAGAATGAGAGGTGGAAACAAATGAGCACGCATTTAGCGCAAAATGTTCAGGAAAAAAATCAAGGCAACAAAGGCTTTGAAGAGAAGAAATTACTTAATTTTGTGTTCACCAATGCTAGGAGTTTGTATAATAGACAAGAGGAATTGGATTTCTTGTGTGTATAAATTTGTCTTAGTTCGTTTCATTGAAACCTGGCGGGGAAAATTGGCATGCTTGAAATGTTAAAATAAATTGTTATAACCCATTTAGAAAGTGGGAATGGCACTAAGTCAGAATGGCCTTATCTTATTTCATCATCACTAGCAACTTAGAAGCAAATGATCTTCATAGAAAGTTGGGGTTGGAAGGGACCTCAGAAGGTCATCTAATCTAACCCCCTGCACAAAGCAGAACCATTGCCAGCTAGATCATCCCAGCCAAAGCTTTGTTTAGCTGGGTTTTGAAAACCTTCAAGGATGGAGCTTCCACCACCGCTCTGGGTAACCTGTTCCATTGTTTTACTACCCTCGTAGTGAGAAAATCCATCCTAATATCTAACCTGAACTTCTCTTGCTACAACTTGAGATTGTTGCTCTTTGTTCTGTCATCTGTAACCACTGAGAACAGGTCTAGCTCCATTGTCTTTTGAAGCCTGCTTCAAGAAGTTGAAGACTGCTATTAAATCTACCCCTCAGTCTTCTCTTCTGCAGACTAAATAAGTCCAGTTCCCTCTGCCTCTCCTCATTAGTCATGTCTCCCAGCTTCCTCTATTTTTGTTGCCCTCTTCTGGATTCTCTCCAGTTTCCTCACATCGTTTCTATAGTGGGAGGCCTGAAACTGAACACAGTACTCTAGTTGTGGCCTCACCAGTGCTGAATAGAGAGGAATAATTAGGGTGGTGCAAAGCTTCGGTAGCTGATTCTATTAAGAGGAGATTCAGCCTGATTCAGAGACCAAATCCGAATCAAATCGTGAGGCAGAGTAAAAGCTCCAAAAAGATTTGGCCTATTTCGGAGATTGGGCCATAGACTAAACTGGCTGCTAACAGCTGCCTCTAGCTGGTAAGTCGGTTGGGGTTGGGAAGATGCATGGGGGAAGGAGGGATTGGAGCTGGGACAAGCTGCCCAGCTGGGGTGGGGACACATTACTTGGGGAGCAGGGTGCGGTAGCATTGGAAGCAGGGGTTCTGCCCTGCTGCCTCTTGCCCGGGAGAGGCAGGATGTGGGCATGGCTCACTCCAGGCAGACTGGGGCAAGTGGCAGCAGGACAGAGCCCCTGTTCCCAGTGCTGAGAGCAGGGGCTATGCCCTGCTGCTGCCCGGAGTGAGCCATGCCTGCATCGTGCCCCACCCCGCCCTGCATTAGCTGGGCAAGCAGCAGGAGGGCATAGGCAAGCACAGCTAGAGGAGCTGTGAGAGAAGCTCCCATGGCTACGCTGCCTGGCTCAGCCTCCAGCACTTAAAGACAAAAAAAATCCACACTCACAGGCTCTGGCAGTGGGGATTGAGGATTCAGGGCACTGGGAATCGTGCCCCTGCCTGGCACCTGTGCAGCAGCTGCCCCGTGGCATGGGTGCAGCACAGCTCAGCAGGGCACCCTGCACTGTCTGGGAGCTGAAGCAGCTCAACGTCAGCCAGAGCCCAGCAGCACTCAGCCCCAGTGGCCCCAGCTCCCAGAGAATGTGTGGCACCCTGCTGAGCCGTGCTGTGCCTGCACCATGGTGCAACTGTCGCATGAGTGCCAGGTGCGGGGGGGTGATTCCCACTGCCCCGTGCTGCTTGGGGTGGGGGTAGGGCTCTGCCACGAGCCAGCAGACCTCACTGCCAGAGCCAGTGGGGGTGGGGGCTGTTGGGGTTTTTTTGGTGGTTGTCTTTTTTAAATTGCCAGGGTGCTGGGGCTGGGTGGGGTAACCTTTGGTGGGGGGAGGGAGCAGGAGCGGGGGCTGTGCTGGGGGCTCTGCTATGTGGCCCCAGGGCCCCCACAGCCACTGCTACTGCTGGTGAGTGTGTGGGGGTTTTTCTGTTTTTTATTTATTCATTTATTTTTTATTCCCGGACTGCTGGGGCCAAGTAGGGAGGCCGTCACAGGGGTGGTGATCAGGGAATGGAGGCTGCATGGAGGGGGTTCTGCCAGGAGGTTGGTGAGTACAGGGCTTTTTTTTTTTTTTTAAGTGCCAGGGCTAAGCTGGGGCAGGGCATGGCATCTCCTGCAGCCCCCCCCCTCCCCTCCCCCCCCCAACCTGGGGAAAGGCAGGCACAGCTGGAGGAGCCACCTGGTTGTGCTTGCCTCTCCCCGGCCCATCCGAATCTCAACAAATCCTCCTAAGCTGATTCAGCCGAATCAACTCAGCAAAGTGATCTGAATCTCCAAATTGAATCGCTGTCCTCTGGGTTGGCTGAATCCAAATCGAATACTTCCCTATTCGCACAGGTCTAGGAATAATCACTTCCCTTGCGCTCCTGGCAACACACCTACCAATGCAGCCCAGTATGCTGTTAGCCTTCTTGGCAACAAGGGCACATTGCTGGCTCATATTCAGCTTGTTGTCTACTGTAACCCCCAGGTCCTTTTCTGCAGAGCTGCTGCCCAGCAAGTCAGCCCCCAGGCTGCATGGGCTTGTTCCATCCTAAGTGCAGGACTTTGCACTTGTCTTTGTTGAACCTCATGAGATTCTTTTTGGCCAAGTCCTCCGATTTGTGTGGGTCACTCTGCATCCTAGCTCTACCCTCCATCATATCTACTACATCCCCCAGCTTGGTGTCACCTGCAGACTTGTTAAGGGTGCACTCTATGCTATTGTGCAGGTCATTGATGAAGACATTGAATTTTGAATCTTTATAGACTGATATTCTAAAAGGTAAAGCATAAGATGAGGTATTGGCATGTTACAGACTTCTAAATTACATTGGAGGAAAAAGACGACTATCCTTAAGCATCTATCTGTTGTAGGGAGTGGGTGGGAAGAGAAGCTGCTTTACCATGGAGACTACAATCTGAGTGTCATTCTTATGCTACCAGTGAGAGAACATCTTCGGAATTTCTTAAGTCGTAGATGACAGTTTCCTTACTCAGAATGTTGCATCAAGCTGTGGTGAGGGTGGAATTCAGTAATGGGTCTTATCTGGCAGAGAGAGGAATTGAGCACAGAACTGAAAAACAGCGGTGGTTTATGTACATGTGATCATGACTGGATTATGGTTTGTTTGATAATATCTTTTACTGGACCAGCTAGAGAGTTGTGGGGAGATTAGACAAAGCTTTCAGGCATAAAACCATTTTGTACCTGCAAACTTTGTCCAACATGCCTCTCAACTTGTTGCATATTCCCTGGACAGTCACAGCTACTATGACTACAATAGAACTAAACTGTTCTGTGCAAACCTATAGTTTATATACTTGGTGCTGTTAAAAGGCCATTTCATGAAGCAGAAAATTACTATGAACAAAATTTGCATTAAAAACTTGTCTTAAGAATATTTTATTAAATATTGGCAAAGCTATAGTGTAGGGTGAAAGTCCCACTGGTTTAAAACACTATATGGCTTAGAGGCATAAAGAAAGCAGCCATAAATCAATTAAAATGTAAGAAAAAGGAAATTTGATGATACTGAATGGAATTCAAAAGTTAGGAATTGTCTCTCTCCTTTTCATTTTTTTTTTCTATTCTTTTCTTTAAGGGGGGTATAGGAGGACATGGCGTGGGGGGAGGGAGGAATGACACGACACACAACAAATGGTCAGCGGAGGTAGAGCAGTAAAGAGTGTAAGCGTATTGGTCCATTCCTAAATGGACAATGATACAATTGTCATTCATGTGTTGAAGGCTGGAATGTCAGTACATATTTCTGTATTGGGGGAGGGGAAAACCACATAATATTTGTATCCTGATGGTATTTCCCATTCTAATTGTAACTAAGCAAGGTGTTCAACAGCGATTACTAAAGCCAGTTATTTGTAAATGAGTAGCTCCAGCTAGTGTATGTCCATGAGGCTTAAAGTTGCTCTCTGGGGTTTGTGTGTCTTCCCCCCAGAAATCCCCATTTTCCCCATCAGTAAATCTTGAAGTGAAGAGGTAAACTCCAGGAGAAAAATAACTTGAAAACAACCAGGGTGAAGTCACTCTGAAGAGTGTTTCTTCTGGGACAGCAAATGACTATGCAACTTACCCTTTGGGAGAAGCCACAATACAGACCTCCAGCATCTCTGAGTGCTTTGCTTCCTTCCTCACTTGGCCTCTCCTCAGACACTTTCTCTCAGGCTGCACTTCGTTAGTCCCATTGAGCAGGGAACAGAAGATGTCCCTTCCACTTTATAAAAGGACATTGTTAATTTAGAGTGGTCTCAAAGACCCACAAGATAGATTTAAGTTTTTTTTCCCTCAGTCATTTATAGGGAAAGGCTCAAGGAGCAAAATCCTATTCAGTGTCGGAAGGAAAGTTGGAGGGTGACTTAATCAAAGGACTTTTCATTTCACTAGGCATATTTTAAATAACCAGTGGCTAGAAGTTTTAAACTAGACCAATTTGGATTCAAAGTAACATTTCTTAAGAATTTTCATCTTAATTAACCATTGAAGTAATTGGCTTCTAGCAGGTTTTAATCACTGGAAACTTTAAAAATTGAGGTTAGATGCTTGAAGCATTGAGATGCCAGTTATGGCTAAGGCTATAGGGTTTTATCAGCAGCTTCTGTTGATGCTTTTCTTGGTATTTGGAAAACCTAGAGGTTCCTGAGTACTGGGTCTTATGGCTATGAGTATGACCCTGAATATCTGGCGTCAGGAAGGAGTTTCTTTGCTATGCCAGATTGTCACAAGTGTGGGTTTTTTTGTTTTTGCTTTGTGTAGTTTGGGCCATGATTCTTGTTGCTAGGACCTTCTTAATGTGTATGCTAATGAACTGCTGTTCCTGCAGTAGCTGGGCACTAGCTGTGCCCTGATCTCCCCAGCTTTTTACCTGTTATGTTATAGGGTGTTCTTGGTGTTCTTTCTGGCTGTGACTGGAGGTTTGCAGTTGTAATTTTGGGGATTCCTCCAGTTAAGTGGCCCAAGCACTCGGGTAACTAGACTCAGTGGCCCTTCCCATTCTATTTTTCTAGATCTTTTTCTGAAATAAATCCTCTATTTCAAACTGGAATTAATTCAGGGAAGTTCTGCACCTTGTCATGCATGTAGTCGGACTGTATGATCACAGTGGCTTCTTCTGGTCTTGTAACCTATGAAAAGTAATCACTGATGTGGGACAGTGACTTTTTTTTTCTTGATGGAGAAAGCATCTTCTCTCTGTGACAACTGCATTTTATACTTGCTTAAAAATAAAAATGTATTTTCTGGTATTATTCCATGATGTATTTTCTCAGCACAAACTGACAACAGAAACCAACAGAGAAATCCTATTTGGATAGGAAAGATACTGCCTCTTGCCTGTCTGTGCCTCTCCAGGAATGAAGAATACAAAAAGCTTCACAAGTTGATTCAAGAATGCTACTTTATTTTCTTTATGCAAGAGGCAAGGATTTCTTAGAGTGACTTCTTTTATTTGACCAACCATGTAATATCATCCTAAGAAATCCTTGTCTTGCATAATTTCTGAACTGTCATGACTACATCATCTCACTTGTACTATCTTTTTTATTTTTAATGAAATTGTGGTTTTGAAGAAAACATTTTCATGCCTTATAATGAAGGAGAAAGGAAGAATCCCAATGTAGTAAACATGTTCATATTTATTTTCCTAATTTTTTAGGGGTCCTGCAGGCCAGATACAATGGTCTGGCGGGCCCCATCTTGCCCACCTGTGCCGTAAAGCATGGCCAGGTGGTATCTACAGCAGATGGGGCCTTCAGCCCCTATTAAAATCACAGGTACCTGTGTAAATTTTATATAAAGGTAGAACTTGGCACAGTGAACATCTTTTTATTCTTTTCTACTTATTTTTTCATTTTGAATTTTGTTGCTTAAATGGAGATGGTTATAGTTGTATAACCATCTCCATGGTCATACCTCTTATGGCCATAGGCTTGCTAATTTAAAAATAAGCTTTCATCCTATTCCTTACTCTGCACTTGCATAGATTTTGTTTCGTTTTTGTTACCGTTTCACATACAGTTGTGCAAAATGCATTTCCAAATGGCTATTACTGAATTAAAGCAGTGATGCTCAAGCTTTGGGGCCCCACAGACCAGGATCAGACCCGTGCTGCCTCTGCCCTGTCCCATGTTCTAGTATTGAACGTCTGATCTAAGTGTTCAGGGCCTGGGTCTCCCCCTGGGTCCAAAATTCTGGCAATGGGGTTAGGGGCAGTGGTGACACTGCTCCCTCATTGCCAAATCTTTTGGACCCATGCTGAGCTGCACTGGCTGGATCTGGCCCGCAGGCTGGGGGTTAAGCACCCTTGAATTAAAGTGTATTCTTATAGTAAAGCAGCTATGTCTTGCAACTGTCAGTTTTAAATCCTGTTTGAAACTGGTTTCCTCTTAATTCCCTACCTGTGCCCCTAACTTTATTTATTTAGATTTATATCCCATCTTGTCCAAAAAGTTCAGTGTGGCTTACAATAAGACCCACAGACAGGATTCCCCAAACAATACTCAAATACTCAAGACTACCAACTCCCCCACACAAGTAAACCCTCATGCCAGTCCCAACTGAGCTTCCCAATCGCCGATTGCATCTGGTTTACAAGAAACCTTTTCTCACCCACTCCCAACACCTCACCTCAACCCCAAAGGAGATGTCCCACCCTGTTCCAACATCCCCTCCAAGCCCACAACCCTCTCTTCTACACAGGGGCTGCAGCTTTCAGTCCCCTCTCCAGGAAATGCACCTAACTTCCTCCCAATTTATATACTGATTTAATACAAGGTTGTTTACAGTTGCTGGCTTACTAGCATTCATGTGCTTAATAAGCAATTAAACCTAAGAAACTTAATTCACTGCTTTATATAACTTTAATCTTTTAGCTTGCTTGCAAAACCTTTTTGATCTCTCATACTCTTTGCAGCATCTGTAGTCCCTTGATACAAGAGAAGAAAATATTCAGATGATACTATGCTGAGAATGAAAATAACCTTGCTTTAATATGAGGGGTATGTATATCTGCCCCACTTTGTATGTGCGTTGCTTGGTGCCTAGAAACCTTCAGTTTATTAATACAAAATCTCCCATCATTGCCTTTAGCCCTCACTGTTCTAATCTTTCTGCAGTTTGTTTCTGTAATTTCGTTTGCTGTCTCCCCATCCAGCATTGGTGTCACTTGCAGATTTGGTCATGGTTTTCTATATAGCAAGAAACACATGCCATAAAATAGTTTGCAGGGTACAGAGAGATTTTGCTGCTGACTTTTTTTCAGTTGATCTAAGCAACCTCTTGAAAGTTGGCTTGGGCTGCAGTTATTAGGAATAATGTTCAAAGATGGACAGGCTCTTCATCAGTGTGACAAACAGCTCTAGGCAGTTTGAGGAAACACTGTAAACACTTATGTACACTTCCAAACAAATTTTGTAAAGGTACTGGAGATAATTTCAGTATGGTTTTTGTCAGTGAGTTATTGAGTACAGGTATGTCCTGCTCAGTGTAAAACTATGCTAGCTGTAAGATACATTTTATCATAAATAAAGCATGGAAATTAATGACACTGAGTAAGATGGTAAAACTTTTGGTTTGGGTATTTCTGGTCTGGAAAGATGGATGGAAACCACTGCTACAGTTTGAGTCTGACTACTGCTGTGATGCAGTAATTGTGGCTAGACGTCCAGTTTCTGCGCTAAGAACTTTCACAAGATTCTTGGCACTGGAAAAATAGGTCAGGGTAGATGTGTCTCAGACCCCTGATTGGAGAGCCTCAAAGGCAGGCTCTCCAACCAGGGGGGCTAGATGGCTGCTGCTTTGGTTCCCCTTGCCCCATTGGAGCCCAGTGATTGACAGCTCGCCCTCTCCCCTGCTTTGGAAGGGAACAGGCTGCCAATGAGCAACTGACAACTGTTGAAAAGCAGCTGCTGTGAAGGACAGCCCCTTGCCCTCTAGGAGTGAAGAGAACCGAGGTCCTTGGGACTGTTTGAGCTGGGAGGGGGCAGTTCCTACTGTTCAGGTGATGGAGTGGGGCTGGGGGAGAAGGGATTTCTCTGTGGTTTGACCTTGTGGCGAAGTGGGACAGGTAGGGCAGTAGGGCTTCTGCTGCCTTCCAGCCTGCTGCTGCATAGGCTTTTGGAAGAAAAAGAGAACTGTGGGATGCTGGGAGTCCTTGGGACCTTGAGGGAAATGTACAGCTGTTCAAAGTAGCATGCAAATTTCCTGGTTGGACGTATTCTCACTTTTTCGTGAAAGTGCGCAAAAAAAAAAAGGTGTTTTTCCTGCATAAATGTAATATCTGTCCATAGCCAGTGTTTACTACATGTAGTGAGACACTATTACAAGCATTGTAAAATTTAATGCAATTGCTCTTAAGAGCAGATGCTAGAACATACATAGGTGTAGCACTGCATTTGGATAGTCCTGCTGGTTTGGATACAGCAGTGGCATGAGACCTCAGATTACAACTTTTGCTTAAACTCTCAAAAGCAAAATGGCCTTCAGGGTTCTTTTATTTTTATTTTTTTTCAGCTCTTGTTTGACTCAATTGCAAATCCTTCAATGAGTCTGTATTGGATCTTATTCACATGCTGGGGAAATAGATATCTAAACTAGATTTTGTTAATTACAGAAGAATGATAATGGAGATTTGTTTTTTAACTGACATCAAGAGCCTTGGAGTAGAACACTGAATTTATTATAAATATTTGAGTACTGTGCAGAATTTCATTTTATGGCACTGAGGACTTATGAACAATTTAGTTTAGCTTTTTGGTCAGTTTACTTTACTATAATTAACTTTTTTCACAATGAAATATGGCAGAGCAGAGGGGTCAGACATAAGGCCCATGGGCCAAATCTAGCCTGCTGAGCTATTCTAGCTGGTCTTCCAGGCTACTGGCTGGCTGCAGCTAAATGGGTATGGTCTGCTGCACGGTGTGGATATGTCTGTCAGCAATAGGGGGTATGCAAGGGCTGTGCAGACAAACCTTGTTCACCTTGTGCTGCTGGTCTTGCTGCTGTTGCGTTTCTCCCTACCTTGCCAGTCATTTCTTGTAGTAAAACAAGTAGCATCTATATCATTGTTTCCTGCTTCTCATCTCTTTCTACAAATGTTCAGAGTAATCTGCCCTTTGTTCAGAGTTCCTTCATCCCTGGCTTGAAAACCAATCATAGAATCATAGGAAACTAGGGTTGGAAGGGACCTCAAGAAGTCTGATAGTCCAACGCCCTTCTCAAAGCAGGACTGTCCCCAACTAGATCATCCCAGCCAAGGCTTTGTCTAGCCAGGTCTTAAAACCTCCAAGGATAGAGATTCCACAGCCCTCCTCAAGAAGGAGTTTTTCCTAATATCTAACGTAAACTTCCCTTGCAGCAACTTGAGACCATTGCTCCTTGTACTGTCATCTGCCACCATTGAGAACAGTCTAGCTCCATCCTCTTTGGAACTACCCTGCAGGTAGTTGAAGGCTGCTGTTAAATTCCCCCTCAGTCTTCTCTTCTCCAGACTAAATAAGACTCAGCCTCTCCTCCAAAGTCATATTCCCAGCCCCCTAACCATTCTTGCTGTCCTCTGCTGAACTTTCTCCATCCTTTCTGTAGCGGGGAACCCCAAGCTAAATGCAGTACTCCAGATGTGGCCTCACCAGTGTTGAATAGGGGAGAAGAATCACTTCCCTCAACCTGCTGGCAATACTCTTGTTAGTGTAGCTCAGTATGCAGTTAGCCTTCTTGGCACCAAGAGCACACTGGTGGTTCATATTCAGCTTGGTGTCCACTTTAACTCCCAGGTCCTTTTTCTGCAGAGCTGCTGTTTTAGCCAATTGGTCTCCAGTCTGTCCCAGTACATGGGATGGTTTTGTTCTAAGTGTAGGACTTCAGTTTGTTCTGGTCTCTCTGAATCCTAACCCTACCCTCCAGCATATCTACTACTCCATCCAGCTTGGTGTCATCTGCAAACTTGCTAAGTGTGTTGAATATACATCCTGTCGTTTCAGATTGGTGATGAAGATGTTGAACAGAACTGGCCCCATGACCAACCCCTGGGGCAATCCACTTGATGCTGACTGGCAACTAGACATCGAGCCATTGATTGCTACCTTTTTGAGCCCAATGATAAAGCCAGTAGTTTTCTGTCCACCTTATAGTCTGTTCATCCAACTTGTACTTCCTTAGCTTGCTTACAAGAATGTTGTGGGAGACTGTATCAAAAGCCTTGCTGAAGTCAAGATATATTGCATCCACTGCTATCTCTGCATCCAAAGAGCCAGTCATCTTGTTATAGAAGGCAGTCAGGTTGGTCAGGCATGACTTGCCCATAGTGAACCCATGTGGACTATTTCTAGTCGCTTTCTCCTCCAAGTGCTTAGAAATGGATTCGCTGAGGACTTGCTTCATGCTTTTCTGGGGACTGAAGTGAGGCTGATGGGCCTGTAGATCCCTGGATCCTCCTTCTTTCCTTTGAAGATCGGCACTGTACTTTCCCTTTTCTAGTTATCCAGGATGTCTGCTGATTGCCATGAGTTCTGAAAAATAACAGCCAGTGCCTCCTGCAAAAAGAGTAACTGCAGTTGGCATAGTACACATGCACTTACTGCCTTCCTTCTACTAATACTTTTTTAGTAGCTTGTTCCTTTAATCTCCAGTGGTTCTTCAGCCTGATTCAGCCCAATTGTTCTGGTTGAGAGCAATTCAGCCCAATTGTTCTGGTTTCCCTCCTCCCCCACCCCATCGGAGAAATTGTTATTACAGTAGGAGTAAAGTGTGATGTCTGAAATGTATAAGTACATTAAGGGTTACTTGTAGTGTTCATTTTCTTTATCTGTATAACTTTAGGACCTTAGCATGGCCTAAATAATGTTTTTAGGTTCTATATTATTTCAGTCTCTAGCATTATGCTATTCTTACAGATAACATACCATTAATAACACACCCAGAATGTCATAAATGGCTCCCAGAAACATTGAGAAACTTCCAGTGTTTAGGTTTTAGAGTTATTTACTTCTGGCTTTCTCAAAAACAAAGTACATATCTTATTCTAGGGCAGATGCATGTGAGAAGATGTGGCATATGTTGACGACAACAGCAGTAAGAATTTAGGAAGTTTCTCTGCTGCATGGTCAAGAGGACCAACTTCTTCCTTCCAAAATACTAACAGCTTTGGAATTTATAATCATAATATTACAAGATGAGTTTTAAAGAAAAATTTAAGGTGACCAAATCTTGAAAACAAAATCAGATCCCCTTCTCATTAACTTGTTCAAGGCAAACCAAAAAAAATCTCTTCTAATTAGAAATGTTTTTATTTTACATGTATGCAGAGACTAAGTGTGGAATGAAAAACTCATTAAAGTGTAATATCATATAGATATACTGATGAATGCACCATATTCTAGAGGGATAAGAGGTTAAATTATAGAGTAGAAGTTGCTTAATTGTCATGTTGTGGCAGATAAGGTCCTGTATAAACAGTGCAAATCTTTGTTCAGACACTATTTCAGTTTAAGTACTTCTCTGCAGACAAAACATAGCTAGACATTTATTAAATTTGAATTTGTATCTATTGGTATTTTGATCTACATTTATATTGGCATGCTAAAATTAGAAAATGTACATGCATTAAGAATCATCTGACTTGAACTGGTCCAACTGTGCAGGTGGAAGTCTAATTAAGCAGTCTTCCAGTTTTCTATCCATCTTTTTAATGAAGGAAGTTAATAAACATCTGTCCAGCCTAACAAGTACTGTGTGGTTTTGTGCACCAGAGGCAAGATGCAGAGCTAGAAGGACAACTAGTCAGAAACAGCAGGGCAGTTTGCGCCTGCCATACCAGAAATTCTAAGATCCACAGGAGCCAATTGCACAAGATCTTTAAAGGTACTTGGGTTTTAATATTTTTGGGGAGGTGGAATAAGAAGGGAGCTGTTAAGTTATCTTTTTGAATTGGAAAAATCTTGTAAAGATTAAATAACTATTAGACCTTATTCTTTGGCAGCACCAGAGAGAATGTTTTAAGAATGGGTCTGGATAGTATCTTCATTCTCAAGTGAAGCAGTAAAGTTATTGGCAGCTTGCAGACGTTTAAGGAAAAAAAAACAAAGACAAACCAGCACTTCACTTTAAACTCGGTGCACTCCTGTGCTGAGCCCAGTGCATGCCCAGAAGAGGCATCACTTTAGTTAGACCTGGTTCACCTCACATCTGTATAAATCAGGTGCTTTAGTGGGGCTTTTTTGGTACTTTTATCTAGTAGCTGATTGAATTGGCTTTGGAAAAAGTGCCAAAAAGTCTTGCTAAAGTGCCCAATCTATATAGATGCTGCAGAGCTGGGTTGAATTAATGTGCTGCCGCTTCTGGTAAAGCGTGTTTTGGGGTTTTTTTAATATCTGCCAGCAGCCATTGTTATTTTAAACTAGGTCTCTTCCCACCCTCATCCTGTGCTTGCACCTTTTAAACTTAATTTTTTAAGTTGTATAAAGAAATGCACACAAAAAGCTTTAAATAGGAAGTAACCCTTCTCTTGGCAACTGGAAATGTGATTCCTTTGAAAGCACTTGTAACATACTGCATTTTCTCTTTGCATTGTATGTGAAGTTTCTGTAGCAATGCAAAGAAACAGAAAATAAGCTATTTTCTAAATAGGATTCCTGGATTCCACTTCATTGGAAAACAGAATAGAAAACTGAAAATAACATACCAATGTAGTCAGGGTTTAAGAACATAAGAATTGCCACTTACTGGGTTAGACCATAGGTCCATCCTGCCCAGTCTCCAGTGTTACAGTGGCAGAGGGTAAATGCTGAAAGGAAGAGTGAACAGGTGTGACAAGGGGGGTCCGTCCCGTCTCCCCCCCCCAGTTTTTCTCTCACTTGCAGCTTCCAACATTTAAGGTCTAGGGAGTTGTGATTCAGAGGTTTTATCCCTTACTCCTTTGTTCAGTAGCAACTGATGCCTTTTTCTTCCAAGAATTTGTCCAAACCCTTTTTGAATCTGCCTAACCTGTCAGCTTCCATAAGATCTGATAGCAGTGAGTTCCATGTTTGAATTGCAAGCAGTTTGGGGTGGGGGGGAAATCCTTTTGTTGTTTTAAGATTAGTATATACTGGCTTTATTTTGTAGCTCCTCATTCTTGTACTGAGAGATAGTAAATAATAAATAATTATTTACTTTCTCTTTGCTGTTTTATAAACACTTATGGCCCCCCCTTAAGCATCTGTTTTTACTACACGTAATAGGCCTAGTCTCTTCAATCTACACTTGTATGGAAACCTCTCCATACTGTCATTGATGCCCCTGTCAGACATTCTCCAGTTCTTCTATATCCTTTTTGAGGTGTGGGGACCAGAATTGGTCACAGAATTCAAGGTGTGGACACACCAAGGATTTATAAAGTGGCATAACAATACTTTCAGTTTTGGTAAAATTCTCTTAACCCCTAACATTTTGTTTGCTGCCTTGAGAGCTGCTGAACACTGAGCTGATGTTTTTAGCAAACTGTTCACAGTAACTCCCAGATCTTTCATTTGTGGTAACAGCTAATGTAGAGCCCTTTTTTCCCCCCTCTGTTCATCTGGACTGCTTCCAGTGTACAGCCTTTAGGCTTCTGCACCTCTTAATTTAAGGTGACCTGTAAAAGAGAACTGGATTTGTCCCTTCTTGCTATTTTATGATAAAACAATCCACAAGATGCATACACACAAATCAGCAGACTGCTCTGGAAGAAAAGAGAACCAAAGTAGTTGCTTTCTTAGCCCTGTTTGCTAGAACAAAGATGTTCAGCCATTAAAAATGAGCTTTTCTTTCGGTGCTTTTAAAGTATTTTAATTGCCGTTTTAAAACCCCTCAACTCAAGTTTTAATTTCTCTGCTAACTCTTATCTGCTTGTTCTCCAAAAATCCATGCTTTTCCCTGAAGACCAGTATAGGAAAGAGCCTGAATTTCTAATGTTTGGAGAGGAAAAAGGAAGCTGACCTATATTTTTGTATTATTCATAAAGTAACAACCAAATGTTAGTACAACCTCCTTTTCCTTTCTTTGTAGGTCGTTGTGAACAGGCCAAAGAAATGCTGGTTAACAATTTGAGTTGTCTCTGAGAAACTGATCACCAAAAGTCTTTTATGTAACCAGTGTTACTTTGGCTGTGCTCAAAAATTTCAGAAGGCAGCTCTTCAAGATGTATAGAGTCATTTTGGCCACTTTTACACACTTGTGACACAAAGTTTACAATAATGTTTGATATGAAGAGGTGTTTAGAAAAATGTCTTTTGACCATACCTTAAATGCGGTAAAGAACTAAGAACATAGGAGTTATTTCAGCGTGTTTCATCTATCTTGTTTTCTGCTCTCTTAACTATAGAATTTGTAGGTGCAGTTGGAAATATTGCCAGAATGAAAAGTATTGTCCTGTAAGCCAAAGCTGCATATTTTATACAATGTCATTTTAAAATACTATTCACTTTGTCAACTGACTCACTTTCTACTGTGACCAAGAATTTTTCTGTTTCACATATCCACAGGAAGAAAGTAAGATGTAAGTGTCTCTTGAAAGATGCATCAGAAAAATTAAGATAACTGAAGCTTTTTTTTTTTTTGTCTTTCTAAACTGTAGAGGGCATAGTATTAAAGGCATTGCTAATGCAACTTTTTCAGAACTAGACAAACAGGTTTCTCAGAAACCTGGAGAACTTTGTGAGGATATTGGTTTCTTTCTGGTTTTGAAAGGTACTTAAATTTGGCGTCTAAAGCAGGAGCAGCCAACATGAGGCATGGCTTACACAAGTAGTACAGGCAGCCTCTGTGTGGCATGTGGAAATGGGAGGGAACAGAGAGTACAGCAGCAAGTAGGTCAGGAGCAGAAAACAAAGCAGCAAATCGATCAAGGAGCACTGGGAGAGAAGCAGAAGAGGAAGGGAGCACATGGTTTGGGAGCAAAAGCCAAGCAGTACATCGGGCAGGAGAAGGAGATTGGAGTGGCACTTGGGAAGGATATGGGGCTAATTTTTGGCATGCCTGTCAAAAAGCTTGCCCCCCATTTGGTCACTCTAGAGCATCATTTTGGTTTTTTTTCTTGATGTTTCTCATGCAGTAAAGGCAAGAACTAAATTGTCTGAGAAGAATTATCCTCTAACTGTGAAAAGCCAGAAAATACTCATTGCAATTCCTTTTTTCACTTGGTTTCTGCTTTTCATTTACATAAGGGAAGTAATTAATGTCATCGTCCCCAGTAGAGTTAGGTAGACAAGTACGTAAGTGATTCATACTGATAAATTTTCTCTGATTTGCATATCCACCATTCCAAGAGCTGACTTTAGAAAATATTTAATACTTTGAAAGCAGTACTGCATAGAAAATTTTAATGATGGAAAATAGCTTTTAAGTTATTTTAATCCTAGTTCAGGATTGTTCTTGTTCTTTTTCTCTAGCATTTAAGTCAGGTTTAAATTTCCTAAGTGATAGGGCTTTTTCATTTTCCTTGAGACAGTGAGATCCATTAAGCTACAAAAAAAGGTCTCGTATTTTTCTAAGACTTTCTGAATTTCATTCTTATACTCATATTTCCTCTAGTACTTGTAAACTTGTAAAACCTTGCTGCTGAGCCAAAATTTACTACCAAGTGGGCAGCAACTGTAAGAGGGTTAAACCTCTAGCTTTTGGCTGAGAAGTTTCCTAGTGAAATTTCTCAAGGATTGTTCTTGATCTTACTTAATATTTTTTAAATGTTCTTTATATAAGGTAGGAGTGTAATAAAAAATGCTGATGACACTGTTAAAAGGCATTTTCAATATGTAGGAGGATCAGATTATCCTACAGAAAGAACTGGAAAGCTTGGAAGCCTAGAATAACAAGTGGGAAGAAAGTAATTTGCACAAAAACATTATTGTGCATTTAATAATAAGATTTACTGTTACTAGACAGGAATTTATCAGTTGGAAATTGCCAAGGTAGAGAAGGACCTTGGTGTTGATCACAGTTGCCAGATATTGGCTTCTTTCCTTACTACCTCCTCTTTTGCTTTTGCTTTTTTTTTTTTTTTTTAATTACTCAGGTTTGACTATATTACATTTAATTTCATTGTGACCAAAGCTGACCAAAGGTCAGGGTTTTTTTCAGTGATTTACTTCACAATTGATAAACACTTTCCAAACCTCCAGCCAGTAGTACTATTTTATTGCCCTACTTTTGCCTGCTTCCTTTTCTCAATATGAATGAGACAGTAAGGTTAGACCATAAGTTAATATAATGTAATTAACTCTTCTTAAATCCCTTTGTATTGATGAACCTGGTGCTTAAATATAAAGAACCTTCCCCATCTTTTATAATTAATATTTGATATTTGTATTAGTATCTCTGGTTAGAGGTCAATTGATTACCTAGGTATTCCATCTTATGTTTGTGTGCTGTGAGTCTGATAAATTTGGATATATTCAGTAAGCCACAGTCTCTGTTAGAGGTATGTTGATGTGCTGTAACAATTGGGAGGAAAAAATACACAAATCCACTTACATGAACAATATACTGTGCACTTTAATTCTGTTAAATGTTCTGTTTCTGCGATTTTATTTTTTTCAATCTTGATCTCTCTGTATTTTATTAAATCAAACCTTTGAACTTATCTGAAGTTTTAGTGCTGGTTTTTTAACTTTATTTGATAAATCAGATTCATTAATAAATAAAATTTGACATTTAAAGATGCACCCAGTCTCTTTAAAATGTGTATAAAAGCAGATATTTATCTTGCATCAACAGTGCTTCCTTAACCCAAATTCATGTCAACAGGAGTTTTGTGTTCTTTTCTTCTATTCCTTTCAGTCTGGCAGGTTCCTTTCTCTTTTGGAAAAATATTTTGGGTGTACATTTTCTAAATAGTACTAAAGTTAATTAGTGAATACTAGTCCCAGCTCCTAAGACTATTATAGCTCAAAAGATTTGTTGGATGAAGCAAATCTTCTTTTTCAGTTTCGGGCATTGGGGACAGCTTCATTTAATTGTCTTAACTTTGTGGTCATTCTATTTCTCTTCTATTTCTGTGGGGCTCTTGTAGGAGTGAAAGTGGAGTGAAACTCTCAGGGTTTTTGCTTGAAAGCTCATTTTAAAACAATAAAAACAAGTTATCACAAAGTTCTTTATATTGATCTTTCTTTTTGAAGTAGCTAATATCCTCTTCTGTTTTTTAGTGCAGACTACCTGCTCCATCATTGGGTTTTTTCTTTTTTTTCTTTTTAAAATACCTTCAGAGGATTTTTGCCTAGCTAAGGGATGCTAGATGCAGCTTTCCTGCAACCAGTCAGCGTTAGTTCAGTTGACATGAGCAGTAGCCATCTGTCTTGCAAGACAATAGAATTGCATCAAGTGAGGCATCAGCTTGCTGAATGTCTTTGGGTGTGGTTATAGAGGCCAATTATTGAGGCTAGGGACAGACATTCAGAAAGCCTGAGCATGAATTGATTCAATCTTTGCAGGTTAGTCTAACCTGGCTAGGCTAAATCAGTTTGTAATAACATGGATATCCCCCCTGGACTCAGGAAATTCAGGAACATGCCAGGAGTGGCTCAGGCTAGAAGCTGGGGGGGGCACTAGAGCAGCACTCTCTTCCCTTTGACAGTGCTGAGCTGAGGCAGGGTGGGGGGGAGGTAGGCATGGCCAGGCCCTGGCAGGACCTCTGATTAGGGAGGGGTTTTCCCTTACGCCCTTTGATAACAGGGCATTTATTAGCTGTTATCAACATTTAACACCTCATCAGAAAACAAAGCCTCTCTCATTAGTTTAAGCTCTTGAACAATTTTTATGCAAGGAAGGGAACATTCCAAGGAGAGACATTACCTGTTGATTAGCTCCAGAAAGCACTAAAGACACTGTCCTCTCTGCCTTACACAGACACCTCTCAACATTAGCTAGCATACCACATGCTGGCTACCTTTTGTGCTGTGGGAGGGAGGAGGGAAGGATTTGTGCTTGAGCTGTGGGCGGGGGGGGAACAGGAGCCAGGCAGACGTTCTCTGCCAGAGCTCTGTGACGGAGCAGAAAGGAGGGGCCAGCCCTGTTCTGGAGCAGAGAGCCCTGCCCAGCCCAGCCCAGAGAGCATGCTGGGGGAGTCTGGTTTAACGTGAACCAGGAAAGGGTCTGGGATGGACATTGCAGAAACCAGTTTGACCCAAATCAGTTAAGTCTGACACTGCATTCAGTCAGGTTTATCTCAGACTGGTTTCAGCCATTTTCAGACTGGTTTATGTGTGCTGAATGTCTGTTCTGTTCCAGGTTTAAACCAGTTTCTGATCACTTCAGCCAGTTTGTGTAATATCTGTTCCTAGCCTAAGTGAGAATCTTCTACATTTATTACTTTTGAAGTTTGTATCAAGCAAGCATGAATGTGGTTCACTCTTTTTCCTGAGATCGCGCAAGTCCTTCCTGACTTGAGCGAGTTGCTTGACAGGCATGTGAGAAGTCTCTCATTACTGAACTAGTCAGCTTTTCTGGATTGGAATTCTTTAGTATCCATA
Source organism: Crocodylus porosus (assembly GCF_001723895.1). Lineage (NCBI taxonomy): Eukaryota > Metazoa > Chordata > Crocodylia > Crocodylidae > Crocodylus > Crocodylus porosus. Next base: position 210,844,916 of record NW_017728886.1, on the reverse strand, counting down.
TTTATTTATTTTTTAAGTTTTTTGGGGGGGGTTTTCTGTACTTCTACCAAATTTATAACTCCATAGAGTTCTAGAATAGCAAGCCATGATGCAGATGCAATATTGATTAACATTTTTAAAGTGAAAGCTCTATAGTGACTTGCTGTTTCCATCAACGGAAATGAAGCAGTTAGTGTCAATGCGAAGTGCTTATCATTAAGAATGTCAGGTTTTGATATTGAATTGCTGAACAAGTCTGGGAACTTTGTTTGCTATAGTGTTCTCAAGCTGTGTTTTGTTGGCAGTTACTTCTATAACTCTTTGGGGATTAAAGTGACAAGGAACAGTATGTGTCTAATGCTCCAGCTTTGAAATTTAGGGGTAGTATTCAGTGGTGTTTTTTTAACTTTGTCTTAAATGCCCATTCTTCTACGAAGATATACACTTGTATGTACTTACAAAACTATTCTTAGGTTAACCTTTTACATTTGTTTGTTTGGTTCTTTAAATGCTGTGTAGTCTAAAGTAGGGGTTAGCAGTTATTTTGGTTGGAGGGTCACTTAATGAGTTTTGGCAGTGTTGCCAAGTCTTAAGTATGAAATTATCGTATTGGAAGCTCAAAATTATATTTGCTGAAAAACTATTGTACACTGAAAAAATATGCAGATAAGTATGCAAGTAAGTCTTCTATTTACTTTCTATTGCTCACTGTAAGTCGCCAGTGAGTGAGCGACACTGGTTCATCAAAGTTGAAACATTTCTTTATTTCAAGGCAAGCAGTCATAAGAAAGTGCTGACAGTGAATCCGGAAGTAGATTAAGACTCTGAGAGTGACTTGGATTTTGCATATACTGCATCAGTTAGCTGCCTCAAATTACTGTACATCTTGAACACTTCTATTACTAATCGTACATCATATAAGGGTTGAAATTATTGTACAGATATGATAACTCAGTGTTACCAGGTGTGTGATGATTTTTGAGTTGTCAAGTGCTGCAAGGGTATCCCTGCCCCTTCACAGGTGCTCCGCCTACTAGTTGCCGTCTTGGGACTGGAAGTTCTGCCTCTAACCCTTGACCTTTGCCAACAGATGCCCCTCTCATTGCCCCCAGAAGTAGTCCTTTGGAGGGAGGCGGGGGGGTATGCCATCTTGGAGCCAGAAAAAAAAAATCAAATCGTATACTGAAAGTCAAACACCTACTGTAACATATTTTAATTTGATTACAAAAAATATTTTTATTATGACTTGTGATTGCATAAAAACTTTAAAATAAAGTCTTACCCTTGTATGTTGTGTGTGAGGGGTGTGGTTGGGTGGGTATGTGTATGTGGGGGGTATAGCTGTGTGTGGGTGGGCATAGGGTATATCTGGGGGTGTATATGTGGGGTGTTATAGGGGCAGGGTGTGGGTTTTAGGGGTCTGGGGGGGTTGGGGACCCCCCACATGCTCCACACTGTGGCACACAACCCCTGCTGCTAGCAGCAGCAGCTGGCTGTAGATGCTTGTGGCATGTCTCCAGCCAGCGTTGCACCTGGTGGCAAAGAATGCAGCCAAGTCAGCCAGTCACTGTTGTGCAGGGCTCCCCGCAGTGCACTTGCAGCTCCCAGCACTCATGAGCTGCTGGGAGAAGACCTGTGTGATTAAAACTGACTGCCTTCCTCACCTCCTGCCGTGCAGGTCCTGGGATTCTGCTGGAAGTGTCTTGGAGGAGTCCCAAGTCCTGCATGGAAGGGGGCGGTGTGGGCAGCTGGCTCCATTGTGCAGGGCTCAGCAGTCCTGGGACCTACCTGGCAAGTAGGAGGGATGGCAGCCAGCTCCATTGTGCAGGGGCTTATTCCAGTGGTGTGCAAGTGCCGGGAGCTGGATGTACAGCTTGGGAAGGCCCATGGGATAGAGGCAGGCTGATCTGGCTCCGCTCCTTGCTACATGACTGCATGGGCCCCAAGTGCCCACTGCCTGCTGCTGCTGCCAGCAGTGGGGCCTGTGTGCTATGGGAAGGGGGGCATGTTTGTGGGGGGAGGTCCCCACACTCCTCCACCCTCCCTCATACCCACACCCTTCCCATCTGAGCTCCGTGCTCCCATCGCCGCCTGGGCATGGGCTTCGTGCTCCTGCCAGTCCTATGCTCTATACTCCTGCTCAGCTGCTGCTTCCCTACCTAGTGCCCAGAGCGAGCGCTGCAGCAGGGAGATAAGGAGGAGTGTGTGGACACTGAGAAAACCAAGTTGGTCTCCTGGCGGCTGCAGTAGTGGCAGCAGCAGCCCCTCTGTAAACTGTGTGCTGGCTGGGCTGGGCCTTTCCTTGCACAAGGGTGGGAGTGAGGCACGTGGGCTGAGCTGTACAATTACTTGGTGAGCGCCTGCGGGCTGAATGAAATTGCCTGGTGGGCCGTATCTAGCCTGCGGACTGTATTTTTCCCACCTGTGATCTAAAGACTGGAGTTGCATGGGGTTTTATTTTCATATGTGCCATTGCAACCTTTCTTTCTCTTACAGGCCCACAGGGCTTGAATACTTGGCCACAGCAAAGACCCAAATTCTATGTTGTCCAAAATGGTGGGCTTTTTTTTTTTTTTAACTACTTTTCCCATTTGGGTAGAATTGCCAGTATCAGACTTCAAGCATGAAAACACTGGAGTTGGGACTAATTCAGCAGAGCCTGAAATACATTGCAGTTTCATAAACAGTACTCAAGAAAGGGCCCTCTTTTTATATAGGGCTGCTGATGTTATACTGCAATGATGAATGATAGACTACCATGGACAAAAAGTAGGGGAAGCATTGTAAAAATGAAAGTACCAGGAAGGAAATCTGGATCTGAACAGAGTATACGTTGCGGATTTCCCTTTCTGTGTTAATTATTGTATTAGAATGTGAGAGAGAAACATCTTTGAAAAACGTTTGCCAAAGAATTTGAGAGGGCGCTTGGCTGACTAGTGTACAAACAGATTGCCATGCCCATCCTTGGCTTTTAAGCCAAGGGCACAATAGTGAAAATGGGAGAATGAAGCAAAGGGACTGTAGCCAGGGGGAATTTGTATTTACCAGTTACATAAGTGATCTATTGCTGTTTGGCATCTTGGTCCACGTTAGGGAATTTTGCAAAATCATGTGCCTCCATTATGTAGGTGAGACCACGTAGTTCTTCAGGCGGGTAGAGGGGGGGGGATTGCATCTGTTCTTACCTGCCGTGTTCTGAAAGAACACCTATTTTTGCTATGTCAGATACTTTTCAAAGTGGGTGTTGGAAAAAACAGCAGCTGCCATCCCAGGCTCTCATCAATGGACTTTTTACCAATATTTTCTATGGAAGATATGGCCTTGTTTGCAGGGGAGGCATTACAAACAGGGATTAGTCCCTGTAAGTTTTGCCACATGTAAAAAGCACTTGGAAGACTGCTTTGAAGATTTATAGGAAAAGACCCTTATCTAATGTTGGGGAAAAGGACAGCAAATAACAAAATACAGCTGGGGAAGGTGAAAATCTCTCTTCCGCAGTTTACCAAAGGTGTTTGTCTAGATTATTATAGTGTATTCTACTTCAGTAGTGGCAAAGCACAGGGCTTGCATTCACTATTTTGGTGCATCTTACTGGCATAGTAATTCTGAAGTGAAGTTTAATTTTTCTGGTTTTAATTTTAATAAAATGGAAAATTCCAAAGAAAACAAAAATAATGCAAGATTTCAAAGTTAAGCGCTCGTTGTGGTGCTTTGAAGCTTAAAGTTGTTTGTCCCCTGTCTGTTGCATGTAGGGCATAGTAGTCTGGAGGGAGAGGTCCCTGGCACAGGCTGGAGAGGGAAGGAAAAACATTTTCTGTTCTCTCCTGGCTAATATGCCATTTCATCAGCTCTGTATGTTACTACTGTTCTTTGTGCTGCAGCTTGTTCTGCTTCCTCATGGTGTGATTCAATGTAGTCTTCTTTTCTCCCTCTAGCACTTCTTAGCTGCAGCCTGGTTTTCTGTCTTGCTTCAAAAGCTAGTCTCATCTGGCAAAACCTGTTGTATGCAGTAGCTCAATTCTGGCCTCCTTTCTCTGCTCCCACAGGTTTTTGTAGCTCTTTGATCATTTAGAGTAGGGATGCTCAACCTCTGGCCTGTGGGCCAGATGCGGCTTGCAGAGATTTGGAATCTGGCGTATAGGGTCAGGAAATTTGGTGGTGGAGGAAGCAGTGGCAGCTAATACTGCCACCTCTGTGCTGCTAAAATCCCAAGCCCCACACAACACAGCAGAACTGGACTGGGACCCTCCCCCTGCAGGGCCAGATTGGGCTGGCCCACACCCCTTATCCCCATGCAGCTGGTTCAGGGCTGGCTCTGCCCCCTTCCCTGTGGGCCAGGCCACATTCCCTTCCACAGTGTGGCTGGTCTGGGGTCATGACCCCTTTCCTCCCACCTGGCCAGGGTGGGGCTGGGCCATTCCCCCTCCCCTTGCAGGGCTGATTTGGGGCTTTTCTTCCTGCAGGCCTGGGTTGGCTGCCCCTCCCCACCCTTCCATATGGCTGGATTGAGTCTACTGGCTGGATCTAGCCTATGGAGGGATCAGGCACTGCCCATTTGGCCTGCTGGATGAAAGGGTCGAGTACTACTGATTTTAGAGGGGGGGTTTCTGGGGGGCCTGGTATGGCCAGAGTTCACTTACATCAGTATTTTGTAAGCTTTTTGGACTCAAGACAGCCCTAAGTAACTTTGGAACTCAATTCACCAATTTCAAAAACTGTACCATATAATCATGCTTCACCTCTTTTTAGAGGGGCTGAGCAGTAGGGTGGGGGATTGTTCAGGCTGAAACAAACCTGAACCTGTGTTATCTACTCTGGTTTATCTGCTTATCTCCTCACTCCTCGGGCACCTTTCAGAGGATCTGGTGGCAATCCAGGTTGCGCCCAATACCCTGGCTATGAATCACTGCCATATACTTACTTTCTCTTTGAAAAGCAGTGTGAAACCTAGGGCAAACCTAAATAGCTGCACTCTAGTTCAGCATCCTGTTTATAAGAAAGATACTACTATCTGTCAGTACTCCCTTTCACCCATGGCAGCTTTTATAGAACTTGCCATACTGAAAGGCTTAAAAGTGCTCTGGACTTCATGCCAATGCCATGGCCTTCCATACCTTTTCTGAGAGAAGGTGCCCAAAAGAATAAATGCATATATATGTTCATGCTGCTACTGTTTCTGAAACTCTGAACGTTGCTTGGCTTGTACTGATTATCCTTGTTTTCCCTGCACTGGTAATGCATACTAATACATTACTCTTTCCAGGTTTGATTTCCCCTCCCCCCCCCAAAAATGATTGGGCTCTGTCTTTGATTATATGTGGTTTGGGCAGAGGGACAAAAGGCACTTTTGCTCTCCCTTTGAAGTGTGATGCGTAGTTTTGGCCTTCAGTGTGAAATACTGAGATTTGGTGGTAGAGAACGAGAAGGGGGTTTATTCTCATAAAAAAGCATACATCTCAATTTGCTTCTTATCTGCCTGTGGGGATTCTGGTTCCTCCCTTGCTGCTTCTTGAGTCTGTCTCATATTTTCAGAGCCCCTTAGAAGCAGTCAGCTGGAGTGTTCTTTTCTCTGTCTTTTCTGGGTCTCTGCTGAAGCTACTTCACTCCTACCCCTTTCCACAGAAGTGTATTTAAATGGATCTGTGCTCGATAACACTGCTCACCAGGTAAAGGCCATTATCTACTGGGGATGATTTTTGGCAGCTTTTGGGATGTGGCATTTTGCTTAGCTTTCACCTAACATTTTACAAGAAACTTTGTGTTGGTTGTTGGCTGGTCAGCCAGCAGCACGCTGAAAGGAGGATATTTTTGAATGCAAGTACTGCGAAAGGGAAGTTTTCACTGAGTAAATAAATGTAGGATTTTGTTGCAGTATAAGTGACTTTGATACAGAAAGGGGGATACAGAAGATAGAACTGAGAGTCACTGAATTGTCAACACATCTATTAGATGGTCTCCTAAGTGCTGTAGGTGTGTATGCTAGTAAGGCCTTGAAGCAGTGTCCAGCCATGATGAGAAGTTTTTGATGTGGATGTCAGAGTTGAAGACCTACCCTTACTACATAAGCATTAGTTCTTTGGTTTATATAAAACTACTGGCCCCATGCCATAGGTTCCCTGGAAGTATGGTGTCAGGTTCTGGCCCAGGGACAGCAAATCTCTTAGATTGCAGTTTAAGATCAGGGCAGTTTTAGCCAAAAGTAACTCATCACTTTTCCTGCTCAGTTGTTTATGCTGTTTTGAAAGTTGATTATTTTAGCTCTTTTTAAATGTGTGTTAGCATGTATTGATCTGGTCTCCTGCTTAATCAGAGGGAGAGAAGTCTGGATATGGACTCTGCTCAGCAGGGACTTATGAGATGAAATGCGCTGTTTTGGATAGTATGAAACACGCTTTTAAAAACATGCATGCAGAAGAGATGAACAAACTATTGTAGCATGGTCTTTTCAACATGTTCATTTTCTGAGGCAGAAAATCATTTATTATTTGCTAAGCTTTATCCAAATAGGGAGCCAAAATTTATTAATACCGTTTTAGTAAATATTGTAATATAAATATTTTAATATTAGAACAGAATTGATTTAAAATGTGTTGCTGAACATTGTATTCAGTCACTTCTTGAAATTCACTTAATTCAGCACCAGGTGTCAAAGTAGCTGCTTCAAGTATTGGAAATTTCTGTAGAAGCTTCAAAGCTTTTTTCCTTCTCCCACAGTTGCCACACCAACTACAGCGTTATTGGTAACATCAGATAACGGAGATGCTTGGTAACATCAGATAATGGAGATGCTTGCCAGAAGAAAGAGGGAGAGCAGCCAACTAAATCAAGCTAATGCTTTAACATTTACCATTGAAATGTATACTTTTGGTATTAATATCTTATAAAATTCCTCTACGTTGCATGTTGCCTGGAATCCATACATTTGGTTTCTTTTCAAGCTGTCTTCTTGTATGGTGTTTCTCTCTTGTTCTCAGCTGTAACTCTTTTTTTTTTTTTCACATTTCATTTTTTGGATATTGTTTGTTCAGTTCTACCTCTTGTATTTTTAAGAGGGCTGAACTTTTTTTCTAACCTGTTTCTTCTTTCTCTTACCTTTTATTACCAAAGGATTATGTTACCAGGATCACCATATAACTGAAAAAATATTCATAGTGTTAAGCAATTTGAGCACCTAGTGGCATATTTTGATTTTATAAAAACCATTTGAAAAACCATTTCTCCATCTTATGTGGCTTTCTTCATGGTTAAGAGGTTGAGGGAACCTCATCTGAATTTGAGAGAGAATTCCATAGAAAAAGATAGCTGTACCATATAAAGTACAACTCACTGCAGTAGTGTAGATTCTTTAAATTTTTAATTCTCATGGATGAAAAGCTCTGATCCTGTCACTGACTACGTACAGACAGCCCTTGTGCAGAATTAAAGCTGTTGATTACATGGCTTTTAACTTAACCGTTCTTTCTTTTAAAATACCATGTTATATTAAGCAAAACACTTCTGTAAGCTGCTGTTTCTTGCATTACAGTTTTAATGGAAAAGAATGAAAATACTGTAGAGGGAAAATTACTAAGGCAAATATCCTGTTGTAATTTTTCCAGTATCAGATGCCTACTATGATAGGCATAGCCACCAAATACTAGTCAAATATTTTAGTAGTATAAATGATTTTTTTGCTCAGCAGGCACTTCCATAGTAAACTAGATACGTTGTATGTAGTATGTATAGCTAATGTATGTGTAGTAGATAATATGTATTGGCTTTCTTTTCTTTTTTTCTATACTGCTTAGCATATGTGACAATTATATTTATGATACTGCTGTAGAATTGGTAATCTGGCATTTCAAAACAGCAAATATGCTGCACGTGTTGCTAAATTACAAAGCAAATTACTTCAGACTTCCACTGAAATCTGGTTTAAAATGCTGATGCTATTTTCAGTACTGGACAAGACCAAATCAAGGCATGCTTCTTAGGGATGTGCAAGGTTAAATATTTAAAAGATAAGTACAGTAAAAGCTTCATGGGGCATCTGACATCCATGTGGAATGCGGGGTGCTGGTTAATCAAATATGCCAGTTATCTGAGAGTTATACTTGGCCACAGTTGCAGGATGGGTGAGATAGTCAATGGTTAAGTCATGATACAGCACAAGCACAACGCCATCACAGTGGCGGCTGGTGGATGTTTACAATTGAGACTGCTGCTAGCGACAGCGCTCAGCAGCATCCTGAAGCTTCCATAAACAACAGATCTATGAGAAGCGCCCAACAAGATGTATTGCTGTCTATGACAGATGCCGGTTAATAGAGCATTCTGGATGCTAAAATGACAGCTTTTACTGTATATTGTTAACCAGTAATGCATTATTGGTTACCGTTTAACATGGGGTGCAGTCTGGTACAAAAGGGGAGTGGCAGATGCCTCAGGAACAGGAAGCCAGCAGGGCAGGCAGGCCAGAGGGGACTAGTACCTATAATATATGAGGTTAAAAGAGGAACACAGCAGGCATTTAAATGAGTCTCAATTAAATAATTAGTGGCTCATTCACAGGTGCTCCTTCCCTCCCAGAGGACATCAGGCTGGAAAAGCCCTCTGCCTGCTGCTGCTGCCAGCAGCTGCTTCACATAGGCTATGCTGCCTGGCTGGGCTTGCTACGGCCTCCCCTCTGACCCCCCTCTCTCGCCTCCCACCCCACAAAGGCCCCCCGGGAGTGGCTCCAAGAAGAAGTCATATTTTGAGTTGCACCTGGTCAGCTGCAACTGCACTGGGAACAACCCTGCCAGAAGCTGCATGTTGGCCAGGGCCTGGGCTGAGCCAGAGGGCATGCAGGTGGGGCTCAGCCCCATGCGGAGTGCTGTGGGGCAGCTGGTGAGCTCCGCTGCCCCAACTGATTTAGATAATGAATAAGATAATTAGGGTCATGGGATATGAAGTTCCTTGATAGTGAAGAAAAGTAGCTTAGCTTTTTATGCAGTTGAGGGAGCCAGAGGAGAGATGCAACAATCTAGAAAAACAGCCTTTGTGGTAGCCTTCTAAATGCATATGAGTACTTGTTAATGCCAGAATAGAGAATGTTGAAGTAACTGAGAAGCAGTGTACTGGGACACAAAAAAAATTTCTTGGGTGCTTGGATGACTTGGAAAAACTATAGTTAGAATTTATGTAGAAAGAAGAAATAAGTACAGTGAGGGATCAGTTTTGAGATGATGCCCCTATTGTGCATCTTGAAGAATGGCTGGGGCATTGTTCTTTTGTTTGAGAGAGAGGCCTTGGTTTGATCCTTTGTCAAATGTTTTGAGTTGAAATTGGAACAGGCACAGAGAAGGGCCACGACATTGATAAGACTGGCTCTCCATTTCCCTTGGGACAGTCATATAAAAGAATGTCTTTTTTTACCTCACTGGAATGAAGGTTGAGAGTGGATGCAATTGCTCCCTGAAAATAAATGTGCAGGGCGGTAGAAAATGGGGGGTGAAGAGCTATTTAGGCTTAAAGCACAATGTTTGTGCAAGAGCACATGTGAATAAATTCTCTCCATGGATAACTTTTGGCTGAAGACTAACATTTTGAACTAGCAGAGCAATCAAGTTCTAGAACAGCCTTTTGATGGGAGTAGGAGAAGTGAAAAAAATAGATCATACACGCCCCTTCATAACTGCTGGAACATAGTCTTAAATCTATTTGCCTGTGACAACAAGAGTTTGACCCAGGATGTCCATTTGAGCTGCTGTACTTCCAAATATATGCGAGTCATCAGATGACAGTTGAAATTGTTTGCTAATGAGGTTACCCATTACAAGGTGTAGAACAATGATTCCCAGCCAGGTTGTGGTGGTGCCCTGGGTGCAGGGTGACTGGAGGTGCGATAAACAGAAGTGCCAGCTACTACCTTGCTAGTCCTGGCCTGATTGATTCTCCCACTTCCACTGTCCAGCCCCTCTGCAAGCAAGTATGCACTATGGCATATATTTATTCTTTCTTTTACTTTTGTTTAGCGATTCCAACACTATACTTCTGCTTTGGTGTTTCTCTGCAATTTGCAAACTTTCTACTGGATATAGTTGATCATTAAACCCGCCCAAATTAAATTAGTTCTGCTTTACGTGCCCAAACGTGACCCAACCAATTTTAAGTCTCTTGCCCATCTGTTTAATGATAGTGGCTTCATAATTCATGCTTGGTTCGTGTTGCCAGTTGGAGTTCATTTGCAACCTTGGCTTTCCTAGTTCACTTCCTGCAGGTGCGCACCAGTGCAGAATATTCCTCCTTAGTGGTGTTTTGTGTCTTCTACCCTTTATTAGCCTCTCTTTTTTGACATAGGAGGTCCATGAGTTCCCTGTCAAGCCAAGGGCGTTGTTGAGCCCTTTTATCACCTTTCCTATGGGTTGGGAGGGGCTCCCCTTGTGCTTCTAGGATTGCTTCCTTAAGGAGCAACCACTCATCATGAACTCCCCTCCCTGTGAGATCACAGCCTCAAGAACAAGCCTCCTGAGCTTATGAGAGTCAGCTTTCTTAAAGTCAAGGACTACTGCATTGCTGGCTGACTTGCCAACTTTGTGCAATAGTTAGTGAAAGTGATCAACTTGTCACTCACCCAGCTTCCCTTCGATTCTTAAGTCGCTTATTAGATCATCCCCTTTTCGCCAGAAACAAGTCCAGTAGTGCCTTACCTCTTGTTGGCGCATAAAGTTGAAACGGAGCTCATCCAGGTATGTAAGGAAGCTTTGAGACCGACTGGATTTGGTGAAGTGCTCATCCCATGTCTGGGTAGTTAGTCTCCCATGACAACCGTGCACCAAGAGCTTGCCGGCTTGGCCAGTACCCTGGCAAATTCTTGGTCATATCACAGTATTGTGTAACCTAAATCCCAGTAATGCTGGGTTTTTAAATTCTGAGGTCGACATGTGGCTTTCTAATGTCATGTGACCTGCTTGTGACTCAGAACCTCTCATTTTGGTGCCTGATAAAGGTTGGAATGCCACCAGTGTGTAGAAAGACCCAAAGCTAAATGCTCTTAAATGTTCTTATTGCTTTTTTTACTCCAATCTTTGTATATTGGAAATCCATTCATGCTACTGTTTTGTCTTTCCTTTCAAGCCTCTAGTTTTTCCTTATGTTCTGTTGTGTATTCCTGCTGCCTACTTTTGTGTCCTTTTATCTATTCACCAGTTTTTCCTTGTTCTTGTTTTGTGTCTTTTAATAGATGCAGAAATATGGAGGCTCAGGACTGGTGACTAGCATGTGAAGGGTCTCCAGAGGGCAAATACCAGCACAATTATTTTCTATCTGCAGCCTTACCACATATACAACTTGGGCAGAGTTAGGTTTACCTCTTCATCATCTCTTGGGTAGTCCTCAGTGTGAGAAGGTGTTTGTTCTATTTGGCTGATACTTCATTATGGTGTCTGCTAACCAAAGCATGTAGTAGAATAACTGACTGGGAAGCGTGATGGATAGTTATCTATTTCTAATAAAGTATGGAGAACTAGTTAGCCAGCCTGGTTAATCTGAAGTTGGGGTAAGGTGGCATCCCAGACTAATTTGTTCAGAAATGCGTAAGAGAGCCTACTTCGTCAGATGCTGGCACCTAATGAAACATGGTTGTTGCACACTCTCCCTGTGTGTATATGAACACTAGTTTTCAGTATTTTTTTCATTATATATCCCCTCTTCCTGCTAAATATTTCAGCTGAAACCCTACACCTGATGCGTCTCTGCATGTTCATTTCTTGGGAAGTGCTGACACTGAAGTCAGCATACCCCTAGTTGTATGTACACCTGAGTTTGAAGTGAAGTCTAGAGTAGGGGTGGGCAAAATACGGCCTGTGGGCTAGATGCAGCCTGCCAGCTGATTGGATCTGGCCTGCAGGCAGCACCCGCCAACTAATTGTACCCAGCCTTGCCAGTGGCTGCCACTGCTGTGCGCTGTATGGGGCTGAGTCCTGCCCAGGGCAGAGTGTGCTGTGCTCCCAGCCTTCCCTGCCAGCAGGCACAGCTTCTGAGCAGGGCTAGTGCTGCTGCTGCTGCCGGGGAACTGGTGGGCTTTCCCAGTCTCCAGCCACTCCTCGTCCTAGCCCTGCTGCAGTGCTCAGCAGCAAGTAAGGAGAGGAAGCTGTGGCCTTGCGGGGAGTAGAGTGGGCTCTGCCTGCAGCTCACTCTGGTTTTGCTTGTACCGGGCAGGGCAAAGTGTGGATGAGAGGCGGGGAAGCAAGCTGGCTGCTCACAAAGACCTGCAGGGCAGGCAGGAATGGGGAACAGCAGCAGGAGCCATTGTGCACTTGATGCATCCCCACCAGGTAGGCACATGAAAAAGAAGCAGCAGCAACATCAGCAGGAGCCAGTACTGTCTCTGCTGCAGCCCTGCTGGGCAGGAGTGGGACACGGATTGAGAGACCAAGCAGCGTGAGGCTTGGCTCCCTGCCCTCCCTTCTTGTAGGAGTTTCTCTTGCTGCCTGCTGGTGGCAGTTGCTTTCCTGCCCTTTGCAGCACCCTGCGAGCCAGGCAGGCAGTGCTTATTCCCTTCCCACCCCCCTCCAGTGGAGGGATTGGGCCAAGCCACATCGCAAAGAGCAGGCAGGGGGGAAAAGCCCCCACATGCGTACCCCCAACGTACCTGCACCCCCATGCCCCTTCATACACTCCACCCCCCACCATACATATCCCATGCACACTCTGACCCCCCCACTATACACACATCCCCTCATCGTACCCACACACACACCCAAGTCCTCCCCCACACATGAATCCAAGTCCCCCACATCCCCCCACACACACACACACCCCACCACTCCTCCCAAGGAGTACATCCTGGGCAAGAGGAGAGACTTCCAGTGGCAAAGGCCAGGGGTTATGGGGTGGGACTTCTGGTCACAAGATGGCAACCATCTTTTTCTATTTTTTAAGTCTAGATACTAGGTTTATGGAAATACTTTAGAACTGTGCTAAGATTGTAAGGAAGAGCTTTTGACCAACTGATTTCTTTCTTCTAAGTGACTTTTTTTTCTTTTTAAGAGACTTCTAATTTACTTTTAAAAATTGGAGGAAATTTACAAATAGTTAAAGACTAGCTTTTTTGTTCTATAGAAGGTAAAGAGGGGAGGTAATAACATGAGAGAAATCACTGCTCATTTCATACCTTAACTTCCCCAATAACAAAATTGTTTTTCCCTATCTTCTGTATATCTATCTTTTTGGAGATAAAGTTACTGTGAAAATACCAGCTATCTTGAGGCTTAGTTAACACTGTTTATGACCAATCCTATTCCTAAAGTAGGTGTGGTGAAGTTCTGTTCCTGAAAAGCATGCTCATTTGCTTTATGTAATCAGGTTCTGGAGGCTAAATAGATTTTTATATTAATGGATTCAAACTGGATAAACTGCACAAGGCATAGATTTATTTTCTGAAGAAAGCTGTAGATTTGGACTGCTTGTATCAAGCCATTCTGTCCAACACAGACATACCATCTTCCTAATAGTCAAAGGTAGCGTAAAGGTAAGGGTTTAATTTTTTTTTTTTTTTGCACTGTACTTCTAAAATTAGTAACCTCAGGATATGGCTAATAAAACATTACTTCTCAGTCTAGCTGCTTACATAATTTAAACATAGAAAAGATAAATGTATTTTAAAATGAACCTCTGTGAAATCTTAACTGTGAAGACTTGAGACTTGCAAAGTAATATTTATGTTGTCCTTCCTGCCTGTCATCTCCTTACCTTATGCCCACCTTCTTTTCCTTTCCATGGCATTCTTTTCTTTCATCCGTGTTACCGAGCAACATCATAATCTTTCTTCTCTGCTTATGTCACTCAGGCGCTGCTATGGATTGTAGGGTCAGTGTATATTTGTTATCCTGTGCTATTGCATTTCATTTTGTATGTGACAAAACACTCTGGCCAGGTCTGCTGCTACACATGAAGTCCTGTGGGTGGAAGTGAAAATATGCAACAACTTCTGTTTTTTGGTAAAGCTACCAGTAACAGAATGGCAAGAACTAGAGCTTGCCATGGAGAAGGAGGATCCAAGAAATGGATCCTTGAGTATGGGGTAAAGTAACAGAGTACAAATTTCAAGGGAAGTTTAAAAAGCTGTCACTTTCCTAGCAGTAAGAAGGCTCACATGATCAGATGCTTAGTAGCTAGAGACTAATACAGAAATGGAGCACGGCGGTGCCTTCCTTTTCCCAATATTAAGAAAACCTGACACTCTTCCCTAAACATGCAGCTGTGTTCTTAGTGTATAAACTAATGAAAATCAGTGTTTATGTTAGTATAATTTTATCCTTATTACAAAATGGAATAGGGAGAGATCTTTGGGGAAATGGAGCCTTGACAAGTTCAGAAAGCATTGCATGACTTCAGATGTCCTCTGAAGCAATTTTTTAACGTTTCTTAATCGAGAGAACATTGAGGGTAAAGTGTTTTATATGTTTGCTATAAATGAACTTAGTGACAAGTGTTCATCTCTTTAGTAAGAATCTACAGCTAGGGTTTTCTAACTGGACATGCATTTTTTTTAACTTTATTTACTCTGCTTTTAGAGGTTACAAAAGTGGGGAAACTTTAGGAAATCCATAGGCCTAAAGGAATATTTTTCAGATATCTCTGAACATATTTAGAATGTGTATAAATCAGTACAATAATTTGTGGGAGTTTTTTGCTCTTAGCATTACAGCAAACATTAGGATATATTGTCTTGAAAGATGATCAGCTTTTAGATTGCCTTTTGTCAATCATTAACCTCTACTCTGATCTTGATGTTCATTTTGACAGATGTCAGTATCTTCTTATTACAGGGAAGGTCATATGCTCCAGCTCTCTAATATTGCTAATTATTTTTATCTATTAATTAAATTTTTTATGTTTATGTTAACTTTCCAGTTGAACAGCTTGTTTTTAAAAAATTAATAGTTTCAGTTAGTATCAGTGAAATAGATTTTTTTTTTTTTTGTAAATACCTCATTCCCTTTACAGAAAGGTCGTGTAATGTTTGCTTGGAGAGCTGTTCAGATGTGCAGAGTTGGCAAATTGTACTTTTTAAAATTCTTCTGAATGCTATATTTATAGTATTTATTTGCACACAACACCCATCTTTCCCAAAAATTAGCTGCTGAATATCAGAGTGAGTGTCTTTTTAAATGAGGAAATGTGGGGAGCAGAGGGACTGATCCTGTCAGAGTTGAACTGCTTCAGCCTCACTTGTTGAGCCATGTAGACCCTCAGCAGACTTAGGTGTTGCTGGCTGCCCACACAGCTCAGAAAGGAAGGCCGGGTAGTTAAGCTCAAGCAGGGACAATAGCTGAGTGCCCTGTCCTGCTGCATCTGAACTGCCAAGCCCTACTTCCTAAAGCTGGGTAGGCATCACATCTTGTAGCTAGGGCATGATCAGAGCACCCACAGGTTTCTTCCCCAGCTGCTTCTGTTTTCCTTGCAAAAATATTGTACTCACGGGTATTTTCAAAGAAAGATATTTTCATTATTCTGCTATCCAAAAAAAAATGGTGTGCGTCTTATCAGGGGATGGGAAGGCATGTGATTATGTGAGAAAATAGTTGCATCCATGAAACCAAGATGCTATCACTTTGTTAATGAATGATTTCTTAAAAATGATAGAAAGAAAACATTATATTACAGCTACTTCTTTGGTTTCTAATCAAAGGGAAATGACATGAATTGAAACTGAAGGTTTGTTGTTTGATTATCATGTATGTCTTTGATTAGTATTTAGAATATTTTGGGGTTTTTTAAATGAAAGCTGGGGTCAGAGTTTTCTGCAAGTTGTTTTGCTCTGCCCGTCTTGAACGTATAAGATCTCCACGCATATGAATGTGGGTTTCTTCCCCCTTCCTGCCAATTGCTTTTTTCCCCCTTTTTTCTTTTCTTTCCAAACCTGCAATTGGAACATAAGCTATGAAAATCAATTCTTTAATCCCTGGTAATGCATAGGAAACTTCTAGTGTTTATGCTGTGATTTCATGGGCCTTCAGAATTGAAACAACTGTTCAGCCCTACACAGAAATATTACAATGAGTGAAGATGAAGTAATTTTTAAACGATTTTAAAGATAACTTGTAAGGTGTAATTTAATACAATGAAAAATTAGTCTTGTTGACAGGAGACTATCTTTAACTCTTAACACTGAGTCTGAAATGGGAATGCTGCACCTTTTTGCTTGAAGGCATCACTTCTGTCTGAGAGGCTCTGTTTGTAGTTGCTTTTTTCCCCCTGAATACATGGCATCTAAGCATGTACCACTGCCTTTCAAAGGGTGCAGGTGATTGATAGCCTGCTAATAGGTGGAAATTTTATTATACAGGTTTGCTGTTTACTGATAAAATACTTGTATGTATTTTGAAGGGGATATACTCTATATAGGGAGATGAGTAATGTTTTATGCTTGGTTGTTTTCTCTTCAAAGATTTTTTTTTAATTATATATAGAGGTTTGTATAGGATTTTGTTACTTTCTCTTCCACCTTTTTATATTTTACTATGTGGTATTTTGGGCTAGGGCTGAATCATTCATTCATGCTGAAATGATGTCCAGCACAAAGTCATTGATCTTGACTGGGGCACTGGGACACTAATTTAAATGCTAATTAACTTTGAAACTATAGATATGTATCATAACTTAATGATAGTTTGCTGATTGCATCTTAAGTATAGACTTGCAAAGCCTGTTGTTTATGATTGTGCTTGCCATTTTAAACTGACATTGGAATAAAATAGTATTGGTCTGAATAGCCTTCCATCTATTAAATATAGAATTATGTGAACTTTTCATATTACTGTTTTCATTTTCATTTCTTTATGATAATTCTAATGCACAGTTTCATTTTTACAGAGGAAATAAAAGATGAAACAGAAAAGCAAAGGTACGTGACTTACTCTTTAATTAAAGAACAATACTGCTTTGACAAAATGAACAGTGTTTGAGCTAAATAACATTCACTGTAAATTTGAACATTTCCATGGTCTCTTCTTGCAGGGTGTTCCTAGCATCTGTATCCCTTGCTTGGCATGGGAATTACAAGCACACTGGGAGCAGTGGACAGAATAGATTAGTACTGAGGGTCAGATGGATAGACTAGGACTTGTTGGGAAATAATTGCGTGTGGGAGAGTGGGTAGGGGGAAGGCTGAGATTTGGCAAAGGAACTAGGAGACAGGTGTTTGGATGGAGAGCACAGCTGGCAGAATTAGTGTTCTCCAAGCACAGGGACTGGTGTTGGGATGAAGAAACAGAATTAGGACAGACTGGAGGGATCATGCATCCAGTCTTGCAGGTATATTGGTGGAAGGATCTAGTGAAATTCCTCTTCAGAAGTTAAAATGTAAACTAAGATTCCTGAGATCAGATATTTCTCTGCTGTCCACAAGCATCTGTGAAATGCACAGGTAAACTGAACGTGCATTATAATAGGATTATATGGTTTATGGGGCTTCCTGCTTGATTCATTGTACAGGATTGGCCATGCTCTGGGAATAAATCAGGGTTGTATTG
Source organism: Crocodylus porosus (assembly GCF_001723895.1). Lineage (NCBI taxonomy): Eukaryota > Metazoa > Chordata > Crocodylia > Crocodylidae > Crocodylus > Crocodylus porosus. Next base: position 210,827,439 of record NW_017728886.1, on the reverse strand, counting down.
TGATGAGTATTTGCTTGATTGCTACATAAACTGGAAGGTGTATAATGAAGTAAGCTGGAAAAGATCATATTCTCATGATTTAAACGAATGAATGCTGTCTTGGAGGGTTTGGGTTCTATCCCTGCCACTGCCATAGGGTTCCTGTATGGTGCTAGTCAAATTTTTAACCTTAATTCTTGTAGGCAGCCAGTAATTGTGCCCTTCATTTTTTCTGGGTACCTGACTTCTCAGTTCTCTTTTTTTAGTAGTCCTTAATACCCTGAAATAAGCGTTTTGAAAGCTAACAAGGCTTTTATAATGCCAAATACTCTGCAAAAAATTGCACCCATGTTTTTTCTATTTGAGTATCTAAAATAGATAGTTCTGACCTAAAGTGTTGTGCTTCAATTCCTCTTGGTAAGATGGAAGTAATCTCACAGCAGTGAGATTAAAGAATTATGGAAAGAATTAATTGATTTTCATGGAGAACTCAGATTCCATAATGAGGAACACCAGAGAAAAATGTGGGAGGGAAAAGTAGTAACTTATCTTCATATAAAGCTATGACTGGTTTGTAGCAAATAGATTATATTATAGTAACTAGGAGTGCACATTGAGCAATAAGGAGGAAAAAAATACTGAATAGTTGCATATTTAGTGAGTATCATTTGTCTTGTCCCCTGAATTGAGGCAGGCATTGCTTAGAAAAATAGCCATGATGCATAAGGGAGCCACATCAGAAAAGCACAAGCAATCTTGATTCTGGCATGTCTGAACTTCACAGTGCTTCACCTTGCAGCCTTAACTTTTTTTTAACATAGGGGTTTTGTTTTGGGTTTTTTGTATAATGTAGATAACACTTACTGTGATCAAGCATTTTTCTAAATAGATACAGTAAAACTTAGGTTCTTCATAACCCTTCTGTAAGACAAGGGTTTGTGAAATAGCTGGAGGTGCATATAGCTGCACGAAACAGCTCTGTGGGACCACAGCAGTGATTTAGCTGTTTGCCACAGCTTCTATTTCAAAGAATATGCAAGATTGCTGAAGAGCTCCAGCTGATCAGAAAAACAGTGCTTTTCAAATAAAAGTCAAAGCAGTCGGTTTCACTTCACCAATCCTTTACAGATTGCAAACTGCTCGAAGTTCTGCTTATTATTTTTTTTTATCCTCAGACATATCTAAAGTATCTTCTTCAACAGCCATTACTGCTTTGGAGGACCAGTTATTTGGGGGTGAGGTGGGGAGACGGAGAGGGGGATACATGACAGTAACCTGTTCCTACCCAAGGGGTCCTTTCTAGAGGGAGAAAACCCTCTAGGTACCATATTTACTCAATTCCAAGATGGTTTCCTCTTCTTTATTTTTAGCATGGGGTTGGGGGAGCCTCTCATCTTGGAGTCTGAGTACAAGAGTTGGGGCGGGGAGCAGCTGTGAACCTGACCTCTAGATAAGAAGAACCTTGAACTGCTACTGCTGGTGCCCCTCTCCACTGTTTCTGCACCCCCTGCCCCTTTTCCCACCTCAGCTTGAGCCCTTGTTCACCCCCCACCCCCCGCTCCACCTACACTGCTTACCTATAGGGGATGGGGTGGTGATCCATGCCCCAGGCTGCACTAGGGACTGAGCCTGCTGGACCAAGGGTGAGCTGGGGTGGGCAGCAGGCAAGGAGATGGGAAGGGGGACAGGGGCCTGAGGCTGAAAGTGGGGGACAGAAGTGATGTGGGGGGAGTGTGGGTTGGGGGATGAGGCTGAAGAGGGTGTCTGGCACAAGAGGAGGATAAGTACTGGTGGCAGGGGGCAGACTTCCTACCTTCTACCATCTGCCCCCCCCCCCCCCGCCTGTTCTCCACTCCTCTGTCCCACTGCCTGCTTCCTTATTTCTTCCCTGGCTGCATCCCCTTCCACCACTTGCTCCCCACTGCTCCTCCACTGCCTGACCACCTATCACTGCTTTCCCTGATTCGGTGGTGGTGGGGACAGATGTTGGACAATTTTGCAATAACTAGATTCCATACATAGAAAATTATTACAAATGTATAAGTTTTCCATGTATAGAGTCCTAATTACTGAGGAATCATCTTAAATTCAGAGTTGTCTTGTATGCAGGTAAATATGGTATTTCAGAGTGCTAGGCCTGATGAATCTTTTTTTTTTTCCTTTCTTCATTTTAAAATTCTATATTTAGCAAGTATGATTATCCTTTTAACTTTTTCACTTTGGGGTATTTCTGTAGCACTAATCCAGAACTGCTGGGTTAGATCTCATCCTAAAACCAATTTAGGGAAACCAGGGGCAAGGAAAGTTTGCCCTTCTCCTATTCTAGGCTGCATTGAAAGGTAAGTTGTTTTTTTGTCCTTTGGAAGAACTTGCTACGGTGGTTCTTAGCTGGATTACCACAGTAAGAGTGGCCAGGTAAAACTGCCCCGCAAGGTCTCCTTGAGTTAAGGCTCTCTAATCAGCCTAAACAAGTCAATAAATTTTCATGGTTCCTGATCTGGCATCCCCTGTATTCCTGGAAACGGGTACGGGTGGAACCAACCCATCTGCTTCTGTTTCTAAAGGGAGTGTAGGAGGTGCTGAACAGGTAGAGTTGTACAGCATGAGGCAACTCCTGTGTGCTTTAGGCTGATTAGAGAGCCCCGATGCAGGAGGAACGTATGCATGTGGCACTGCCCTTCCCAAGCTGGATGTGCAACAGGCATGAGGGGCAGTTTTATTTGGAGGTAACAGAATTTGACTGAAAAGCACTGAGGCAGCACAAACCATGGTTCTGCTGGGTGTGCTGCTACATTTTAAAAAAGGTGGAGGTGGAGATCCCGTGATCCAGAAAAGGTTGAGAACCACTGGTGTAGTGAATGAAGGATGCTATGTTCTTCACAGAAGCTGTGCTGAAAAACAAAAATGTACGTTGTAACTAGTTTCCAAACTCCATTATAAACTGTTTGGTCTGTATCAGTTGTCCTTATGGCCAGCTTCAGCCCTCATTCATGGCAACCTCTGTTCCTTTTTGTTGTTAGCTAACTATGAACCCTGAAGTTTCTTAGCTATCAGCAGGAGCAAAGGCATTCTGGGGGCTGGGTCCCATTCAAATACTAAAGGCATGCATTGAAGCAAGCTCTTCCTTCCCACTAGGGGTAGGGACAGAAATTATTCACAAACCTATATAAGTGATTGGAAACTGGTTTGCGTCTGTAACGCAACAGAACTTCAGCCCACATAAACCACTTTCAAAATGGCCAAAACCAGTTTAAAATAAACCTGTATGGATGTAGTATCAGACTTAACTGATTTAGGTTAAATCCATTTATTGAACTTCTGTCCCATCTCCCCTTCAGTTTCAAGTTAACTCGCAGTCCTCCAGGATCCCAGGATGCTTTGCATCTCTCCTGCAAACCCCCCTCGCAAGGTGGGCTGACTGGCCTTGGCCCATACTGTCTGCTCCAGCCAAGCAGGGAAGCATGCTCTAGTGCCCTCCAGCTTCTGACTTGGGCCACCGAAGGCATGTGGCTGCATTTCCAGAACCAAAAGCAATTGTCTGTTCACTTGCTTATTGGTTCAGTCTATACACAGTTTACACTAACCTGTGAAGATTGAGCTCATTCAGCCATGGGCTTTTTGACTATCTGTACTTAGACTAGGAAATGTGCCTAGAAAGTGTGAAGACATGCTAGAGTTGAGCCTAGCTGAAGATCCTATCTAGAGAGGAGTGGAGCATCTTTTTGATTATTCAGCTTGCTTTTTAAGACAGCTACTACACTTCAAGTAGTAGAGGTTTCAAGACTTTTACAACAAATAATCCCTGAGCATTTCCTTCATTTTCTGAGGTCCTATTTCTGTGGCACATGCCTACCATGCTGTGCAGAGAAGTTCACTGGGATTTTTTTCCATTTTGAGTTATCTACACTTCTTTTTCTTCCACTGTGGCTTGATTGCAGATACCCGAGATCTGAGGTAGACATGCTGTCCGCCATTTGGCAGACAATCTGTACCTTTTCAGAGTCCTACCAGAAGTGGAAAAAGATTCTGATATCCACTTCAGAGGGCAGGCCTGCCAAGCAGGTCCAGAGAGGGTTACTAAATGGTGCAGAGTCCTTCCTTCCCCCCCCCGCCTTCGGTATGTTCTGCCGGCATTCGGCAGAAATACATTTGTCTCCAAGCCAACAAGAGCAACTGGAGATGTACTGTTGCAGTCAGTTAACCTGCCTGATCCAAAAAACACCCCTTTCCAGATCAGACTAATGTCTACATATATGTTGAAGTCATTAATAGAGTTATAACTGCTTTTGGAAAGTTACTTTCTTGTTGTGTTTCTGGTAGCAGTAAAATCACAAGAAAACTAATATTGTGATAAAGAAATCTTCTATCTGGACACTTAAAACAGTCTAATAGTCAAATTTATTTTCTTTAGTCCCCCTCATGGAGAAGCAAAGCCTGGTTCAAGCACTCTTCCACCTGTGAAATCAAAGACAAGTTTTATTGAAGCCGACAAGTACTTCTTACCATTTGAATTGGCATGCCAGTCTAAGTGCCCCAGGATTGTTAGTACATCTCTCGATTGTTTACAGGTCTGTATGGAATTAAAATTCTAACTGTACAATAAAACCTTGTTTGGTGTGGAGGGGTGGGGACAGGTAAATATAGATAAGTCAGAATATATTTTTTTTCCTCTTCCCACTAATGTATATCCAGTGGTTCCCCAAATCAAATTGAATATGATTTGTCAGAGACGGGAGGAAAGGGTATGCAAGTATATAATTGATAACTAAAACTAGTTAATTCTACACTAACAATGCATTAGCCTCAGTCTTCAACCTTGTATATTAATGTGCATCTATAGAAGCCTAAACCTATTACAGAGTTAGTTTAAGACTACCAGAAAAGTATAGTTCTATACTCTAACCAGACTAAAATATTTTAAGTTTGAGGCTTATAGTCCCAAAGTGTGAAGTGTTTTTTGTTGTTTTTTTGGTCTCCCTGATCTTCCCTGCATGCAATGCAGATTAAATTTGGTCCTTTAACGTATTTTCAGAACAATGGCAGAATTTTTTTTCTGTAATCAGGCCACCCAGGAGAAAGGACTATGAACTCTGAACCCAGTGCATGTACTTAGATCCATAGGCACATGCCTATCTTGCCAGTTGACTGGCTTGGCTGCTTGTCTACACAAAAAGTTTACTTTTAAATATAGAGAAGGTTTTCTTTCTTTCTTTCTTTCTTTTTTTTTCAGCTACCATATGTAAAATGGTAACTATCTGTATATTTTATGAGTCGCTCTTAGACTCCTGCTTAATTTTGTGAACTGTTTTTATTTGTTAAACTAAATTGAACTTCATGGTAAGTAGTGCAGTTTGATAAAAATGTGATACTTCTAAAGGCCCTTAAAATGAAATTTAGTGGGATTTTAGATATATTGTAGTGGTCTAATTATCCTGTCTAATTTCAATTGTGCCATAACTGATTCTGTATATTCAGCTATGCACTTTTGGTCTTTAAGCTTGCTTTATTTATCACATTTCTTTTTTTTCCTCCAGAAACTTATAGCATATGGGCACTTGACTGGAAATGCTCCAGACAGTACCGCTCCAGGCAAAAAATTAATTGATAGAATTATTGAGACAATATGTGGCTGTTTTCAAGGTCCTCAAACAGATGAAGGGGTTCAGCTACAAATAATAAAGGTAATTTGTGATCAAACAGCTTCAAACGAATATGTAATGACCAGAAATTATGTGTGCACTTGAAGATTGAAAACATTTATTTGGAAAGAGCATGTTAGTTTTTACCTTCTTTATATACCAGCCAAGTTCTCTTTTCTAAGGTGTTTCTATTCGTAGCATGCTGAAAGTCTGTCTGTTTTCCCTTTCTCTCCCACTGTCTCCTGAGAGGAGTCATAATTATGATGTGAAGAGCCTTGTATGCAGAAATCTGGGTGGAATTTCACTCAGTCTGTCAGCAGAGCTTTCTAATTTTATGGAGCAGTTGTTGTCAAGTGACATGGCACTTGCTCTCAGTGGGGTCTTTTTATAATTAAGGATTAATCAGATATAAATACGCATAATTATCATTAAGGTTGGCAGCCAGTTCTTACTGTGGTAGTTTTGGCCTGTTATGTCATTGACCCATGCTTGCAGGAGATCTTGTGTTTTTTCTTTTCAAGGCTGACCTGAGCCTTCAATGCACTTTCCATAAAGAGAGGTTTTTTGGGGGGGGGGTCAGTTTTTTTTGTTTTTGTTTTTCCCCCCTCATCACAATAATATTCCAAAAAGTAGTATTGAAAGAGGTCATCATAACATGTTGCTCTGATAATAGGCTCGATATGTTGTGATTTAAGAACAGTAAGGGGACAAAAGAATAATATATTGTATAGAAGTTAACAGTTTTTCATGCATAAGTATCTGCTAGTGTCAACATTGCTTACAGGGTCAGAACAGTTCATTCTGCCACAAGGGGGAGAGCTCTTTTTTTTCCCCCTGTTCCCTTTCAGTAATTTCTAACTTGGTGGGGGTTTTTTTTTTTAGACTTCTCTAGTTGGACTGTTTCAGGTTCTCTGTTCTCCCTGGATAAAAACATGATGATTTTCTATTAGTACTTTTAACTTGGATGATTAGTTTAATTTTTTTTAGTAATTTAGAACCTGCTGACATCCTTCATACGGTAGTATGAAGCTGTTCCCTTTTTGTTCTGGATTTTTCTCTCTACTTCAGTAAGTGTTTATCAGTTACCTACCCATCAGGCTTGTTTTACTAGGGGTAAGGGGGAATTCAAGATTTATCTGAGACATCCATCACATAGGCAGGCATGCACACACCCCCGCCCCTCCCCCCCACCATTTCCATCTCTTCTCCCTCCAAAAACCCCCACCTTTATCAGAATCTAAAAAAGATAGTTGGAACTGGACAAAAGATGGATGTATAGATCGATGTGATATTTTTCATCTCTACTGGGTGTGTGATTTTGTGTATTGGGTAGTAGGGGGTACACTGTTTTGTTTTGTTTTTGTTTTTTAAGATCTTGGCCAATACCAATAGCCAATTTATTAAACAGCCATGTCAACCGATACCAATCTGATAACCAATATTTATTATATTTAGTGCCCTTTCTAAGCATGGGGATGCTGATACAGGAGACATGGCAACACTTTAATTAGAGTAGCTCTTCCCCCTGCCTTCCTCCCTCCCTGGCCCTGCTCCCTAGAGGCGGTGGAGTGCTGCTGTGATGGCGGGGATGGAGTGGGGGTGAGGCCAGCAGTGCTGGCTGGGTGAGGGTTAGGGTTAGCAAGCTGTCCATCTCCCCCACCACCACCCCAGTCCTTCTTGACAAGGAATTTGCTAGTATTTGATCATAGGAAATGTATTTAACATGTGAAAGTAAATGTTAGAAGAGCCTAAAATAAAGGAAATTGGTGTGGAGTTCATAAGTAAATATAAGAATATGAAATTAAGAACTGATCTCTGAAGTCTTACGCTTTTTTCTCTCAGTTCTATCTTTGCATAATCTCGAAAACAAAAAATGCATTGTTTTGGTAACAACTAAATAGCAGCTGGAAGTCCTAGATACAGAGTTAGGTACTGTACAAACTCAAGAAAAGGCCAATTGCTGACTTAAATAGCTTTATAACCTTTCTGACGAGAGACATCAGATAGGACAAGAGAACATTTAATATTGGGTTAGCATGATAGGCTATGGGTTAGACTGCTTAATCTTTTCTGTCATGGATTTTTTTTGCTGTTGGCATTGTGGTAAAAGAAAGTTGTTTTTTTTAAGGAAGGGTAATGAGGTAACTTTATGGAGTTCGTGTAGAGGTTTTTTTTTTTTTTTTCCAAGCATATGGACAATGGAACTATGTTTGAAGTATTAAAAAGTGACTTGGGGAGGCTAGCATCATGGCCTTAGTTAGAAGTAGGGGTAGATAAGTGGAAATTGAAGGTAAGTGCCTTGTTTGACATGATAAACGCAGTCAAGTGAGGGATCCAAAGGGGTGGTGACACTAGGAAAACAGTTTTTGCAGCAGCTTTCTGAGTGTGTAGGAGCTGGGCACAATTGACCGTAACAAGCGAAGAAAAAAGGCTCTTGTAATAATTGAGACATGACAGTAGAGCCTGTATTTGTCTGTAGAGGTTCCGTAAACATTTAAGTTATGTCTAGAATCTTAGATTTCAGAAATAATATATGTGGAATGAATCAAAGGAAAATCCAAATTAAGGATGGACAAGTAAGATGGCAGTATTATCCATACTATTCAGAGGGAGATGTAAGAAATAGGAGGTATGATCTGCAGGTTTTTTTTTTTTTTTCCAGCCCCTTTTTTTTTTTCCACCTTTAAGTTTAAGTTAACAGCTAGATATTCACAAATACAGGCAGACACCTGAGAAGACTCCAGCCAAGAACCCTTCAAAAAGTCCAACCAAGAGCCCTTCCGAAAGTCCAGCAGTTACCTCAAAGTAGTCCTTCCAAATCAATATGATTGCTATTTACAATATAAATACATTAATATAGCTATATTACTCATCTATAACTGATCAAGTACAAAATTCTGGGCTATTTTTGATGAAAACAGAGTGTCAGGCCTTGCTTCAGGAACCAATCCCCCATTTATAACATAGTTTCTTATGAGAAAATTGGTTCCAAGTTGCAATGTTTTGACTTAAGATGGGGTTCTCAGGAATTAATTGTGTCATAAGTCTGAGGACTGCCTGTATGAGTCATAATCTTAGTTTGGGATCAGACGAGGCAGGAGGGCGCAAAAGCCCCTATGGCTCACCAAAAGCACCCGGGAATGTCTCCTAGCTAAAAGGGAGGCGCACACCCAATGGAAGAGAAGGGCCATCACCAGGGAGGATTATACTACAGTTGCTCGGGGATGAAGAGGAGCAGTCAGGAAGGCCAAGGCGGAGATGGAACTGGGACTAGCTTGCCAGATCAAGGACAACAAGAAGTCCTTTTCTTAATTATATAGGGGGCAAAAAGAAGGTTCCGAGTAACATGGGGCCCCTGCAGGACAAGCAGGAAATTTTGGTTGTCACACCAGATGACAAAGCTAACATTTTTAATGATTTCTTTGCCTCCATTTTCCTGAGTAGGGAATGGAACAGCCACCCCCCCTCTGGGCCCCCCTTAGACCCCAGGGGAGGTGCACCTAGGCCAAGGGTCAGTGAGGAACTAGTTAGGGAACTTCCGGAGGGACTGGATGTATTCAAATCAGCTGGTCCGGACAATCTCCACCCTTGAGTACTGAGGGAATTGGCTGAGGTCATTAAGGGACCCCTGGCATGGCTTTATGAGCACTCGTGCTCTGGTGTGGTGCCAGAGCACTAGAAGATGGTCAATGTGTTTCCCATCTTCAAAAAGGGGAAGAAGGAGGACACAGGAAACTATAGGCTAGTTAGTCTTGCCTCGATCCTGGGCCAGCTTTTTGAGAGAATTATTGTCCACAAGGGGCCAGCAGGGGAGATGATGGTTAGGGGCAAACAACACGGGTTCATTAGCAGCAGGTCCTGTCAGACCAACCTAGTGGCCTTCTATGACCAGATCACCAAATCCTTAGATGCAGGGTTGCAGCAGACATAGTCTTCCTGGACTTTCAGAAGACCTTCGACACTGTCTCTCACCTTGTACTCACTAAGAAACTGGGGGGCTGTGGTGTCGACACCTACACAGCCAAATGGGTCACCAACTGGCTGGAGGGCTGCACCCAGAGAGTGGTGGTGGATAGGTCATTTTCAGCCTGGAGGAATGTGGGCAGTGGGGTTCCGCAGGGCTCAGTCCTCGGGCCCGCACTGTTCAACATCTTCATCAGTGACCTGGACGAGGGGGTAAAAAGCAGCCTGTTCAAATTTGCTAATGACACTAAGATGTGGGGGGGTGTGGGCACGCTAGAAGGAAGCAACAGACTACAATCAGACCTAGACGGGTTACAAGGGTGGGTGGATGAGAATAGGATGGGATTCAACACTGACAAGTACAAGGTGATACACCTGGAGAGGAAGAACCAGCACCATACCTACAGTCTGGGGAACTCCCTTCTTGTCAGTGCAGAGGCAGAAAAGGATCTTGGAGTCATCATTGATGCTAAGATGAACATGGGTCGGTAGTGTGGGGAGGCAGTCAGGAAGGCCAACTGTACCTTGTCATGCATCCACAGATGCATCTCAGGCAGGTCCAAGGAGGTGATCTTTCCCCTCTATGCGGCACTGGTCAGGCCGCAGCTGGAGTACTGCGTCCAGTTCTGGGCGCTGCATTTCAAGAGGGATGTGGACAACATGGGGAGGGTCCAGAGGAGGGCCACTCGCATGATCAGGGGGCAGCAGTGCAGGCCCTACGAGGAGAGGCTACGGGACTTGAACCTGTTCAGCCACCACAAGAGAAGAGGATCTAGTGGCCTGTTACAAACTAGTCAGAGGGGACCAGCAGGTATTTGGGGGGCGGTCCCTGTTCCCCCAAGCACTGCCAGGAGTGACCAGGAATAATGGTTACAAGCTGGCAGAGGGTAGATTTAGGCTAGATATCAGGAAGTGCTACTTCATGGTCAGGGCGGCTAGGATCTGGAACCAACTTCCCGGAGAAGTGATGCTGGCTCCTATCCTGGGGGTCTTTAAGAGGAGGCTAGATGTACACCTTGGTGGGGTCATTTGACCCCAGTACTTTTTCCTGCCATGGCAGGGGGTTGGACTTGATGATCTTCTCAGGTCCCTTCGACCCTAAATACTATGAAACTATGGGCAGCAGGCCACACGTCTGAATTTAGAGAAATGATCTAGGCAAAATTTACCTAGAGACAGTAGTTGAATTTTTGCTTGCAAATGAGATTACTTAGATGTATATAGAGCAGTAGTTACTAATCAGTCTGGATCATGGAGTCTCTGACAGTATATCTCAGTCTTGGGGAGCTGAGTGCCCGCACAAGATGCAGAGCTGCAGCTGCTCTGGGAGTAGTATGATGCCAAGTGGGTCCTACTGCTGGGCTGAGACGTACCTCCTGTGCCAGGGCCAGGCCAGATGAGTGGGATGATCCCCTGCCATGCCCCCTGCCACTAGGTGAGCTGAGCCTAGTGGTGGGAGGATTGGAGCCTGCCGCCAGGCAGGCAGGAGGCGCAGCTCAGCCCAGCAGCAAGATGCATGTGGCATTGCACCACTCCCGGGGCAGCTACAGCAGGGCTTGGGATGCAAAGCCCAGCAGGCAGTGGCAGCTGCCTCTGCCCCACACACAGATTAGTGGGGCATGTCCCCCCTGGTCCTTTGCCAGGGTGTGTGCAGTGGTGGGAGTCACCATGTCCCCTCTTCCCCCTTCCCCCCCCTCCGGGTGCACATGCCTGGACGAGCCCACCTGGTGCAGTCAGGGCCCCACTCCTTCACAGTGGGGGCCTCAAACTGCCCCACCCCTTCCCTAGCCCCTCAGACTGACCTGCTGGGTGAGAGAAGGAGGGTAGAGCCTGGGCTGCATTTTAATTCAAAGTGATCTGTTTAAAAAGATTACAGACCGCTGATGTAGAGAGAATGTACCCAGCAGTCACGTAGCAGCAAAGTAAAAGGAACCAGCAGTACTACTTCACTGCTTAGACTCTGGCCAATGGAAAGTCTTATGCCATAATGTTGAGCTAAGGAGCAGTGTGGTGTATCCATCTCGTAAGTGAAGCAAGGCGAAAACTATGTTTCTCCTCAGTGAAGAATCTTGTTAAACTCTCTACTTCTTATCCTGATTTTAGATCCTGGGTAATCCATCTGGAGTGTTATTAATCTTCCCCCCCTCTCCCCCTTTATTCTGAGTCATTATGACTTCTGCGCCTGAAAACTGAACTAGAATCAGATAAACTGTGGTGTAGTAGAATCTAATTTGAAAAAAAAATCAGACTTTTTATAATACCCAATTCTTCTCTAGTAAACTAGAACTGGATATTATACAGCTGCTCCTTTGTGTCTCAAAACAAAGTACTGTACAGTACAAAAGAGAAGGAGACATACTTTTTACTTTGAAGTTTAAAATACTAGGGAGTGTGAGAAGGCTTCCTTCAGTTCTGAGGAGCCTTAAAAGACCAATAAGGAAATCTGTGCTCTCACCCTGGTAAAAGAAAGATGCAGAGAAATCACATCACTCCAGTATAGAAGTTTGTTAGGAACAAAAAAACCCAAACCAATATGTATCATGAAGGTCTGTGTTGTGCAGATTATGCCTACTTCTCAGTGATACCTGAGGAGTCTGTCTCTTGCATCTGGATAGTATTTGTTTAATTATTTCAAAATGCAGGCAGGGGAGAAGAGAAGGAGGAGCTGTACGATTGCTCAGAGCTCCAGTGTGAAACCAGAGACGGGTGTGTTGAAAGTCACTAGGTTAGGGTCAGGTGGGAGTGACATCATGGTGGCTGTCTACTATAGTAGACCACCAGACTAAAAGGTAGATGAGGCTTTCTTCAAACAGCAGAAGTTTCCTGATGACAGGTCCTGGTTCTCATGGGGGACTTGAGTCACTCTGTCATCTGCTGGGAGGGCAATACAGCAGTGCACAGGCAATCCAGGAAGTTTCTGGAGACTGCTGGGGACAACTTTCTGGTGAAAGTGTTGCAGAGCTTAGGTAGGGGCCATGCTCTTTTTGACCTGCTACTTTCAAACAGGGAAGAATTGGTGGGGAATGTAGAACTGGGTGGCACCTTGGGCAGCTGTGACCACGAGATGATTGAGTTCAGGATTCTGGGGAAAGGAGGGAAGAAAAGCAACAAATGAAAGACCCCAAGCCTCTGAAAAGCAGACTTTGACTCCTTCAGAGAACTGATGGGCAGGATCCTCTGGGAGGCCAGTCTTAAAATCCAGGAGATCTGGTTGCATTTTAAAGAAGCTTTGCCAAGGGTGCAGGACCAAACCATCCCGATGCGCAGGAAGGTGAGCAAGTGTGGCAGAAGACCAGTTTGCCTTAGCAGGGAACTATTCAGTGAGCTAAAACACAAAAATCTGAAGTACTCGATGCCTTTTTTTAACCTTAGTTTTTACAGACAAGACTGTTGCACCTGGCAGCACATTTTGGAGAGTAGATGAGCAGCCAACAATGTCAAAAGAACAGGTTAGGAACTATTTAGAAAAGCTGAATATGTACATGTCCATGGGGCTGGACACAGCGCACCCAGGGGTGCTGAGGGAGTTGGCTGATACAATTGCAGAGCTGCCACTTATCTTTTGAAAACTCATGGTGTTGGGGTGAAGTCCTAGATGATTGGAAAAAGGCAAATATAGTGCCCATCTTTAAGAAAGGGTGAATCTAGGGAACTACAGACCAGTCAGCCTCACCTCAGTCCCTAGAAAAATCTCAGAGTAGGTCCTCAAGGAATCCATTTCTGAGCACTCAGAAGCAGTGCTGACCATAGAAGCCCCAGGGCATATTAGCCTGTGGCGGGGGGGAGGGAGTGGGGGAAGGTGAGCTGGCGGTGCGTGGAGCCAGCGGCACGCAGAATCGTGGTGCACTCAGCACGTGATTGTAGGTATTGTTCACGGGGAACCCCAAAGCATGGGGCCTGAGGCATACCCCACCCCCCAACCACCCCGCGCAAGGGACAGCTCTGCTTGGGGGAGAAGAAAGTGATCAGAAACCATCAGCATGGATTAACAGAGGGCGAGTCATGCCTGACTAACCTAATTTCCTTTATATGAATTGACTGGCTCTGTGGATGCAGGGACAACAGGGGACACTATTTTAGCAAGGCTTTTTCTGCAGTTTTCCACAGCATTCTTGCAAGCAAGCTAAGGAAGTATGGGTTGGATGAATGGCCTGTAACACGCTTAGAAAGCGGACTGGATGGTCAGGCTCTAGGGGTAGCAATCGATGGCTCAATGTCTAATTGGCAGCCAGTATCAAGTGGAGTACTCCAGGGGTGGTCCTGGGGCCAGTTTTGTTCACCATCTTCATCAACAACCTGAAAGATGGCATGGAGTGCACCCTCATCAAGTCTGCAGATGACACCAATCTGCGGGGAGTAGTAGATACTCTGCAGGGTAGGGCTAGGATTCAGAGGGCATGTCTACATGTGCATTAATGTGCTGTAATTACTGTGCATTAAGTTTAGTACCAGTAATAACATATACTAAACTTAACATGTGGTAATTGGCACTACTGCACAATAGCACCAGTGCACATCTCTTAAGTGACACTAATGCACAGTAGACTAATTTTATCGTGTCTTAGCATATTAGTACGGCGTTTGCTGTGATGTTCTAATGCACAGTAGAATTAGTCTACTGTACTTTGTGTCTCATAGATGCGCACAGAGAGATCTAGACAAATTGGAGGATTTGACCAAAATAATTCTCATGAGGTTCAATAAGGACAAGTGTGAAGTCCTGCCTTTCAGATGGAACAGTCCTATGCACCAGGAACATGCTGGGGATTGACTTGCTAATCAGTAGCTCTACAGAAAAGGACCTGGAGGTTACAGTGGACAATAATAACCTGAATGTGAGCTATAGTAGGAGTAAATGGGAAGTGATTCTTCTCTTCTGTTTGGCACTGGTGAGGTCACATCTGGAGTACTGTGTCCAGTTTTGGGCTCCCTGTTACGGAAAGGATGTGGACAAATTGGAGAGAGCCCAGCAGAGGCAATGAAAATAGTTAGGGGACTGGGGCACATGATTTTTGAGGAGAGGCTTAGGGAACTGGGCTTATTTAGTCTAGAGAAGGGAAGGCTGAGGAAGGATTTAATAGCAGCCTTCAGCTCGGAAAGGTGGTTCCAAAGGGGATGGAGGTAGACTGTTCTCAGTGGTGGCAGATGACAGAACAAGAAGCAATACTCTCAAGTCGCAGCAAGGGAAGTTTAGGTTTGATTATTAGGAAAAACCACATTCTAATTAGGCAGAGGAACAGGCTACCCAGAGAGGTTGTGGAATCTCCATCCTTGGAGGTTTTCAGAACCTGTCTAGACAAAGCCTTGTCTGGAATTGTGTTGTGGATGGTTCTCCTTTGAGTAGGTGGTTGGACTAGATGACTTCCTGAGGTACTTTCTAGCCCTAATTTTCTATTATTCTGTGATCGTGGAAATTTAATTTGTAGCCAACATTTTTACAGTTTAATTCTGTGACCAACTTTAACATAGTGTTAAAGAGGTCCTGTGTTGTCTTGCCTTCCCAAAATATTGAGTGGTGCTAGAATACATTTGAAAACCAAAAATAAGAAGTTGAGGTTCACAAGCATGCTACCTTTTTACTTTGCCCCTTAGGACTGGCAGTAGCCACTTGAAATTTTTCTTGCATTTCAGCTACATTTACTATATTAAGTGTGGATCTTTTGATTAGTGGAGATTGTAGCTGTGATCATGATTTAAAGAGGTCTGCAGCTTTTTGAAGAACATGGCATTACTGCATTGTGGTGTGAGATCTTTGTCATTTCCCCACCATGCTGGAGGAGGGAGATGTGTAGGTATTTTAAGAGATCCAGTAGGCCTCATTTTAGCACTGAATCTTGTGACTTATGTCACTAGCAGTGCACTGAAATTTGTGTTGCCATGAGGATTGTTAGTCCTGGGAGATATTAGATTGGTCTCATTTATGGTAAAGGGAAAGCATAGTTATTTTAACTCCTGTGGTCAAGAGCAGGAAGGTTGTAAAATTCTGCAAGTGTGTATGTTGGGGGGACTTTTCTCTTTGCAGATTAAGGTAAATATTTGAATGTAGAACATATTGGTACTTTTTTTTTTTAGTGAAATTGAAACGTTAGTTTTTCCTTTGCAAGGCATTAAACCCTGTCACGTGTTCCATTTCCTGACTGAGGTGTATAGACTATAAATAAAAAAGAATGCATGTATGGGGTACAGGTGCATTGGAAGCATACACAAATGTGTTCCTTGGTATTTGGCATCCTTTACACACATTGCAGACAGCAGACTGGAGGGATTGCCTGCTTTCTTGGTTACATAGATAGCTTGTAAACCAAAGGTATCAAACCCATCCAGCCCTGCCAGCTTGATGAGAAGTGTAGGCCAGTCCATGGGCTGAATTGGGCCCATAGACCAGTTCTACATGTTAGAGCCAGAGCCAGCGTGTCCCCCAGACTGGCCATCCATGCAGCGTATGAGCTGTCTCTCTGTATTTGCATATGTGCTGGCCCTGTGGTGCCAGAGCCAGACCAACCCTGCATTCTGGATTTTGTAGGCCTGATCCAGACTGGTTCCAGATCCAGCCTATCAGGCCTGGCCACCATGATCACATGTAGTGCATGCCCTAGACGAGCCCTATGTGCTGCATGTGGCACACAAAACCAGGACCAGCATGTGGTATGTATGGCTCTTGGTACCAGTCCAAGACCAACAGGCAGCATTGGAGGCCAGATAGTGGGACTGAGTTTTGTCTGGCCTGCAAGCCATACCTTTGACACCCCTGTTGTGAACCAAGCCAGTCCCCTGACTCGGTGTGACCTTTTGCTTTAGCCAGTTCTATCCAGCCATCCTGGCCCCTTTTGCTTTTCACCTGCTTCTTCTATTTCACCCATCCACCTCACCCACATGTGGGTAGTATGCAACTTGATCTCCTTTGTTCTAAGGTCCAGAGGCTTTTCAGCTTTCTTCAGCTTGAGGTATACCCCAGATCTCAGCTCAGTGAGGAAGGACAAGGGTTTCAGAACTTTTCCAACAGGGACAGCATCACTGCAGATCCAATGAATGGACAAAACTATAGTACTGACAGCCTTCTTCCCTCTACTTGTTCTCATTCCCTTGCTACTGAATCTTATGTCCCACTTTCTCCACTCTTCATTCAGATCCTATTGCTCCCTTGTGATCCATTCCAGAAGAAGTTTCCCATCATTCCCAATCCCTTACTACAGCCCTAAGCCTCTCTTAATGAAATCCACATGTATAATTTATTTAATTCTAAATTAGCTTTCACCTTCAGTATTCTTTGTGCTTGTGTTTCGCAAAAATACTTTCTTCATTCCACTAGTGACACATTATAGCAAAATGGCTTCCAGTCTTCCACAGAGATCTTCCAGGAGTCATGTTTGAACCTCTTTTGTCTTGGTGTAGTTCAAGTTCAGTGACCGCAATATAAACCCTTGAGTCACTTTAGATAATGTGAAAACTGCCTGGCTGACATCTGTCATGGCTAGCTGGATATTCACATCATAATCCTTTTTGTGTGGAGGTCTTTGGTACATGCCTATTCAGATAGCATTCTTCTGTTTAAATAATGCATTTCAATATTGCTTTTCCAAAGTGGCAAGTTATTGCTGTGCATTAGCTGGGATAAGTATCTAACTATGACTGAAGGCATGATCAGTCTTGGTTTGAACCTGAGATCTATGCAGAAAATAGTTGATGGGTTCTGTGAACCTTATGAAATGATATTTGGGGTAGAGGCCATGCCTTACGAACACATGCTTAAATGACTCAAGTTTAGATGCCTAGTCCTATCCTATAATTACAAAGCAATTACAGCACAAATCATAATCATAGCACATTACAAAGCAATCTGATTTAAATATGTGGATTTTAGAATACCTGCAATAGACCTTTGTGCTTAAAGGGCTTTGCAACTATAGCAGAAATGACACACACAGTAGTAATTGGGATTATAACTACGACTCCAGCTTTACCTTCCCAACATTAGATAAGTTCCTGGCTTCAGGAAGAGAACTAAAATCTCCTTTAATATCTGAAGATGGGCAGGGAATAGGGATGCTTCCTGAAGTAGGAGCCTTTTTGTATATGTTTGTTATATGTACCGTAACATCAAAATGCCCTGTGAAAGTCTTTATAGCTCTATCTAAAAATTTCAGTTCTTCCTTTTTACATGGTCATACATAGCTTGTACAGTGTTCCATTAAGCAAATAAAAGTGTTAGGAAAAAATTTCCTGATTTTTAATACTCCTGTTTGAAGTTTTATAAGGTAACTTCAATGAGGAAATACACTTTGTGAATTCATCAAGTTCTCTACCTCTGTACAAACCAAAGAAAATAATAACTTATTTATCAACACAAAATAGAAACAAGTTTATAATTATGTGTGTATCTTTTTTTTTTTTTTTTTAATCGGGTCCCCACTGCGTCACCATCTCCTGCACCTTGTGGGACACACCCAATCACTCACTTCCCTGTAACTCTGTCTGGGAGAGTACAGGACTCCAGACACACATCTCTCATCAATGTTTTATAGGTGGCTTAAGTGTCCCATTAGTCAGGCTGCTGAGTGTTGAGAATCAATTTCTGGTGCCAGCGTTTTCCCCTTTTTAAAATATAGAGAGTATAGGCACTTAATTAGTGAATTTTTGCTCCCAGAACCAGGCACCTAACTTTTAGGTGAGGGGAACATTCAGCATCTCTGTGTCTAAATATCTTTATGAATTTTGCTCTGGATCTCTGCTGTAGTTTTTCACTTGTAGAATAATTATAGAAAAATTCTGCAACTCATAAAATAGCCTTCAAAAAAGTTTTAATAGCTAGGAGGTGCTCAAACTGGTGAGTACCAGAGAAAAGTCAAAGTAAACAATAAAGGTGTAAAAGATGAAAGCTTATGATTGCATGCCATGCACAGAGCTATACATAATGTTTTAAATAATGTGTTACTTCTGCTTTTAAGAAAGAAAAGATGTTTCTAACATAATATTTTCTCTCTCTAGGCTTTACTCACTGCAGTAACATCTCAACACATAGAAATTCATGAAGGAACAGTTCTACAGGCTGTAAGAACATGTTACAATATTTATCTAGCAAGCAAAAATCTCATAAATCAGACTACAGCCAAGGCCACCCTCACACAAATGTTGAATGTTATATTTGCACGTATGGAAAACCAAGCTGTGAGTATCTTAATACTGCATATGTATAAAAGAAGATCTGAAGTAATTTTTCAGTCTATTCTTGTTTAGTCTTTAGAATTACTGTCTTGCATAGCATTTGGAATCTGACTCTCTTTTTTTCACCTGATAATGAAATAACTATTTAAAATTAGCTTTATTTTTGCAAGCTTTAGTACAAGGCTGTCTAGCTTCTAAGCAGCCAGGGGTTGACTGTCCCATGGGCCATGTCACCAGAGCCATACCAGGGCAAGCCACAAGCCCTCAGGTATATGTATGACAGTTCCCCACCTACTGTATAATGGGCAAGTGTCGTGTCCCCCGTCCCCCTGCATCCCACTGCACCATGCCCATAGTCCCAGGCTCATCCTCTGCTCCCTGGGTCACACCACACTGCACCACCTTGCCCTGCTCATAGGGGCAGGCAGCAAAAGCCAGAGAAAGGAGGTGGAGTCTGGAGATTCTGGCTGCTGTTGCAGCTGTAACAGTGAAGGGCATAGCAGTCAGGCAGGTGCCCAGGGGGCTCGAACTTTAGCTTTTGAGCCTCTAGTTACACAGCCCTGCTTTAGTATATGAATTAGATAATCTTTTAAAAATTGCTGCAGGAACATTACTCCTCCAATCTTAGGGAAACTCAGTCTACGCTGGAAAATTTATTTTTGGAATTTGCAGTGTAGGAAATCACAGACCATGAAGTCTGTGCACATGGTCTGTCACATATCGTGGTTTTAAAGTCTGTACAGGTTTCCTTCCCTTTATGCTGTACATGCATTCCTGGAAAATGGTGCATAACTTGAATTTGCATAAAGGGAACCCAATTTACAATGTAACATAAGGATACGTTCCAAGACCTCAACTGTTTGAACTCCCAGACCCATTTCTACCACTTTTACAAGACAATTTTGGTATTTACCAACAGCAGACAGGCTGCTGCTGCTGCTGCGCTCTACGCCTTGTGCCCAGCTGCAGCAGTCCTGGGAGCAGCACTGCTGGGCTGTGCCACACCCCCTGGTGCACATGACATCAAACCACTTCCAGGGCAGCTGCAGAAGCATAGGCACCAGATGCCCTGAGCGGTGGCCTTCCACCATACCAATCGCATAAGAATGAATTTACCTCGCATATGGCGAATTTTTCGTATAAAAAGGGTCATTGTATAAGAACTAATTCACACGTACAGAACCCACATAAAGTAAGGGAAACCTGTACTTCAAACTTGTGTCTTGGGAGGGAGTGCTGAAAACTATTGAAAACAGAGTCTGGGCAAGATTCCAGGGACTGGGACAAGCTAGGAAAGGGGATGTGGGGGCTAGCAGGCAGAATAGGAGCAATGTTTGACAAAGAGATGGCGAATGGAGATGGAGTGTAGTCTTGGGTAAAATGTGAACTGACAGAAAGCGTAGAAGTGGGAAGCTGGAAATGGAGTAATAGTCTGTAGGAGGAGTGAGGGCGGGACCAAGAGGACTGTGGAAAAGGACAAGGAAGTAAGAGGGTACCTTCTACAGCGGGGTTGGCAACATTATAGCTCAGATCCTGCCTGTGAAGTATTGGGGCTAAGCAAGCAGGAGCAGTGCTGGAACCAGGGAGCTGGAAGCTAGCTGTGCCTGTACCACTGCTGCTCCTCACAACCCGTTACCCCTCTCCCTTCTTCAGGGTGCTTCTAGCTGGAGGGGGCGGGGCTGGGCTGGGCAGCAGCTTCTTCCCTCCCCCAGCTGACATTGGACTGGAGCCAGGTTTTTCTGGTTTGTGACTTAAAAAAAGATTCCCAGCCCCTGTTCTAGAGCATACTCCTCTCCAGAAGGTGAAAAATCTCAACACTTCTCTGCTGTCAAATAGCTGTGAAACCACTCGCAGTCTCTCTCATCCATATAGGTGTCAGTATCTTGGTATGTGATTAGAAGCAGAGAGAAACACATTCTAAACCCATTGCAAATACCTTATTTTAAAAGTTGTTAGGGCTGTGAAGTCAAGCATTTGGATCATAGGAAAAGCCAGGATTAAGGAGCCTTTATTTTGCTGCTTTGCTCATGTTGACTCTTAATAATTATGTGAATATAATTTTAATTGCGTACATGCTTCTTACCATAAGGCCCCTGCCTTGTTCATTGCACAGGATATCTGGGATGAATCAAAGTTGTATGGTGAAAAGAGGTTGTTATCTGTAAGAACTCTGCTGAAATCGGAAGGTAGTGAATTAATCAGGGAATTGCTGGTAGAGTAAGCAGGATTTCATGGATAATGCAGTTGAATACTACCCTGAGGAACTGGATCTCATCCCTGTAGAATTTGTGTATGATGTGAACAACTGCTTGCTTACCCAGTGACTCCTGATAGTTTTCCCTTTTTCTTGGTGCTTAACTTTAGATCCCTGGACCTGATTTGCCAAAATATTGAGTACTGATTATCTGCAACTGCCATCAATGGGCTCTGGTTTGAAATGTAATATGTTCTGGCTATTGCTATGTTGAAAAATTAGGCTTTCTCAAATTTGGGCATCTAAAATTAGTGGATGCTTTTGCCTTTCTTCTCTATGCCTCACCTGTAAAATGGTGTAATAATAAAACCTTCCCTCAGGGTTTGTTTTTTTTTTTTTTTTTTTTCCAGAATATACTGTATTCATAATATTTATGAAGCAATTTGGTTACTGTTGTGATAAACACTGCCACAGAAAGGGTCAGGGTGAAACTACTAGTTTTGCCTTCACACCAGAGTTTGAAAGGTATTCAGTAAATAAGGCATAAGGTCACTTGGAATAACGAGAACAGTTCATAAGATCAAATAGTTGCTTATTAATCGAACATAACTCTTTTGTGCTGAATGAGGCAGGGTTCCTGTAGAAAGTTGTCATTTGTACTGTAATCTGCCCACAGAAGGGAAGCACATACCCTGAGGCTGAAGTAGGGCTGCATTCACTGCATTAGCAATTTTAATTCTGGTCCTTCCAAATGTGTGAATTCGTGCCTTTTGTGCTGAAAAAAATCTGGTAGCATTTTTTATGTATAATAGATACCTACAGAAGACTTGGGTGAGCTGCATATGTGCCCCAGGCCTTGGGTTGTTGCTGCTGATAAAAGTTAGTAACAAAAAAGTTAATGTTTGGTATTACTGCCCTGAGAGACAGAGGAGCCAGATCAAAAGTGCTTCACCGTTATAGCTGCAAAACTCTAGAACTCATGTTCATCTTGGCATCAATCATGACTCCAAGATCCTTTTCCGCCTCTGTGCTGACAAGAGGGGAGTTCCCCAACCTGTAGGTATGGTGCTGGTTCTTCCTCCCCGGGTGCATCACTTTGCACTTGTCTGTGTTGAATCCCATCCTATTCTCATCCGCCCACCCTTGTAACCCGTCTAGGTCTGATTGTAGTCTGTTGCTTCCTTCTAGCGTGCCCACATCCCCCCACATCTTAGTG
>NW_017728886.1:210778313-210804891 GCF_001723895.1 Crocodylus porosus | reverse complement strand
TGAATACATCCAGCCCCTCCAGAAGTTCTCTAACTAGTTCCTCACTAACCCTTGGCCCAGGTGTGCCTTCCCTGGGGCCCGAGGGGGGCCCAGCAGGGAGGTGACTGTTCTGGTCTCTACTTAGGAAGACGGAGGCAAAGAAATCATTAAACATGTTAGCTTTGTCGTCTGGTGTGACCACCAAATTTCCCAACATGTCCTGCAGGGGCCCCACGTTACCCGGAACCTTCTTTTTACCCCCTATGTATTTAAAGAAGGACTTCTTATTGTCCTTAATTTGGGAAGCTAGCCCTAATTCCATCTCAGTCTTGGCCTTCCTGACTGTCCCCCTACATCCCCAAGCGACTGCAGTATAGTCGTCCCTGGTGATGTCCCCTTCTTTCCATTGGGTGTACACCACCCTTTTAGCAAGGAGACATTCCCGGATGCTCTTGGTGAGCCATGGAGGCTTGTGTGCCCTCCTTCTCCCTTTGATCCTCGTTGGGATTACCTTCCTTTGGGCTTGAAGGATCGTCTCCTTGAGGATGGAGCCACCCAGTTCTTAAACCTAGGCCTGTACTTCTATGCTTATTAAATTCAGTCACCAGCGGGAATCAGGATAGCAGTGTTTTCTGGTTTTAGTGGATAGAAAGCATTTTATCCCATACTCTTCTTTCTTCTATCCTCCAGCTTAAGCTTTTTCCTTGGTAAAGATGAACTCATCAGCAAACCTAAATACATTTTTGCTGATATCACTGCTGTGACAAAATTGCCTATAAGAAGTCTGAACACAGTTAGGAAGCTTCTTTTTGAGCAATTTATGCCAGGAAAGTACAACGTGAATACTGTATGAATAAAAAGCTTCCTTTAGTTGTTCCAAAATATTTTTGTTTATGTCCTCCTTTAACTAGAAGGGTTTTTTTTTTTTATTTTGCATCTTTCTGACGCATACACCAGGCACTTTAAAATGGTTATTTAAGTGCGTGGAGGCAAATTATCTAATCTGTAATTTGGAAAGGAACAACTGTTGAAAAATGGTATGAAAGGTCTAGCAGCAGAAAGCACTGTGATTGCAAGTGGAGGAGTTTAGGTACAAGACTGCTGCAACAGAAATCTTTGTTCATGCACTTCGGTTTTAAAACTTGCAAAGAACTCTAGTTTGCCACAGAGCTGGCAGGTGCCCTTCTTGGCACAAGTCTGGTGTTGTACTTGCCCAGAAATGACACTGCTTCATTTCTCCCTTGTTTCTAGTTCTCTTGACCTTCAGCCTGGCTCAGCTTCTGAGGAGTCTTTGGCCAGGTCACACAAAGCTAACCATTTCTGAAGTATCAAAGTCCAAACATACGTGCAACTGAAATACCTTCTGCTACTACATTAAGTTGGGCGCAGGGGTTTGTTCCTTCTTCTGGCTTAAACTTTTTTCCAGTACTGCCTTTGCCCTAGAGTTGGCTTCAGCCCTTCCTGGGTTTTGCCCAATCAATTTGTCCTGTTCCCAGGTCACTGTTACATGACAGTACAATGACAGGCAGACCTCCTGTTAATAATGGGAGTGTTAGACTCCCTCAGTATTGCAGTGTAGGGGGAAATCCACACCACGATCCCTGGGATCTGAGCAGGTGCCTTATCTTTTTCTACAAGCCGTCTTTGTCTCTCAACTAGTCCTGGTTTAATAGTCTAACCTGACTGTTATGTGGCTTCAGCGCTTCTCCTCTGCAGGTGGGCAAGAGCTTATCCTGTGATAGCAAGTTTACATGTACACTATGATAAAATTTACTAAGGCAACATGGTAGTTCGTAAGCAGACCTGGTGGAGAGCCTTGGTGTATTTATTTATTTTGTTTACTAAAGATGTTTTGCACAAATGAAGGCGCACTGTTCATCTTTTCATCGTCAGCATATTTTTAACAGTACAGTAAATTTGGATAATTCCTATCCAGATGGTACGCAGCGTGCTCGATTTGACTAGGTTGCAAACTGAAGGACTAACTGCATAGCTGACTGAATGCAGTTTCTACTTAGCAAAAACATGTCAGTAGTTGCATACAGCTGTTTTTCCATTTGGCTGGCTTACAAAACTTCATCTTCACAGAGGCTAAGAAACTGTATAAATAATTCTGTGATTGCAATTCCTGATCTGTTCCTAGCTCCAGGAAGCCAAACAGATGGAAAAGGAAAGACACAGACAGCAGCACCATCTACAGCAGTCCCCTGTAAGCCATCATGAGCCTGAGTCACCTCAGCTGAGACATCTTCCACCACACACTGATCAGATATCTCAAGAACATGAAGGAGAACTTGATCACAGCACAAATGATGTGGACAAGAGTCTTCAAGAAGATACAGAAGCAGAAAATGGATCTGATATTTCCAGTGCAGAAAATGAGCAGACGGAAGCTGATCAGGCTACAGCAGCTGAAAGTAATTTTAATGTATGATTTCTTCATGGTAGGGAGGGAAAAGGGTATGCAGTTTTATTGTGCTCCAGTGCAGAGGGTCAGATTTTTTTAAGGTATTTTGGGGAATAATTCTTTGTGGACATTTACCACCCAAACATCTCTGAGGATCTGGGCCTAAGTGAATATTATTTCATTTCCAGATAGTAAAAGCTCATTGAATGTTTTGAATGAATGAGTGTTGGTTGTGTAATAATACTTTCTTTGCTTAATTTGTTGCATCCCTTGTTGTTGGTCAAATCCCACTTCAGATGTGTACTTGGAGATTAGAAAATGTAAATGTGTTAATCATTGATTTTTCAAACTAATACAACCATAAAAAGTTAATTTTCTAAAGCATTTTTCACAAATGTAGTCACTATTTATTTTTTAATTAATTTAATTAATTTCATTTGTCACAGATATAATCACTCACTGTAATTAATGGACTCCCTTTCCTGTCCGTTGCTCAACAGTGAGTTTTATCTGTGATAACAAAAGTGAATTGTTATCATGCAATACTGCAGTCTTGCAGTATAATGGTTTTTAGTGCTCTTCAATAATATTTATTTATTATTATCTTTTTTGAAGCTGTGTCAAAAGGGGATCTAGGAACATATGATGGAGAAAATAATGATGAATGTGAAGAAAAGGCACAAGAAATAGTACAAAGTATTGTGCAAGAAATGGTGAACATAGTTGTTGGAGGTATTGTACATGAACACTTATCCTGTCAGCTTGTCTGCATTCAGTTGGACATAAATAGTCATTAAAGAATCCTTTTATACTTCCAAATGTTTCCTAAAAATATGAGGGGCTTAACTGCTTCAATTGTTTACATCCTGAAAGTAACATTTCATCTCTCCCATCCTAAAATATTACCTGAGAATAAAATTAACTTAGTAAAAATAATCCTCTGTCAAATTTCTAGTTTAAATACTTTGTAATTTTGTGTGTTACATTGTTTAAAAAAAAAAAAATCCTGTGGCTTTTTTCCCCCTTGATAGATATAGAAGGGACAGCTGAAAGTGGAAGTGCTGATGGCACAATTATAACTTTAGAGGATGGCAGTGACAGTGAAAATATTCAGGCAAATGGAATTCCAGGGACTCCAATCTCTGTTGCGTATACACCATCCTTACCTGATGACAGGTTATCTGTCTCTTCCAATGATACTCAGGTACAGAGAAAATTATATGCATTGATATATCAAGAATACATTTGCTCTCATACGTGTTTAAGGGCTTTGTTACAGCTGTGCAGAGAATACCTCTTACCTCATTTGCATAAAATAACTGTCAGTTTTACAAGATACATCATACTTTGGTGTTTTTTGTTTTGTCTTTTTACAATGAAAAAACCCATATTTTTGTTTGCTATTTTAGTCAAGTTTTACAAACTTGCTTATTTTTTTTGTTGTGAAAAGTAAATTATTGAATAGTAATTTTATTTCTGTAGATTTATACAAATGCCAGAAAAAGAAATGCATCCATATCTGTCTTCAGAAAGTTCTTTCTAATTTCCAACCTAAACTACTACTGCTTCAGTTTGAGGCCTTCACTCTTAACCCAGTCCCCTACAGCCACAGATTTCTATCTTCATCCTCTTCATAATCGCCCTTCTGATTGTTTGAAGTTTGTAATCAAATCCCCCCCCTTATGGAAGGATTTTTTTTTTCCGTTTTGACAGGTTTTTCTTAATCTTCCATTACAAGTTAAAGAAATAGAAGCTTTAGGTTCCATCTTGCTCTACGATTTAGTTCCATGTATGCCTCTATTCTGTATTCCTCTCTATATAAAATGTCCCTAAAGTTCTTACTTGAATTTTTAAGATGCAAGCCATTTCTAGAAGGAAAAAATAGGTTTTTAGAAAGTATCTTTACTTGAAGAAGCGCGGTATGTGCAAAACCGTGTTCATTTCAAAGGGTAACTCTATGGGCATGATTAATATACTACCAGTTTACCAATATAGAATCTGTTTCCAGCTCCAATTATACTTGAGTGCTAAGGAACAGCTATTGCCTTCAGCTGCTAAGCATGTGTCCCAACCCTAGCCATATCTTCTACAGTAATGGCATTTGTTCCTATAGTTGATATTTTACACACAGTTTTTGCTATTCATAGTATTACATATGTATGTAATCGTAATGTAACTAACTATAGGGATACATGAGTATATCCAAGCAACCACAAAGCCTTTTGTATATTTGTAGTAGATCATTAGCCTTACATTTTATGATATACGAGTAAAGCAGATACTTGCATATCCCTATAGTTATAAAGAGATTATGAAGTCATGGTAGCCTCAGTTCTTTTAAACTTGACCCATGTGCTATCTTAGCTAATGCTTATTTTTTGCTGAGTTGGTAGTTCTTCTTAATGTTCAGTTTTAATTAGAATGCCAGGACATGGTTTTCAAAAACCAAGTCCTGAGACCTTACGTTATTTCATAGAGAAGATAAGATATTTGTATAATAACTTGTTGCTAGGAGGTGGGGATTTTCCCTACACACTCTGCTATTGCAAAATGGAATCCTGAAATATGTTAACTTCTTTAGGAATCTGGAAATTCTTCAGGACCTACCCCTGGTGCTAAGTTTTCCCATATTTTACAAAAGGATGCCTTCCTAGTATTCAGGTCACTGTGCAAACTGTCTATGAAGCCACTGTCAGATGGGCCACCAGATCCAAAGTAAGTCTATATGATTGTTTTAGTTTAATGAAGTGCTTTATTTAAAAAATTGAAAAATGATTAACCATGAGACTTTTCTGATTTTTTTTTTGTTTGTTTTTGTTTTTCCTTTGAAAAAATCAGTTGCTCAAATATTAAAGATGCTTGAATTATTAAGAAGCACATTCTCAGGATGTTTGATAGAAAAACTGCCTTAGCTCACTTAAAACTTTAAGATGCAGAGTATACTTTAACAATAAAGCATTTCTTAAGGAGCACTGTTTCTTTTGAAGGCTTATAACTGCTTCTCACTTTTCGTAAGCTTGTTGCTTTTCCTTTAAGTAATATTAGTGACAACCCAGAGTGCTATTTAAGTACAAACCACATCCCAACTGTAGAGCGCAATGTTTAATTAAATTCGTAATGTATTGCATATGAATACAGATGTTGCTTTATTATTTTTTGTGATTTTTTTTTTCCCAGTTTGTAACATGACAATAATTCCTTTTTCATTAGAAAGAACAGCAAATCAGTCAGATTTGAGATTTTTCATCTGAGAATGAGGGCATAGAATTTTACTTGGAGTACTTTCTCTGGTAGACTTATAAATAGTTTCTAATTTTGGCAGAAATCAAGCTCTTAACAAATAAGAATGTTGAATACAAACTTAATTGAACACAAGAATAATTTTTTATTTCAGCTCGACTGGGGTAGCTTATCCAGAAGGATTTATATATGCAAGCAAAAGTTTCCTCCTTTCTTATTCCTGCTACTTATCACTTTGGTGGGCTTTTACCCATGTGCTTGACAATCCAGAGAAGAAATTAGCAAAGATCTAGGACTATAAAATTGCTACCAGACTCTACACATGACAATACTGAACAAGCCATAAGATAATGTCTGGAGGACATGCATAACAATATGGAAGTTAAAGTGAAGCCTCTGCCTCTTCCACCTGTCAAGTTCCTATCGACCTCATAGAGTGAACCCTCTAGTTCAGAAATACCCAATTTTGCTAATACCATTTCAGGATGTTTTGTAATATAGAAGGGATGAATCTAACCTGCAGAGACTGTAGAATTGGCAAGTGGATAGTATAGTTTGAGGGCTCAGATCGGTCCTTTTCCAAAGCTCTAGGGCAGTGATTCTCAGCCAAGCTGTTTGGTCACTCTGGAGTGCTGTCAGATCCTGGGTGCCATGAGGTGTGAGGAAATAAGCAGATAAACCAGGCTCAGGCTGGTGCTTGCCTGGGCAATCTCATACCCCTTCTGTAAGCCCCTATATAAGGTAGTAAGCACTATATATCTATATATCTATATCTATAATATAAAAAAATGAGCCAGGGCAGTCTGTGGTTGGCTTGCTGAGGGTTAGTTTTGCAGGCTGTATGGGAGTGTGCTCTGAGGAGCTGGGAGTGCTTCTAGCTGCACAATTTGCTGCCTGTGTCTGAAAAAAGCCCTAACAAGGGGGCAGAGCCAGTCCAGGCTCAGAAGGGTATAAGGAGACTCCAAGTGACCAGGGAGGGAGCAAACAGGGACAGCAATCAGGGCAGTTTGCAACCTCCTCTTTGAAGGGCAGCCCTTAAGATCTTTAATTAAAAATAATTAACCTGTAGAGTTTTAGTATAAGTAGCTAAAATGCAACAATCAGGTCAGTACTTAAGCCCCTTTTAAACTAGAGTCCAGAGTGAGGAGGAGTTTGCCCAGAAACCTTTTCTCACCTTCCTTCACTGTAAGCTTGGTGAGAGAACCTAGGTTAGCAGGAAAAAAGCAACCTTTCAGGTCCAAAGGGCAGTTTACAGGGCAATGTGATAGGTAAGGTCTGCTTGGAGAGAGAGGCTGCGAACTTAAGAAACCCAGCAAGATGGCTGGAGGGCATCGCAGTGCCAGAGCTGGTGTCTGTCCAGGCAGAACCACCCGTTGTTAGGGCTGAGGGAGTTGGCTGATGTGCTTGCAGAGCTGCTGACCATTATCTTTGAAAACTTGTGGCAATTGGGAGAGGTTCTAGACAACTGGAAAAGGGCAAGTGTGGTACCCTTTAAGAAAGGGAAGGAGGAGGATCTGGGGAGCTACACACCAGTTGTCTCCACCTCAGTCCCTGGAAAAATCATAGAACAGGCCCTCAAGGATTCCATTTCTGATTAGTAGGAAGACAAAGTGATTAGGATCAGTCAGCATGGATTCACCAAGGGCAAGTCATACCTGACAACTTGATTGTCTTGTGTGATAAGATGACTGGCTCGGTGGATGTAATATATTTTGACTTTAGCAAGGCTTTTGATATGGTTTCCCACAACATTTCACAAGCAAGCTAAGGAAATAATTGGGTGGATGAATGAACTGTAATGTGGGCAGAACTGTCTGGTTGGTTGGACTCAAAGGTTAGTAACCAATGACTCAATGGTTAACTGGCAGCCAGTATAAAGGAACAACAGCTGGGGCATTCCACTTTATACTGGCTGCCAATTAAACATTGAGGGAGCTGACTGATATGATTGCAGAGCTACTGACCATTATCCTTGAAAACTTGTGGCAATTGGGAGAGGTTCCAGACACTTGGAAAAGGGCAAATGTAGTACCCATTTGTAAGAAAGGGAAGAAGGAGGAGAACATACATTCAGTATGTTTATCATTGATTTGGAATATGGGATGGAGTGCACCCTCAGTTCACAGATGACACCAAGCTTGGGGGAAGTAGTAGATATGCTGGAGGGTAAGACTAGGATTCAGAGAAACAAATTTGAGGAATGGACCAAAAGAAATCTTATGAGGTTAAATAAGGAAAAATGCAAAGCCCTACAGTTCGGACAGAACAGTCCTGTGCACCGGTACAGACTGGGCTTGACTTGCTAAGCAGCAGCTTTGGAAGAGAGGATGTGGGGGTTATACAGTAGATAAGGTGAATATGAGCCAACAGTGTGCCCTTGTTGCAAAGAAGGCCAACAGCATCCTGGGCTGCCTTAGTTGGAGTATTGCCAGCTATTTGGCACTGGTGAGGCCATATCTGTGTCCAGTTTTGGACTCCCCATTACAGAAATGATATGGACAAATTGGAGAGAGTTTTTAGTGGTGGCAGATGAGACCAATGATTTCTTGTTCTGTCAAGTTGCAGCAAAGCAAGTTTAGGTTAGATATGAGGAGAAACTTTCTCACTAGGAGGGTAGTAAAGCACTGGAACAGGTTGCCAAAAGAGGCTATAGAACCTCCATCTGTGGAGGCTTTGAAGACCTGGCTAAACAGCCTTGACTGGGATTATATAGTTGGGGATGGCCCTGCTTTGAGCAGGGGTTTGGACTAAGTGATCTCCTGAGGTCCTTTCCAACCCTAATTTTCTGTTAGTGCACTATATTAAGTCTTTATCTGAATAATAAAGCCAGTCAAGGTCATTTATATATGATGTATATTTATCTAGGGTTTCTAGAGAGCTTGAGATCTAGGCACTTATAGCTTGGGATCTAATTGTTTTATGTCTAGTAATAAGTATGTTCCACTTTGTGAATAATGTTGTTTTTTCAAAGCCAGAGTAATTTTCCCCCAAAGGGAAATGTTGCTTGTTTGCACCTCAGCTAAATATAAATAAATATATGAAGGGGAAAGCAATATTAGAAATTGTGGACTCAGTTCAAGGCCAGAACTGTGTTTTGTAACTTGATCTAAAAGGAAGCTCTTCAACTTGAAAGATCAACATGGGTAGTAACAGGACATTGGTATCCTGTCTAGTTCAGGGTTCTTCCCGCTACCTTACTACAGACTTTCTGTTCCTGATTGGAAATTGTGTAATTTATTGGAATCTTCCTACTTGGAATCAATGGTGAGCACACATCTGTTGCTTTCAAGCTTTTCAGGATCAGGACACTCCACCACCCTTTCTTGGAATCCAGTTCTCCTGAGAACCACTGCTGGTGCTGCCTTAGGTTACTTGAGTGCTTCTCAGCCAGGTTCTGCTGCTGTGAAAAGCTCTAAAACTGGAAATCTGCCTTGCATTGCACAGCCAGCTGGAGAAGGACTGTGCCATGTGTGTGCTCTTCCTGCCTTAGGGCTCTGATCAGCCTAAAGCAGGCAGGAGCTGCCTTGTGCTGGACCAAAAAAAACCTGCCCAGCACTCCCAAGGCTCCTCTTGGAAACAAGCAAATGAGATGGTTCCACCTGCATGTGTTTTTAGGAGGGAGTGGGGTTAGGGTAGATCAGAAGAAGCTGCACAGCAGAAGGCAGCTATGCTACCTGGTTTCAGCTGATTAGAGAGCAGGGGGAGCACATGGGGCAGTTTTATCTGGTCACTGCTGCAGCAGCACCCTGCTTGAGAATTATTAGCATAGATGATTGAAGTGGCCATGGTTTCAATTTAATGTAGAGCCATTTTTCATAGAACTGCATGCTCTAAGATTAAATAGAAATCCTAGATTCATATGTTTGAGTTCATACTTTTTGGGTTTTTTTCTGGTCTTGAATAGAAACATTATCTTCTGGGTCTTAGAAAATTTTTGGTTTTTTGAAGAATACAAGCTGATGCTTTTTTCTCTGGTGGATTTAGCCTTTGCAAAATTTTCCTTGATGTAGAAGTAGAGGATTTTATGCATTCATTCTGTAGGAAGTGTGTTGTTCTTGACAGAACACTGATCATCTGTTCAATTCATAAAAATAAAGGGATTTCTGCACTTTTTTAAAAGAGAAACATAACATCAACTTCAGATTATTTCTTCCATCATTTTTGTTCAGGTTGTCAAAGCAACAGCCTGGAAGAAGTGGTCAATTTTCAACTTAATTTAGTTGTTTAGTTAGGAAATTCTGGTTTAACATGCTTGACCAGAAGCCCCTTCACACTGTCATTCAATAGTCTTCCTGCTTCTGAAGGCATATTTATAACACAAGCTTAACACAGCATGTTCTTATCTTCTTTGATACCATCCACATTTTGGGTAACTGAGATGGTGTGAAGGAGTCAGAAAAAACTGGGAAAGAGAAGAATTTTATTTCACAGTTCTTAAAAAAAATTGTGCCAGGATTTTAGTTAACTTCTCAACCTATACAAGTTATATTTGTTTATCAAAGACCTTTTAATGAGTTAACCTATTCAGAGACCAGCAGTAGTTCCTGAGGTACTAGGATTCTATCCTTTTGAATCCATGGAGTCCTTGACATCTTAATTAAGTCCAATTAACTTCTGTATTGGGTAAACTGAAAAAAGGGCATTTTTTGCAAAAAGAGCTATCTGCCAAGTCATTTTAAATGCCCTACATTTGAAGAAGTGCCTGGATTGATCTTTTGGTCCTGAGGCCAACTTGTTAGCCACTTTAAATGCTTTTGGTTGTAGGTCTTAAGAATAAAGTCATTTGTTTTTTTTTAATACTGCAATAATTAGTTATCTCCAAAATTTCAGAAATTCTTAAAGGAATTGTCTGAAAAATGGGGTAGTGAAAAAAATAAGGCTGAGAATATACCACCAAATATTTAAAGGATTTCAATAGTTGTTTCTAAGTGTGTTAAGCAGAAGTGCAGAGAGAAACTTAGGTAAAATAAGTTGAAAATGGGTTTCTGAAAAATTTATTTTTTGTGAAAATCAAGATGGCTGGAGAGGAAGCTTCAAAGACAGGTTACCTATTTAACAGGGATGTTTTACAGTTTATTAGGATATGATCCTTACCCCTTTGTGGAGCCCAATGATAAGTGAGCTGCAGGATCAGAGCCTTGCCTTGTCAAGTGACTTGTCTTCACAGAAAGTGCCATGAGTTAGACTGATCGTCCCAACCCAACAGGTGTTGGAGCAGGGCTGGAGGGAGGTAGGGAGGGGAGGCCCTGCTGGTGGATGGCAGGGATGGCATTACCATGACAGTGGGGACTTAAGAGCTGAGGGTGCTCCAGCCCTTCAGTCCCCACTGTCTTGGCATTGCTTCCGTCTGTGCAGAGCACTCTGGTTGTTTCAGTAAGCATTGTGATTGGCTGCTAAGACACCCAATCAGAGTGCAAATAAAGCATTACAGACAGACAAGCTAAGGCTTTTATAATATTAGAATGAATATTTTCCTTCATTCCCAGAGAGCTTAATGTTTTTAATTTGATATCTGTGGGCTATTTTGATATCCAATTTAAAAAATTTTAATGTTGAAATTGAATGTTAAAATTTTATGTTGAAATACTTCCCAGATGTGATCAGTGGCCAAGTTCTACTACTTTGGCAGTATGTGTCTTTCATGGACCACTTCCAAAATCTGGGAGATAGTCCTTTACAGATGTTGTAATTTTCTGTAGTGGGAAAATCAAACATCTTATGTACTAGGGAAAGATGGCATTGGTACTTCAGTATTTGTGATCAGGAAGAGATACTTCTGTGTACTGAAGGTCTAAAATTCAACTAAATATTATCAAGGTCTTAAGTGCAATTAAGTGTTTACTAACCCCATCACGCGAACAAAAAATAACATAATAGGAACATATTTTGATTCAGCAAATCATTGTGGAAGAATCAGACAGCACATTTTTATTTTTATTTTTTTCCCCCCTTTCTGTATTCCTTCTCTGAGATGCATTTAGAGAGTATTTAAAAACAAACAAACAAAATACCTCCAGCTGTTTTTAGATCTAAAACACCTGAGAGAGCCTCTGACCACACCTTTGTCTCCTAGTCCAAGGCTATCAGGGAAAATGTCTTTCCAGCATTCTTTAGGTTTGAACAGTATCCATCAGGAATAAATGCTTTAAGTAAACATTAAATGTTAATATGTCCTTTCTTTCGGTAAGTCTTCTGCTCTCTGGAGCAGCCATGGGACCTAGCACCATGGCAGGCACGAGAGGTGGAGTCACAAGAACAGAGGAAGAGGCGCTGCCTGCATTTGGCTGACCCCGGCCCCTGGAGAGCTGCTGTGGGTGGGCGAGGTTGGGACCTGGGCAGGTGCTGTGGAAGGCTGCTGTGCTGGAGCTCCCAGTTGACTCGGCCTAGAGTGCTGCTCGCAGTGGCTGTTGCCAGGGCCTGGGGGGCTCCTGTGGCTGGAACCTTGCACTGGGGGCAGCTTGGGCCCACTCATGCTGTGCCCACAATACAGGGAGGCCAAGCCAGGAGCCCATCCTGAGTCTGGTGTCCTGCCTTGGCCAGACAGCATCCCCTTGCGGGGAGGGTGGCTGTAGCCCATTCCAGTGGAGCTGCGTGGGCTAGGCCAGACCCCACTTCAGGTGCCATGGGGCACCCCTACCTGCCTGCTGTAGCCTGAATCTGCAGAGCCCCAGGGCAGCCCTCACTTCTTGCCTGGTCCTCCCTCTCCTCCAGCTGCCACCTTCCCAAGGGCCTGACTGGGCTGGCCTCCCTGCAGCATCTCTTCCTGTGCCTGCTTATCCTCGTGCTGCCTGGCCCTGGCACTTGGTGACCTTGTGCTGCCCTTGCCCAGGTGGGATGGAGTATCTTTCTACATGAGCCCCGGCTGGGCCTTCCCTCCTGGGCCCAGGCTCCCCACACTCTGCAACCATGAGAAATCTTGAGCACCCTGGTGCTGGCAGCTGCTGCTGGGGTGTCACTGCTTCCCTGCACCAGATGCTGCCTGGTACCAGCAGGCCCAAGTCACAGTCAGTAGAGGTCAGACACATGGGCTGTGAGGGATACATCCTCTTTCTCTTCTCTTTTTTTTTTCTTCCCTCTTCCCCCCCTCCCTTTCTCTCACAACTTGCTTAACAAAGAAAGAATACACAAGAACAAGGGTAGTATATGAAGCGTTATTGTCACCAGGTTTAGAATGTTTAGAAAACATGATACTTACTGGGGGGAGCAACATTTATTAGAGCAGCAATGATTATTAATTATATTAATATGCAGTGCATCCTACCATGTACCCCCTGCCTCGGTTTTGTTTTTCTGGTATGCCAGCACTCTAGCACATTACAAGGTAGACATTACAGTTTTTTCAGTACTCTGACGAAAAACAGGGGATCCCAGGGGAAACTGCCACAGCAACTTTCCCCCTCCCCAACCATGCAGTCTCCCCCAGGTTGGGGAGGGACCCTCATCTTATATTTGAGTAAATAAACTATATTAGTTGTTTCTAACCCTTCCTTATCTGTTTTCCAGAGTATTATGGCAAATACTATTAACTGTCCTTTTCTATGTGCTGTATAGAAGGGGGTAATTTAAAAAAAAAGTATTAATAAGAAGAAGAACTATTATTACTTTCTTGATTTGATTGATTTATTTTATGGGGTTTTGAAAATGTGAGAATTCCTGCATTTGCTTTTCCAAAACCGAGTATCAGTTTAGTCAGTGATTCAAGTGTTCTGCTTTCCTCCAGCTTGTTGCAATATTTCTTTTTTTAGTGTTCTGTGTATTCTGACTTTTAAATGGAGTAAGTGACAGAATCACTGACTATATGGCATGATGTATGCATAAAGAAAACTAAGATGTCAAGTGATTAGAAAACCCAAATAATCCAGATATGTGGTAGCTGGAGGAGGGGCAGCATGGATTGTTCCTCTAGATTCTGGGGGGGGGGTCTTTTCCCCCTGCTGCTGCACTGTAAGTAGGGGAGGAAAGAAGAGTAAGTCTCTCTTCTGTCATTGTTCTCTTTTTCGTGGGGGAGAGATCCTCCCAGTCTAGTTAGAGAAGGAGAAGAATTCTCTCTTCTTCCCATGATTAAGGAGTGGAGAGTGCTGTCTAGAACAAGCTGAGATAAGATTAATCATGCTTTTGCCTGACTGGCAGGTGTTAAATGAAGTTTGTAAAAACAAAGCATTTTTTCTCTGTTACTACTTTATAACAAAAAGTATTTAAAATGGAGCTGTATTTATGTGACTTAGACAAAATAACTGACCATAAAAAAAAAAAAAAAAAAAAATTAAAGTACATACCTATGACTTGTTCATATGCTGCATATTTTATTTCATTTCAGGTCTCACGAGCTGCGATCGAAGATTCTTTCATTGCAGTTGCTTCTGTCCATTCTGCAGAATGCAGGGCCTGTCTTCAGAACAAATGAGATGTTTATTAATGCTATTAAGCAGTATCTTTGTGTTGCACTGTCAAAAAACGGAGTCTCATCTGTTCCAGAAGTTTTTGAGCTTTCACTTTCCATATTTCTTACCCTGCTCTCAAACTTTAAGACGCATCTAAAGATGCAGATTGAGGTATGTTTTATAGTGTTCAGTGAGTTGAAAGGAAGGTGAGTGGGTGTGGAAGTGTATATGTGCATGTAGCTTAGTGACAGAAATAGTGAATTTCTCTAAGGGTATTGTTTCCCAGGATTCTCTCCCCTGGTCCTGGCTCCCTGGCACAATCTTTTCGAAAAAAGAGGCCTTTTTTTCCCCCCCATAAAGAACAGTGGGAGCTATCACTGGTGATAATCCTTGCAATTATTGACAGTGACCTTGAAACATCTTTCAGATACAAAAATATTCTGTATGGAATTTTATATGCAAAACTTCGAAGTATAGTCTGAGCCCCCAATTTTTTTAACCTGTTGGCATTTTTAAAAAATGTTCAAATACTAGCATACTGCTCCAAAATTTAACAAGTAAAATTATTAGAAAAGCCTTTGTGGAGAAGGTTTTCTATCCCTCTCTTTCATCTTGTTGTTCCTTAACAGGTTTTTAATGAAAGAAAAAAATGTATCTATGCAAAATATACCAATAATATTTTTGAATCAAGTGGGAGCGTACTTTTGAGTACCAGACACATTTAGTTTGTATGCATCCCTCCTTGTGAAAGCAGTCTCTTCTAGTTGGTTTTGGTACAGAATGAAATAAAGGATGATGTCAGGATTCAAAAGTAGCAAAATTCTGCATATAAACTGGTATCAAGCTAGGTTCAGTAATGCAAGCAGAAATGGTGAGCGTGTTCTGGTGTCCTCAGCTCTCTAAGGTGTATATACTGTTTCACTCCTTGGGGCATAAACAAAGAAAAATCCATTTGCATCATACCAATAAAAGTGGAATTTATCAAAGTCTGGATAGACACAACAGCTGTGAAAGTTTTCTTGCCAGAGGGCAAATGATAAGCCCTGCAGGAGGCAATACCATCTGTAAGGGCTTAACCTCGCTGAAAGCATTTGATGATTCTTACAACTGTTAAGCTGTGTAATATTGGGCACCTATCCAAAGCATAAGACTGAAGTCTCTGATAGGTTAATTATGAAAAGGCTCAGTCCACTTGAGCACCATAGCTATACTGTCCTTTGCTCTTCAAGACTTTCAGGATTTTTTCCTTTGGTGGATAAAGGAATTACCGTGTTGGTGTTACCTTACCATAACTGAAGGAGTTTGGTATTGCCAGATCCAGGCCAGAAAGTTGTTATGCTCTGGGAG
This sequence comes from Crocodylus porosus, assembly GCF_001723895.1. Lineage (NCBI taxonomy): Eukaryota > Metazoa > Chordata > Crocodylia > Crocodylidae > Crocodylus > Crocodylus porosus. Next base: position 210,789,537 of record NW_017728886.1, on the reverse strand, counting down.
CAGTTAACTCATTAATCTTTGTTTTGCGCTTATCTGGGAAAGATGACATCTAAGTCTCCTTTTAGAAGTAATTTCAGCCGTATATAGCTGAAGGAGCCAGACTTGTATTTCTTTTACTAGAAATAATGGAGGTCTTAGTTGCAGTCTTGCCATCAAGGAGAATAAAAATATTTCTGCCTCCAAATAAAATATGCACTTGTTTTTTGAAAGGCAGAAAAAAGGCAAAAAGTTGTTCCCTTGAAAATCTGTTTCTGAGGATGGAGGAGAAAGTATCTGTAGCCAGCAGCTAGGGAGCCTTCCATGCAGCTTTACTGTCACTTTGCTCTGGCAGAGGCTTAAGCAGCAGACACAGCTGTTATGTTTATTTCCTCAGTTACAATGTGCAGCACAATTTCAAACAGCTGAGTTTTGGGAGAGAAAAGTGCAAGTTGTATGTACAAAAATATCACATAGTTTTCAGAAAACTAATGTATCCCCAGATAGTACCAAAAGCTTTTAAGTCTGTTGTGTTCATGAATGCACAGGTGTAGCCACTGCAATAGAAATTCCAGTTTATTAGATCTGTGCCCCCCTAAGTCCCAGTCTAAAAGTCCCTTAGAAGGCAGAAAACTAAAAGCTCATCTTAACTTTATATCTTAAACCTTGGTCCATAATTCTGGTACTTTAATCTTTTTTCCCATGGCAGGGGAATTTCTTTTGAGTTACATGCCAGAAAGTGGCCTACTGCATATAGATCTGTTGGAGAAATTCGGAATGAAGCTAAAGCACGTTAAGGGATTGACGAAGGACATGTTCTGAGCAAATGTGAATCCTTCACCTTTTGCACTGTTTGTGTATTGTGTAAAGTAGAGAATTCCTGTGGCTGTTGTGTAGAAGGAGATCTATCTAGTGTTGTGGGTGCTTTTAACATACTTGGGAATATACCTGCAAGTAATACTTTTATCCAATAACATAAGCTTCAGAAAAGATTAAGTGCTTGACCTGGTCCTCCCTGCATGATTTTCTATAAGCTCTTCTTATCTGGAACAATAAGACCATTGTGCTGTATGGGTCTTGCCCTCTAAAAGGCCTGTACAGGAAAGATCTTCACCCTCAGTTTGTTCAAGCTCCCTTAGGAAAATTTGCCTGCCATCAGTCATTTTAAACAACATTATTGCTGTCTTTCTCCAAAAGAAACATTCCTTTGCTTAAGTTTAGTCGGCTAATAACATGAAAAAGCATAAACTAATCTTTTGGAACAGGCAGTATTTGTTTTTTGAAAATCAAAGCCAGCAATAAATCTGGGCTTTTGAGTTTGTCAGAAAGCAGAGAATCTTGAAGATGACTTGTGACTTATTAAAATGCTAAAATAGTTCATTGGCAGGAGTGATAGCTGACAGTGGATTAAAGAGGTGAAATTTCACAAGTACACAATAACAGGGCAGTCTTATGCAGCATTTTATGTTTTGAGAGTTTACAAATATAAAGGTTTATCCACATAAAAGCTACTTTAGCAGCTGCTGGCACTCGCATGCTGTGATTCTTCCAGGGGTAGCAATCAGCAATTCTCCGTCTTATTCTGTTGATATGTCCCTGTGAAGCATGGTCCCCCCATGTCATAGCCTAGTGATGCCCTTCACATGTAGTTAACAAACAGGCTCAGTGCCCCAAACTCATTATTTGATACAGTAGATTGCTCTGTTTTCGATCTCGGTGACTGAAGACAAAGGTCTGTGCTCCACAGTTGTATGGATTAAGGCAGGGGTATCATGTATGGCTCACAGAACAATTGCATCCATCCCACAGGTAGTCTGGTGGGGCACAGAAGTGCACACCTTTGGCTCTGCAAGCCACTGCCAGGAGGCCAGAACTGGAGCGGGGTGGAGTGTCACAGAGCCAGGAGCATGGGTCTGCAAGGAGCCTCATTTAAGCAACAGCGTGGAACACCCTTGGGCTTGCAGCCTTGTGGAGTTGAGGGTATGTGGCAGTGAGGAGCCTGGGGCTTGAGGCTGCCTGGAGTTCTGGTTGAACATGGCTTAATGCTACTGCACGTCCCTAGCTCCATGCTGCTGCGTGGGCAGAGTTCTGCCTGTGCTGCTATACATATGTGGCTTCTTGCCACTGCATGGCCTTGTCTGAAGTACCTGAACGCATCTCCATGCCACTATATGTCCCAGACTCTGCACTGCCACCTGAACGTGACCACCACAGATCCAGCCTGGGAGGAGCCTCAGCAATCTGGATCTGGCTTGGGGTCTGGCATGAGTTTGATGCCTCTAGGTTAAAGAAATATGAAAGAATGGTTTTGAAGAATAAGAGCCAACCTCATGCAACAGAATTGCTACCACCCTTACCACTTGGGGGATCTGTGGCAAGGGGGATCTTCCTAACACTGTAATCAGGGTTTTGTGGAATGTGCTTCCTGGTGTCACTTCCTGCAAACACTGCTTGCAACATAGTTGTTTCCAACATGTGAAGCTGTAAATTATTCTCTTCCTTTACCTTGTCTTGTGATGGTCCTACTTTTCATAAGAGATCTTTTTCATTTAACGTAACATTTCTGTTTGTACTCAAAATCCAAACTAATCCAATGGAAGCTGGATTTTTAGTTAAGATAACCTGATGGGCAAGAAAACTATAACTTTCTCATAGTGTTCTCTCGGGCAACTTTTATCTGGAGCAGGGGTATTCAACCTGTGACCTGTAGGCCAAATCCAGACCATGGGATCATAACATCCAGCCTGTGGGGCTCCCACACAGGTCAGAAACTTGGCAGTGGGGATAGGTGGAAGCAGTGCTTGGCTGGCTGGCTCTAGCCTCACCCAGGCCACAGTGGGTTCAGGGCTAGGGCACCCCAACATGTCCAGATTAAGTCAGGCTGTCATCTCTTCCATCCACATACCCGGACTGGAGTTGATTAGTGCCCCCTCCCCTCTAGCATGTCTGGATCAGGACCAGGGTGCCCTGTTCTCTTCCCCCTCCCCCCCACATACACAAACACACACACTTCTGAATTGGGGCTGCCTTGCCCCTGCCCTGTGCATCCAGTTTGGGACCAGGACTAGGCTGCTTCCCTTCCCACCCCCACCAGTGTGTCCAGATTAGAGCTATTCTGCCCAGCCCCTTCCTACGCCTCCACAGCTAGATCAGGCCCATTGGCTGGATCCAGCCCGCAGAGGGACCTAGCACTGCCCATCTGACCTGTGGGGCAAAAAGGTTGGGCACCACTGATCTAGAGTCCTAAATTTTATACAGTATATTTTTAATCCCTTTAAGATGTAAAACATACTAATCATGTAAAAATATTTTTCTCCCCCAAGTAACTGCTTAATATATTATCCCTATACATTCACTCTTGTGCAAATCAGAATGTTGGCCTTTGGGGCTGAAATGTTTTATTTAACAGGTGGTTTTTTTCTTCTTTTCATGGAATATTTGCTAGGTTTTCTTCAAAGAAATTTTCCTGTATATCTTGGAAACATCTACTAGCTCATTTGATCATAAATGGATGGTTATACAAACGCTGACAAGGATATGTGCAGGTATTAAAAAGCTTTTGGTTTTAGTTGTATTTTTGTGGGTGCAAAATGAACTGTAACTGTAAATACCTCTCATTTGGGAATCTTAATTGTTTCTTGTGCTACCTGACGGGCTCTGTCAATATGCATTTCATCAACAGATGCCCAGAGTGTAGTGGACATTTACGTAAACTATGACTGTGATTTAAATGCAGCAAACATATTTGAAAGGCTAGTTAACGACTTGTCAAAAATTGCTCAAGGAAGAGGCAGCCAAGAACTTGGCATGACTAATGTTCAGGTAAAACTTTAAACCTCTACAAATTATGGGTTTTGGGAGACTGATGGTTTTAAAAGTGACACAATCTTTTCATTACATTAAAATGTCTGTTCATTTTTTTTAAAAATTTTTTCTAGGAGTTAAGCTTGAGGAAGAAGGGACTAGAATGTTTAGTATCTATCTTGAAATGTATGGTGGAGTGGAGCAAGGATCAGTATGTAAATCCCAACTCTCAGACAACTCTTGGTAAGATAGTAACTGACATTCTTATGTTTTGGCACTTAGTAAAGATGTGCTGCTTAGAAGCATCACTGCGCTTGTGCAACTAACAAGGGTTGCACAAGGCAACTTGGTCCATCCAGTTATGTATGTAACTGGTGCTTCTCAAGGGTTTGGCAGTTCCACCTAATACTCACAAAAATGTATAAGATCCTACGTTCCAAATATGGTTTGTTAAGCGTATGTGTATATGTATATGTTATATAAACTCTTTATACAACAAACTGCAACATGTCCTGGAAGGCCAACATTTTCAAACTAGGTATTTAATGTTTGGCACTTAAAATGACTCAATTTTCAAAGCTGCTGAGTACCCAGGGCCCTCACTGAATTTGGTTAGAGCTCTGGTTATTTGCATTCAGGCAGCTATCCTAAGTGCAGCTCATTGTTTTGGTAAGATAACTGCTCTCTATTTAGAAACACTACTTGTATTTGAAAACAAGGTTTTCAGTTGCATTTTAACTGTGAGCTATTTGGTATTCCCTAGTTACTTTTAGATCCTTGGGCCAAGCAGAATTAATGAAAGTGTCTCCTTGCATAACAGTAAATGTATCAGTGAAGATGCTTATAATTGTAGAACTTTGTAAGAAGCCTTCTGAAAAAATGTAAATATAAATTCACTGGAACCATTTTTGGTTTTTACTGACTGGCTGACTTTGAGGAAAACTTTTTTCTTTTTTTTTTACAGGCCAAGAAAAGCCCATAGAACAGGAGAGTAATGAAACTAAACACCCTGAGACAATTAACAGATACGGTAGCCTAAATTCCCTGGACTCTACAGCTTCATCAGGAATTGGAAGTTATAGTACACAGATGTCTGGCACTGACAACCCAGAGCAATTTGAGGTTTTAAAACAGCAAAAGGAAATAATAGAACAAGGCATAGATTTGTAAGTGTCCTTTCTCCACTTGTGGGATGGTAGATTCTCAGTTTCAGCTGGAACTCTGAGGATTCCTGTTTTTCTTCCATTCCCACATTTAAAAGTTCCACTCTCCATAGCAGTCCTTCCTGTAGTAGTTGAGTACCAAGTAGTATTGCTGCTGAAGCTTGGCAGCAACTTTTTTGTGTTTCTAAACTGAATGAAAATAAATGAAGTATTCCACAACTTCAGCCTGAAGAACAAGAAATCCATGCTGGGATTAAAGTGTTAGATTTTGTATGATAAATAGAATGGTTGTGGAATCTGTTTACTAACTAAAATTGTTCCAAATGTTCAGTAGCATACCCAATGGGTTCCCTTAAGTTCAGGCTTTCAGGTTGTCTCACTGTTGAGCTTTCCAAGGTTTCAGGCTTCCTGAGCTGCCCATTTCCCTTGTCTAGTGGTTTGCCATAGTTACAGACAGGTTTGGGCCCTTGGATATTTTGCAGCTGTTGAAGAGAAATGGTTTGATTTTCTATCTTGTGGGAAATTTTTGTTTTCTATTGTTCTGTATGGGAGCAATTCCATTGTTTGAGTATATCAAAGAATTCCATTCTTTTAGTCCATTTTAAGGGGGCTGTTTGGCAGAGTCCCTTGGGTATTGTGCTAGCAGTTGATAGGAACAAAAAGTAATCATGAAAGCTGAACAACATCCATTGATGAAGGAGATAGGATAGGTTCTACTTGTTGCTGAAGCCTGACTATCTCCAATCTTTGTGAGAAATCTTAAAGCCAGGGTTGTCAACAGGTACTTGGGAAGGCCCCAGGGGTATGCAGCAGTGGCATGAAGAATCACAGGGCAGGGCCACAGGTGCTTTTGTTCTTGCCACTGTGGGTGTGCAGGGAGCTCCCCCATTGTCAATCAGCTGCCAGGGCACCTCCCTCCCTCCCCCTGCTTGTTGACCAGCTGGTGGGGGACTCACTGCTTCTTGACCAGTGCCAGGGGTACATCAGCCAAAAAAAAAGTTGAAAACCCCTGTCTTAAAGGAATAGCTGGGACTTTACAATTTGACTGATTTAATAGATTGTGCTCTATATATGCTTTAACTGATTGTAATAAAATGAGAGTAAACTTGACTGCCGTAAGTTGCTTTTGGCATGTCACCTGTGATATGAGTGAATTTGACCTTTGGCTACCTAGGTAAAATTATCATGTATTCTAATTTCATGTTGACTTCAATTTTTTAGGTTTAATAAGAAACCAAAGAGAGGAATACAGTACTTGCAAGAACAAGGAATGCTTGGCACTACTCCTGAAGATATTGCCCAGTTTTTACACCAAGAGGAGAGACTAGACTCAGTAAGGAAATTAACTTCAAATATCTGTATTTATATTGGCTGCATAAAACAGCAAAAGGAAAAAGGTGCTGTCACCTGAGATTTCTGGACTGTTAATTCTGGAAAGGTCAAATCAGGAGGCCACTGTCTCCTTGTTGTGCCTAAACATTAAACAACTGAGTGGAGATGGGCTGGGAATGTGCATCTGAATTGGCCCAATGAGTGTTTGTCTAACTTATTATAGTATATGTTGTGACTTCAGGCAGAACTATAACATTTAACATTGGAGCCTAAAAAGGTGCTCGGTAGGGGTGCACTGATTAAAGATTTTTTGGGCTGATACCGACAGCCCATTATTAACGAGCTGTATCAGCCAATACTGATCTGTTTGCCAATATGTAAGCCCAGCAGCTTGAAGAGGAGCATCCTGCTTGTAAGTCTGTGTGTGGGGGATGGGGAAAAGGGGTGTTGGGAAGGGGGGAAGGTCAAGGCTTCTGTGGTGAGGGAAGGAATGGAGCTGGGGCAGGTACTGCCCAGCTAGGGTAGGGGACGGAGCCACAAGTGGCTCATCCAGGGGGCACTGGGGAGAGGGATCGCTCCTGCCGTTGTCCACACCCCTGGTGGGGGAAGGCATGGGGGGCAGATGCCCCCCAAATCTGTGCATGGGATGAGGGCAGGCTGGGGCTGTGGGTGGTGCCCAGCTGTTCCCGACTGGGGTGTTGGACCGAGGCTCTACTCGTGGAAGGTAGTGATGGTAGCAGCACTGGGAGAGAAGTACTATGGGGGGTGAGGGGTGAACTTTGGAGTGGCTGTAGCCCCAGCCATAGCCTCCCTCCCCTCTGCTGCCCACTCCAAGCACAGCCATATCCCCCCACTGGGAAGAACCCAGTGCTGCCCCAATCTACAGCAGGCAGCCTGCCTTTGCCCCACGCACAGATCCAGGGGGCACATGCCTCCTTCAGGGGTATGTGCAGTGGTGGGACCTTCCCCCTGTGCTGTCTGGATGAGCCGCTTGTGGCTTGTTCCCATGCCCCACCCCACCTGGGCAGCACCTGCCTCTGCTGCAGCTGCAGCCCTACTCCCTCCCTCACCACAGGGGCCTTGATCTGCACCCCCATGCCCTTTCTCCCAACAGACTTACTGGCCAGACACTGCTCTCCAAACTGCCAAGCTGCATTCCTGGCTGCACGCACGCTACGGCTGCGCCCATGCATGCAGGATTTATCAGCAACATTATCGGCCACATCAGCCAAAAAACCCCAATTGTTGATTTAATGTCAATTTTCCTTTTTATCAGCGTCAATTATGATATGGACCAGTGTATTGGTGCACCTCTAGTGCTCAGCTTATGGATGTGTTAACCAGCTTCTAAATGTATGGAACCTAGTTTGCTGCCAAATCTCAGTATCCCTTTATCCAAAATATTGAGTTATTTTTAGTGTGATGTAAACCATTGAGGAAAACGGTTGGATAACATTTACAATAAAATGTCTAATGCTTTGGAATACTTGAAAAATAGCACAAATATGTATTGCCCTTATTTCTGGCGGAACAGATTTTTATCCCTTTACCTGCCTTCTCCACATATTTAGCCCATGGAGCTTTAAATGAGGTGCTAGTCCAAATTACTGTACAGTTTTGTCAGTTCTCATCTCAGACAGAAGAGTTGCAAATGGCTGAGTAAGTCTATGACATTAGAAGGCAAGAGATCAGGGAATGGATAGATTCATAGCATCTTTGGGTTTATCACTTGCAGGCTGCAATCCAGTATGAAATCTTTTGCCTGCCTCAAGTCTGGCATAAAAACTAACTTGCTCAGAAATACATAAGCTTTTGTAGATGACTGCCCATTTGATCACATGCTATAAATGGACAACTCCTTTTGATCTGTTAGGGCACAACAGGGAATACAAACAGGAATGCAAATATATAGTAATACAAATTCATGAAGTGTTCAACCAGCAAAAGCAATTTTTTTGGTTCCAAGTTTGCTGTTTAAAGTAGCTCTGTTTTGCTGCAGGAGTAGGAAATGGAGGGATCTAAAGACATCCCCCTTTGTACAAATGTTTAGAACATTTTTACCCTGCCTCCAAATCCCAGTAAGGGTTTATTGCCCTCACAAAGAAGGAACACTTGTTTTCATAATTAGGTAGGGAAATAAGAAATTTTAGTAAGCTTTTATCATTTGTTGTCAGTACAAAAACAGGTCAAATAGTAAAAGCTGATAATCCTTGATAAAATTTATATAGTCCAGTTCCAGGTTTGCATAAGTGGTGCAAAGTGGTGAGTGAACAAAATTGGAGAGAAGGAAAAATGTAGGCAGAAGGTACTGGTAAATTGTGTGGGATTTAAAATAGTTATTTAGAGACCAGTGGGTACCTTTCTTCCGTTTTTGAAGAAATGTTTTTTTGATGGTAAACAAATCTATTTGCCATTCTTTCCAGTCCTCAGATACTGCTAGTCCACCTTCTCCTTTTCAGCTCTTATTGGCTCAGCAGTTAAGAATAAAGCTCTTTCACTGGACATGATCATTCATTTCATGGGAACAGTGGAGAGTACTTTGGTGGGATGACTTAGTCATAAGTCAGGGTGAAAAAAATCAATATTTCAAAGGTTGACAGTGATTGCTAGATGGAGAGTAAAGTTTCTTCATTTTGTGCATAGGTCATTTTAAATAAGTTCTTTTTAATATTTGTCTTCTGAAAATAAGTGCACTATATTGTTTGGGACTCTATCTTTGTCTCTCTCTTCATTTTAGACTCAGGTTGGGGAGTTCCTGGGAGACAACGATAAATTTAACAAAGAAGTTATGTATGCATATGTGGACCAACATGACTTTTCAGGGAAGGATTTTGTTTCAGCTCTGCGCATGTTTTTAGAGGGATTTCGCCTTCCTGGAGAAGCGCAGAAAATTGATCGGCTAATGGAGAAATTTGCTGCTAGATATCTAGAATGTAACCAAGGGTATACAAACATTATTTTTACATTTTCATACTTTTGTGAAAATGGGTAATGAGTTAGAATTGGTAATACCTTGTTGCTCTGCATTTTTCAGACAAACACTCTTTGCTAGCGCAGACACTGCATATGTCTTGGCTTATTCAATTATTATGTTAACAACAGATCTTCACAGCCCTCAGGTATGTTGCTGTAAATAATTTTCTTAGAAATTTGGTGGCATAACATGAAATCATTCAACAACTGTGGCAATGTATTTGTAATACCTTTGTTCAAATCTGTACCAGTACTAGTGTAAGAATTCTAGTAGCATGTATCTATGCTGCTTCTAAATAATGTATATAATCCTTCTTTTCAATTTTAAAGCTCCTAAATAATAAATGGCATAGTCTATAGATTAAAGTAATAAATGATGTAGCCTATAGAATCAGTGGATTAGCCAGTGCTAAGACGGCCTGTTTTTATTTCTGTGCCTTTTGACTGATTTTGGTCTTGGTTGAGTCTAGTAGATGACCATCATTATTATAATATCCACATAATTTTGTACTATTTAGTGCAGGTGACAGTTTAATTGTATATATGTTGGTGCAAGTTATATATTTCTCTGGTTTGATGGAACTAATATTTGTCCCTGTAGAAGTTTTTATAAGGTTTATCTACTCTGCAGTCAGCATCACCATGTACAGATACCTGACATTTACTTTTAAAGGAGTTATCCAGGGTACAGGAGGCAGTCAAGCCACAACAGCTTAGAGCTCCTTTAAGGGCTAATTTGCCCTGCCAAGAAGCAGGTTGTTGTTTCTAGACAAAATAGGAGTATGATGTGATGTGTTAATATAGCTTACAGTAGCAGGCCATTTGCGCTTGTCTCTATGCCAGTTTTGTGACTTACTTTTCTTAGAGGATGAGCATTATTCTAAAATCTACAAATGAAAAATTACTAGCCATCAGTACCTCATTGAATAAATTTGATTGGATTCAAATTTTTGGCTCCTAACATTTACAGATTTCTTCCTGGGTTCTAGGTAAAGAATAAAATGACTAAGGAGCAATATATCAAAATGAATAGAGGTATCAATGACAGTAAGGACCTTCCTGAGGAATATCTATCTGCTATCTATAATGAAATAGCAGGAAAGAAGATCTCAATGAAGGAAACGAAGGAATTGGCAATACCTACAAAATCTAGTAAACAAAGTAAGTATAAGTAGTATGTCAGTTCTCACAAAATGAATGTCAGTTTTCCAGTTGCATAATGTTATATGTAGCTCTTCCAAGTCAGTACACGTTCCTGTGCCACAAAGCTCATGCCCAGTATTGTAAGTAATTTCCATTTGTTTAATACCAATAGAAGTGGTGGTGTCATGTAATGCATGCAACACTGTACCTACTCTGAAGAAAGCACATACTAACAAACATACAGAATGGGACATGCTTGGAAATCTGTAAAGACAGAACAATCCAAATTAGCCCCTTTTATAAGTTCATTGTCTTTATTGTCTGTTTTCTTTATATGATTAATGTTTTGCTCATATTCGTGTCAAGCTGCACTAAGTTAGCAACTTGAATATAATTAAATGCTCAAAATTCAGCACTTAAAGTTTATTAAACAAATCTTTAATGATTGGATACAAAAACTTTTTCTTTATCAAAATATAACATATAATTATTAAATGCTAGTACTAACTGTTATAGTGCTGTAAGTATGAACTGTGGTTAGGCAATTAAACCAATTATTTCAGGTCACCCTGGGGAAAATTTTCTAAAGTATGTGGTAGGCAAGCCAAAGATTAAAAAATAGTAAGTTTACTAATCATAGAATCAGGAGATGAGGGTTAGAAGGGACCTCAGGAGGTCATTTAGTCCAACCCCCTACTCATAGCAGAACCATCCCCAACTAGATTATTCCAGGCAGGGCTTTGTCAAGCCAGGCCTTAAAAACCTCCATGGGTAAAGATTCCACCACCTCTCCAGGTAACCTGTTGCAGTACTTCACCACCCTTCTAGTGAGG
>NW_017728886.1:210760167-210777065 GCF_001723895.1 Crocodylus porosus | reverse complement strand
GGAGTACTATGTCCAGTTCTGTGCGCCCCACTTCAAGAGGGATGTGGACAACATTGAGAGGGTCCAGAGGAGGGCCACTCGCATGATCCAGGGACAATAGGGCAGACCATACAGTGAGAGACTGCAGGACCTGAACCTCTTCAGCCTTTGCAAGAGAAGGCTGAGGGGGGACCTGGTGGCTGTCTATAAACTCACTAGGGGGGACCAGAAAGTTTTGGGAGAGACCTTATTTCCCCTAGTGCCCCCTGGCATAACAAGGAATAATGGCCACAAGTTGTTGGAGAGTAGGTTTAGATTAGACATCCATAAGAACTACTTCACAGTTAGGGCAGCTAGGATCTGGAACCAACTTCCTAGGGAAGTGGTGCTGGCTTCTACCCTTGGGGGTCTTTAAGAAGAGGCTTGATGCCTACCTGGCTGGAGTCATTTGAGTCCAGTTTTTCTCCTGCCGAGGCAGAGGGTTGGACTTGAAGATCTACAAGGTCCCTTTCAACCCTGATTCTATGACATTGAGCCAGCTTTCTGTTCACCTTTACAATCCATTCATCCAATCTGTACTTCCTTAGCTTGCTTGCAAGAATGTTGTGGGAGACCTGTATCAAAAGCCTTGCCAAAATCAAGATATATCAAATTCACTGCTTTCACTGAAGCCACAGAGCCATTCATCTGACCATAGAAGGCAGTCAGGTTGGTCGGGCATGGGTTGCCCTTGGTGAATCCATGCTGACTGTTCCTGATCACCTTGTTTGTAATTCCCTGCATCCTCTGCCCTTCCTTTCATTTAAGATGGACACTATGTTTGCCCTTTTCCAATTGCCACAAGTTTTAAAAAAGAATAGCCAGCAGCTCTGCAATCACATCAGCCAACTCCCTCAGCACCCTTAGGTGGGAGATCATATGAAAAGACTTGCTGAAGTCAAAATATATCACATCCACCAAGCCAGTCATCTTATCACAGAAAGCAGTCAGGTTGTTCGGGCATGACTTGCCCTTGGTGAATCCACGCTGACGGTTGCTAATCACCTTCTCCTCCAAGTGCTTAAAAATGGATTCCTTGAGTACCCTTTCCATGATTTTTCCAGGGACTGAGGTGAGGCTGACTAATCTAGTTCCCCAGACCCTCCTCCTCCACCTCCTCCTCCTCCTCTCCACCTTTCTTAATAATAGGTACTATATTTGCCCTTTTCTAATTGTCTGGAACCTCTCCCAATTGCCACAAGTTTTCAAAAGATAATGGTCAGCATCTCTGCAAACACATCAGCCAAATCCCTCAGCACCCTCAGATGCATTGTATCTGGCCCCATAGACTTGTACATGACCAGCTTTTCTAAGAAGTCCGTAGCCTGTTCTTTCATCACTGAGGGCTGCTCGCCTTCTCCTGAATCTGCTGTTCAGTAGAGTAGTCTGCCACCTGACCTTGCCTGTGAAGACCAAGGTAAAAAAGGCATTGAGCACTTCAGCCTTTTCCTCATCTTCCGTCACTAAGTTACCTCCCCCATTTAGTAAGGCACCCACACTTTCCCTGACTTTCCTCTCGTTGCTAACATACTTGTAGAAACCCTTTTGTTACCTTTCATGTCCCTTCCTAGCTTCAACTCCAATTGAGTTTTGGCCTTCCTGACTTCATCCCTGCATTCCCCAGCAATATTCTTATACTTCTTCCTAGTCATTTGTCTAAGCTTCCACTTCTTGAAAGCTTCCTTTTTGTGTTTAAGGTCACCAAAGAGTTCCCTGCTAAGCCAAACTGGTTGCCTGCCAGACTTGCTATTCTTCCTGCACATTAAGATGGTTTTTCCTGTGCACTCGGTAAGGTTTCTTTAAAACACAGCCAGCTCTCTTGGACTCCTTTTCTGCTCATACTGACCTCCATGGAGATCCTGACCATCACTTCCTTGAGGGCGTTGGTCTGCTTTTCTGAAGTCCAGGGACCATACTCTGCTGTTCTCCTTTCTTCCTTTTGTCAGGGTCCTGAGCTTGATCATTTTGTGGTCATTGCTGCTCAACTTGCCATCTGCTTCTACATCCCCTACCAATTCTTCCCTGTTTGTGAGCAGCAGATCAAGAAGAGCATGGCCCCTATTTGGTCTCTCCATCACTTGCACCAGGAAGTTGGCTCCAATGCTTTCCAAAAACTTCGTAGATGACTTGCCGTATTGCCCTCCCAACATATATGTTAGGGTGATTTTTAAAGTCCCCCTGAGGACCAGAGCTTGTAATCTAGAAACTTCTGCTAGTTGTTTGAAGAAAGCCTCATCTACCTCATCTTTCTGGTCTGGTGGTCTGTAGCACATATCCACCATGACATCACCCTTGCTCTTCCCTCTTCCCTTAACTCGGAGACTTTCAACAGACAGATCGTCAGTTTCATACTGGAGTTCTGAGCAGTCAGACAGCTCTTTTGCATACAGCACAACTCTTCTCCCCTGCCTGTCATTCCTGGACAGTGTGTACCCATCCATGACAGTACATCAGTCATGCGAGCTATTCCACCAAGTCTCTGTTGTTCCAATCTCATTATAGTTCCTTCACAGTTCTTCCTACTTGTATCCCAGGCTCCTTGCATTCATGTACAGACCCCTGAGGTAATAGGAAATTGCCCTACTTTCTCAGGAAGAATGAGGCGGCCTTCCCTGTTGCCTGCTCCTCCTTGTGCTTTCTCCAGGTCTCCCACTTCCTCCAAGGCTTTGGTCTTCAACCCCCAGAAAACCTAGTTTAAAACCCTCCTCACTAAGTTAGCAGAATCCCAGTTTCTATTGACAACACTGCATACACAGCCATGTATTGATCTGCAGGATATGTCCGCTCCTGCCCAGGCCCTTACCCTTGACCGGAAGGATCGAGAAGAACACTCTGTGCCCCTGTCTTCTTCACTCTTGCACCTAAAGCCCTGTAGTCTTTCTTTATCTTCTCAGCTTCAGCCCAGGCAGTATCATTGCCCACATGGATGAGCAGCATGGGGTAGTAGTCAAAGGGTCACGTGTGTCTTTGTGATCCCTCCATGGCTTCTTGAATTTGGGCACCAGGCAAGCAGCAGACCTCCCAGGACAATAGGTCAGGCCAGGAGATGGATCCCTGTTATCCCTTGGAGAAGGGAGTCTCCAACCACCACCACCACCCATTGCTTCCTCTTTGTAGCAGTGGTCTCGATCCTCCACGTGGGGATTCCTGGCTTGGCCTCTTCAAACAATTTTTTTCCAGATGGCTCAGACATGTCTACATCACCATCTTTCAGTTCATTGCCTTCCGAGAAGCATTTTTCATAGTGTTGTTTCATTTGGGCTACCAGGCATTGCATGTTTGTTTCACTATTTATATTTGGTACCTGTTCCTCTTTTTCCCAGTAGAACAGGAATTTCTTGAACATATTCTCAAATAGCATCTTTTTGGTGACCTGCAACCACAGCAGTTTACACTCACCAGAATATTGTTTCTTTATACTATTATGAACCCAGCGTTAGGCCTCTCTGTTGCACACAATGCTCCTTACTCTGCTCCCTTCTCCACATGATAAATTAACAACAAACCAAGACTCCTCCTCCCTGTGACATATACCCACCAGACCTTTGGCCCCCCAAACCTTCTTGCTATAACAGTCCTTGATTTAAAAAATGTTAACCCTCTTGTCTTGTGTGCTGCAATATTTTAGTTTAGAGACATGCATAGAGCACTTTAAGTTAATGTTTACATCTCTCTAAAATATGCAAAGGGACCAAGAAAGGCCATTTAACTGAAGTACCCAGAACCATTCAGAAGTAAGGGGTCAGTAGTTACTGAGCAGATGATGGTTTTTCTGTAAGTTAGAGAACTTCTTCATTATGGGTGTAGAATCCTAAATATTCATAATTTGAGAGCTCAGGTAACCAGATTTCAGATATAGCAAATGAAATAGGAGTTTGATACCATGCATGTGGGCTCAGTGGATAATCCTGAACCAGGTATATACATGGTGTCTGCTGAAGTCAAAGCTCTGGCTTGGGTCATTGTACTGCATTCAGGATTTCCCTTGTATATTATCAGCACACAAAGTTGCTGGTAATATGTATGTGATAAGGGAATACATTATGATCTTTTCTTACTTAATCCTAGCCTGCAGTGTTGAGTTGTCTACAGATTTCTCTTTTGTGAAAGTAGCCGAATTTATACCTGGTTTCTGGTATTTTTTCATAGGGTAGGTCTCAATTCGGGTCAGAAACTTTCTCTGATGTCATGATGCTATTTAAATGTATAGATTTCTCTGTTCATCAAAATTGACGTTAACTGGTTTATGTTTATTATTAAATTGATGTAACTTGTTTATTATACTGTAACCTTTTGAAATAAGTGTTTTTTAATGCATTTAAATAACAATACAAGTTACTTAAGAGACTTGTTGGAGAGAATAAAATGTTTTCAAAAAATGTTTACAGGTGTGGCTAGTGAAAAGCAGAGAAGACTTTTATATAATTTGGAAATGGAACAAATGGCAAAAACAGCAAAAGCCCTCATGGAGGCAGTAAGCCATGTTCAAGCACCTTTTACTAGTGCAACACATTTGGAACACGTGAGACCTATGTTCAAGGTGAGATTCATATGTTCTTTACTGAAATTTTAGTGGGATGCACACTCAACTTAGTTTTGTGCCTTTTATGGGGATTTGTTGGAAATACTGTAGGACTTCATTCTGAGAGGTAGTGTTTGGTCTTCCAGCATTTCTAGAAGAGAGCAGTTTGAGTTATTTTACAGCATTATTTGAAGATATTGCAGGAGAGGCGGGGGATTTGGGGGGCAGAACTAGACATAGGACTCCAGATGTGGCCTCACCAGTGCTGAATAGCTGGCAACTCTCTGACAAATGCAGCCTAGTACACTATTAGTCTTCTTTGCAAGAAGTGGGGTGTTCTGTTTGGCTCTTATTCAGCTTATTTTCCCCTAGTGGTAAGACACTCCCCCATCTAGATTTCTTTCCCCCTTACCATTTTTAACATGTATCTATTCCTTTCCCACAGTCAAAGCCCTAGCTGCTGCCAAAGCTGTTGGATATGTTGTCAGTTTCTGCTGGTATAAAGACCCTTTTTAAGGTTTCAGCGACAAACCAGCTGGGAGATTACTAGTAATGGGCTCTGCCACTTTTGCTGTAGCCAGAAATCCAGCATTAACATGGTCTAGGAATCGTTGTAGCTACTTGATGTGTGTAATTTAAAAACTTGATAGACCTTTTATTATCTCTTTTGAAATTCTGGTGTCTTATAATAGGTTATATTTCTTATCATCCAACACTAAGAATATCTAAAGATCCTGTTGGTTCTTTTGTATACATTTTTCTTTTCAATTATAAGCAATTATCCATTCCTGAAATAGTGTGCTTCATTAAAAAAATAGATGAGAAGTTGCTTCTCTATAACCTTGCTAGGGTTTTTTGGCTTTGTGTTTTTTTTCTTATCTGGAAAGCTAGTAGCACAAGTCTTTTTTTCCTATCTAATTTAGGAAATAAGGCCCGAATGTAATGTGTTCTATAATCTGCTTATACAGACTAATTCTAAATTATGTTTTTGACCAAGTTCTGTTAATCGGTTCAGGAGATCAAACAGTTAGATATCTGCAGTTTTTCTCATGAGCTCTGTTTAAATGCTTGAATTCAAATATAAGAACAGTTGAAATCAGTGGCGATTTATTAGGATATACAAACATATTCATAAATGCTTTAAAAATCTGTAACTGGCTAGTACAAATTAAGGAATGAGAAGTTAATAGCCTTCCCCTTTCTCTGCAACTTACTGTTTTTTAAATACTGATCCCTTCTAAAAGATGGCAGTTTTATATTCTGTTCTCTTTTTGAGAGAGAGAATACTGCACTGTGAGCTACCAGCAAGTATATCACTTCTGTGTCATGATTCTTTTGTCTTAGAAGTCTGTGTTCCAAAACATTCATGCTTTCACTATTCAGATTCATAATATAATAATTGCCACCCATAAACTAACTTTGTCAACAGGGATACAAGGAGCTTGTGGATGAGATGTTGGAACAGTGTTTGGCTTTCCAGCAGAACTATCAAAATTGGTTTTAGCAAAGCATTTTTGTTTTTATGAAACAGTAAACTTTGACAAAAGGAGTTCAACTTTCCATCCAATTCCCTTTTGAATTTCCAGCTGGTACTTTTGCCACCCATGTCAAACATGTTATCCAATTTAACTACACCTGTAGAAGTTTAATCTGTAATCTTGGGTCTCTACGATTTGACCAACCTGAATTTGAGTCACAGAACACTAGGATTGGAAGAGGCCTCAGGAGATCATCTAACCCAGTGGTTCTCAACCCTTTTTGTAGCAGGGCCCATTTGGAAACATCAATAGCCAATCTTAACTTGGTGCCCTTCACTCTTGACCCACTGCCTCCCAGCCCCCCCAGTGTGTGGACCAGGGGATGGGGAGGGGTATATGTGGGGCCTGGCAGGCCCCAAGGAACCCCGTGCAAGCTGGAACTTGGCCAGCCTGCAAGGGAAAAGCCAGCTTCCCACATTTTTCTCCTTTAAAGCTAAGTACAGACAGTCCAGAAGTCCAAGGCTGAATTGATTCAGTCTTTGCATTAGTCTAGGTTACAGAGATTAATTTAAGACAAGTGAACAGATATTTATTTTTGATTCAGAAAATACAACCACATGCCTGCAGTGGCTCAAGCTTCCAGGTACCTCTGGGACTTATAGTCTACAGTTGCAGCCAGCAGTAAGTTTTTCAGCTGGAGAAGGAATATTTAACCCCCATCCCTACCTCCACCCTTCCCCTGCAGACTGAGCTGCATCCCCAGCTGGGCTTGCCCTCCACCCTTGTCTGCCAGCCCTCACTGCTCCAGGTAGGGAGCAGAGGGGTGGGACCAACTTCTCTTACTTGCCTAGAGGAGAGTCCATTTTTAAAGTTTGCTCACCCATTTCTGAGTCATGACCTAGTGGTTAAGAAATGCTAGGGTTCTGGCCTAACCCCATACTCAAGACCGGAATTATTCCTGACTGAACCATCTTGGTCAAGTATCTGTATTTGACCTGCTCTTAAAATCACAAAGTTTGGAGATTCCACACCCCGTTCAAAGCTTAACCAACCTCAAGTGAGAAAGTTCTTCCTAATGTTCTACCTAAGTTTTCCCTTACTGCATTTTAAGAAAACTCTTCTTTGTCATGTCGTCTTTGATCATCTCCAATAATCCATCTCCATAGTCCCTCTTAAAAAAAGAAAACTATCACTAAATCTTTGGGTCATAATTTTGAATTAATTAGTGATGTATGCTTTAGTTTGGGGTCATCAAGCCACTGGAGTGGCTGATGTTTGGATGAGATATAAAACCCTGTGTCTCTCCACTCCTGTAAGATAAAGGGTTCCTTTGGTCCTGTTGCTCGATGGGTTTTGCTACCATTTCATCTGTTTCGCATCTGAGGGGATTATAAATAGTTATTACTGGGACCACTCCAGTCATGCTGGGGGTCCTAGGAACCCCAGATTCTTGTGGTTGGGATGTATAGCTGTGTGCAACCATGGCAGATCTCTACTGTTATTCAGATGCCAGATCATCTTAATTGGTGGATTAGGGGGTATAAATCCTTTCTCCACCCCACATTGTGCCCAATTGAACTGCTCCGTGAGTAGATTCTGATCAAAGTCAAATGTCTTCCAGAGTCCAGGTTGTCCAGTGAGGTAACCTGGTTAAGAGTAGGGACAAGTATTTGTTGTACTGCTGCAAAATGTCTTATTACCTCTCTGGTGCAGCTGATGCTAACCCTTGAGGTGGCAGTCATTGTTTTGGGGTCCAGGTATGGCCCCAGCACTCCCCTAATTCATGTACAAGGACAGGGCAGTTGATGGCTAAAAAAATGGTATTTAGCGAATTGCTTTTGGGAATTGACTTGTAGGTAAAGTAGATATGCATTAGAACAATGGTCCAAGGCAATGGCAAGGGTTAATTTGATTTTGAAAAGTGTGGTTGTCACAGTTGCACAGCCTTCAAGGCAGACAGGGGTAGACACAGGCTGGGGAATGGTAGGCATGTACCACACTGTTCCATAACAAGGTGACACCAGGTCTCAGTGTCCGATTGCAGAGCCCTTGGGCTTTCTGGTTTTCGGGAACAGACCAAATTAAGAGAAGACTGGGAAAGCCCAAATTAGGATGTGTGCATGTGATGGGCTTGTGAAACAAAGGAATATGCTGACAGGACCGAATGTGGACAGTATGACGACCACAGGAAAGACCAATCAGCAGTACCCGTGGATGAAGTGTCATCAGGAGGGGAAAAGAATTCAAAAGAGGAATTCAGAGCAATACAAGGTCCCTGAGAGGGGAACTTGAGGCACCATGGACAGAGGGCATACCACCAGCCCATCTCATCCACCTCACTGGGTAGGCTTCCGACCTCCAGACTGCTGACAGCTGACATTCAAGGGAGAACTTCAGAGTGAAGCTTGCGTCCTGGCCAGGCGTACCTTGGCTCTGATGACTGACCTGGGACTGATAGATATAGAATTGCTTGTATTATTCTGCGATCACTATGTTACATAAAATTTCCCTATTATGGAGTGGAAAGGTTGTGGTTGGTCTGAGGGTTTAGGTCTGCCTGGAACAAGGTATCTGGGTCATAAATCCAGTGCCAACACAGTAACCTCTTAACCTTTAGTGGAAAGGAGGAAAATAGGATAGGCTGGGTTGAAGAAGCAGGAGGCCTGACGACAGCTCTTCTAAATATAGGCTAAAATGGTGATGCTTGACCTTTTGCCCCTGTGGGCCAAACAGATGGGACAGGACTGTTTCACAGGCTAGATTGAGCCCTGTGTACCAGGAGCAGTGCCCCCTCTTATCCCAGTGCTCCAGGATTGGGTCCCTAGAACCTGGCACCACCCCCTCCAAGCTTTCTACACCAGGATTTGGCCCTGGAGCACAGCGCTGGCCCTGCATGCTGGGATCATCCACCCAATCAAGTGAACAGAGTTGGGGGCTCTTTGTATGGGTCCAGAAGTATGGCAATTAGGGGAGCAGTGCTGCTGCTCTCCCACCAAATTTCCAGACCTGTGGGGACCTCTGCAGGTTGAATGACATAGGGTCTTCAGCTGGATCTGGCCCATGGGCCAGGGGTTGAGCACCCCTGTGTTAGAATGATCCAGGAAAAAGATTACCTGCATCACCCAGTTGTTACCTATCAGTATTCCTGGATGAGTTAATGACATTGACTCCACTTAACTGACCTAATTTGTGACTTCTGGTTTGCCTAAGCAAATTACTTTAAGAGCTTTAGGATCTTTTTGGATGAAAAGCACTATATGAACATGTATTCTATAGCTGAGAGTAGCAGACTTTTGGAACGAGCCCTTCCCTGTGCCAGGTCAAGTCCACAATGCAAGCACATATGTTCATCAGTAGTTTTTCAAGATCTGTGGTTACCTGTTAGTCTGACTCTTCAGATAGAAGCAAATTTCCGAAGTTTTGTGCCTTTTGATATGGGTTGAGTTTGGCACCTTTTCAGCCAAATGAATTGTACCTTTTCCTGGGGAATCGAGTGTTTTAGAGTACTAACAGGCAGAAGACAGGGTAGAGATGCACCTTCATAGAATCAATGAAGCAAATACATAAGCTTTCATGAACAAGAGCTCATTTCCTCAAGGTCCTTGTATGTGGCATCTGATGAAGTGAGCTCTTGTTTATCTCTTATTCAGTTAGTCTATCAGGTGCATCTCTATTCAGTCTTCTGTCTGACTTGAAACTAATGTGGCTAACTACCTCCGTCTACTCCAAATGTTATTGGAAATCTTGACCCTATATTTGTTTCGGATCATGCAAAGTAGGATCAAAAACTATCTTGTATAACTGATCTTTTTTCCAGCTTCCAAAGTTGGCACTTCCAACTTTTTTTAGATTTAAAAAATGCTTTGCATAACATCTGTTTTGTCACTAGAAGGCATGTTTAGTAATATGTGATGTGCAAGTTGTGCTGTTAATTCAGTCCTCCTTTTCTTCCCCCTTTTTCTGTAGCAGAATGTTGACTTCAGTGTTGTTGTTGTCCTCCCTTATATACTCCCACCCTCTCAAGATACTGGAATAAAGTTTCTTCTTACTCGGATTAACATTTAACAGCTTGAAATACTAATGATTATTAGTGTAAAACACTTGGTTTCATGTATATATGCATTCATGTGTTACAGCTGGCTTGGACACCGTTCCTAGCTGCATTCAGTGTGGGTCTGCAAGACTGTGATGATACAGAAGTTGCCTCTCTCTGTCTGGAGGGTATCCGATGTGCTATTCGGATTGCGTGCATTTTCAACATTCAGGTAATGCTGAAGATTAAGGCTACATAAGAATATTTTGATCCAGGTACTGTTAATGGAATAAGAGTACATTATCTAATGCAATGGTTGGCTGTCTCTTTAGGCTGTAATGACTCAACTTAAGTCAGAGGTGGATGGGTAGACAAGAGGGCAAGTACTAGAACCCAGCTGCTGCTGCTGCTGTTCCTCCCTGTAGCAGGATGGGGGAAAGCTG
Source organism: Crocodylus porosus (assembly GCF_001723895.1). NCBI lineage: Eukaryota > Metazoa > Chordata > Crocodylia > Crocodylidae > Crocodylus > Crocodylus porosus. The sequence goes on along the minus strand of NW_017728886.1, from coordinate 210,766,571 downwards.
CCACCACAGCTGTGTCTGAATGCCTCCAAAGCCCCAGGTCTGTTGGCTGGATTAAATGGCTCCATCCCATGAGCTATAAACTGCTGACCTCTGATCTTTAAGGCGTTTACTGCATTACCTAAAATTCACATCCTGTTTTTAGCTGAATGTAGCTAAAATTAGGAAGTGCTTTATTTATCTGTTGCTGAAACTTTGTTCTTTCCTACATATCTCTTGGACAATTAAGAAAAGTTTCCAAAGGAAAAGATCCTTTTTCTTTAGAATATTTGCTAAATATTTTTAGCCTTGCTGCAGTAGTTGCCTCTTTTTAAAATGACCACACTGTGTTGTCAGTATAAGAGCATATTGGACCTTGGCTGGAACATTTTGCACAGCTTTGATTTCATAGATTCCATAGACATTAGGGGCTGGAAGGGACCTCATGAGATTGAGTCCAGCCCCCCACCATAGGCAGGAAGTCAGCTGGGATCAAGTGACTCCAACAAGAAATACATCCACATGCTTTTTGAAACAGTCCAGAGTAGGTGCTTGCACCACTTCTGGGGGGAGTTTGTTCCAGACCCTGGATACTTGCACTGTAAAGAACTTTTTTCCTTATGTCTAGTCTAAATCAGCCTTCCTGGAGTTTATGGCCGTTAGACTTTGTTATCCCTTGGGGAGCTCTGGTGAACAGCTGTTCTCCCAAGTCCTGATGTACCCTTCTTATATAATTGTAGGCTGCCACCAAGTCCCCCCTGAGCCTTCTCTTTTCCAGACTGAAAAGTCCCAAGTCCCTCAGCCTCTCCTCGTATGGCCTTCCTTCCAGGCCTTGGATTATACGAGTGGCTCTCCTCTGGACTCTTTCAAGCTTCTCCACATCCCTCGATGCGAAAAAGTCATTTAAGAGATTAGCTCTTTCTTAGGCGTCAAATGTCAGTTGCCCCTTTGGATCTCACAGGAGCCCAATGCTATCTTTGTTCTTTTTTCGGCTTCCCACATATCTGAAGAAGGACTTTTTGTTGTCTTCGATTCCCATAGCTAGTATGAGTTTGGTTTGTGCCTTGGCTTTTCCGGACCTCTCCCTACAGGTGCGGATGAGTGCTGAGTTAGTCCTCCTTGGTGATGCTGCCTGTTTTCCAACTGGTTGGTGTAGGCTTCTCTTTTGAGTTTAATGAAGTCCAACGGTTCAGGGCTTCCTTGCTCATTGACTGCATTTCTTGTGAGATGGAATGGCTTTCCCCTGTGCTTCTAGGATTATGTTTTTGAGAGATGACCATTCCTCATGTACTCCGTTTTCTAGGGAGCTGTGGTCTCTAATTGCTTGACTGACCAATTCTACGAGTTTGCAAAAGTCAGCCTTCCCAAAGTTAAAGATTTCAGTTTTACTGAGGGGTTTGCCTGCTCTTTGGTGTGGTGGTTGGCTTTCAGCTTGTGAACATAATATAATGCTTTTGTGGAGCAGTGGTCAGTAAGTTTTATGTCTGGTCTTCCATAAATCATTTGTCAGGATAAAAGTTTGGAGAAACAGACAAAGTTTGATGTTACAGTATCACACATGTCCTGAGACAATATCAAAATCCTTTAATTGAAAATGTAATTTTTTAGCTATAGCATTTACACACCATATACTTCCAATATAAACTCTATGCTCACATATGTTTTGAGTTTATAACTGCATTATCATACTGCCATCTTAGACCTCACTGAAAAGTAATGGTTCTAGTTCATTGAAAATGTATGGAGTGGGAATAGGGAGTTTGTTTTTGTTTGTAATCTCAGTTCAGTCTGAGTTGGACTGAAGATTTGAATTCTAATTTTGTGATGAACCTGCAGCTTCTCAAAACCTTTGGATACTTGGTTAAATTGATGTTCTTCTCACTTTTGTACAAGTAACAGCGGTGAACTTGAGAGGAATATCAGTGTTTCTGAGCAGCTGCAAGGGGCTTGGCTTCCATACTTAACCCAGCACCTGGGACCTCTGCAGCCTTCTGAGTTCATTAAGTCCAAGATGATTCACCCATGAAATTTCAGGAACCAGCTTTTCTTTCCCGGCAGTGAAATTTAAAGATTCTTTTGCCTTGCATGAAAAGAATGGTATCATGTCATATCTGTACATTCCTTGAGAATCCTATGCATTAGATAATGTGAAAAATAATCTCTGAACAATTATGTCAATAATACTATGTTCACCTGTGAGAACGAGTTAAACCTATTGTGCAAGATCCTATTTAGACCTGAATATTGTCAGTTTTGGCATTTGTGGTTATGAAGGGCGCGGTTGATATGTTTCTATTATAAGAAATAATAGGGTGTCTGTTTCATGGAAAACCTGTGGGCTTTTCCTCTTGCCTTCCTACTGCCACTTTAATTTTATTCGTTTTGTTAAAGAAATATAGATGGCTTGTTACCTAAGATAAGGCACCAAGAATAGTTAGCATTAGGTTATGCATCCTAACAAATTAATAACAGGGAAAACTTTGCTAGGTTTTTTGTTTTTTGGTGTGTGTTTCTTTGTGGAATTTTCCAGTGCCGTCTATGGATTCTGTGGATTTTACAGTGCAATTTTGAAGCTTTACTGCCTCTGCTGTAAGTACAGTGAAGTCTCAATTAAATTCAGGGTTTTTCCATGATTGTAGTTTTAATTTGATGCTATCATGCAAATCTGGCTTGGGTCTTTTGACCATCTGGAACCAGATATGTGTTAAAAGAATGAAGTTAATTTGCATCTCTCCTTTTTTTCCCTCTATTTTTGGTTAATGGGAGGGCTTCTTAGTTATTTTCATTTTCTTCTGGTTAAGGTGGCTTTTAAACATACAAGGACATTCTCTTTCTTATTTCCTGAGAGCTAAAAAAAGTGATTTATAAAGCTACTTTTGTCTGCTTAGTAGATAATAGTCACTGACCACACTGTGGGACTTGATTTTAAGACTAACTACAGAAAGTCAAAAAGCCCAGGGCTGAATCAATTCAATCTTTGCAGGTTAGTCAAAGCTGTGTAGATTGAACTGATAAGCAAGTGAACAGGCGTTCACTTCTTTGATTCTGAAAATGGAGCCACATGCCTGCAGTGGCCCAGGCCAGAAGCTGGGGTGCACTAAAGCACACCTCCTTGCTTGGGCAGACAGTGTGGGCTATGGCTAGCCCATTGACCCTAAGGGGTGGGAGGGGTGGAGCAAAGTATGCTGGGGGACTGAGCGTTAACTTGAATCTGGAGGGGGTCTGGGACAGAAGTTCAATAAACCGATTTAAACCACTTTCAAAATGGCTGATGCTGGTTTAAGATAAACCTGCATGGATGTAGTAACGGACTTAATTGATTTAGGTTATGTGCACTGCACTTCCATTGTGTTACAGATTTGAACTGGTTTCTGATCACTTATACAGGTTTATGTGTAATTTCTGTCCCTAGCCATAATGCTACTAAGAACTTCCATGAGATTAGGAATTATGTTAAAGTAACTATATATTATGTAGTAGGTGGTTTTTCCTTTCTTCCTTTTTTTCCCCTCTGAACTTAGGAACACATGCTTAGCGTTTATTGCTTAAATTTCTCTTAGGGTTCCTTTTGAGGACTTGTTCCTTTAAAGGCTTTCAGAGTCTGGCAAGACAGCACTTTGACTGGTTGTGGTGGTGAAATACCTACAAGTTTCTTTAGGTTTCTAGGGATACATAGAAAATTAGGGTTGGAAAGGACCTCAGGAGGTCATCTAGTCCAACCCCCTGCTCAAAGCAGAACCATCCCCAACTAAGGTTTTTCAAGCTGGGCCTTAAAAACCTCCAAGGATGGAGAGTCCACAGCCTCTCTCAGTAACTTTTTCCAGTGTTTTACTATCCTCCCAGTGAGTTTTTCCTAATGTCTAACCTCAACTTCTCTTGCTGCAACTTGAGAGTATTGCTCCTTGTCCTGTCATCTGCCACCACTGAGAAGAGTCTAGATCCATTCCCTTTGGAAACACCCATGTAGTTGTGAAGGTTGCTATTAAATTCCCTCTGTCTTATCCCCTCCAGACAAAAGAAGCCCAGTTCCCTCAGCCTCTCTTCTCAAGTCATGTGACGCAGTCCCCCAACCATTTTCGTTGCCTCCACTGGTTGCTTTTCAATTTGTCCACGTCCTTTCTGTAGCCGGGGGGGCCAAAACTGGACACGGTACTCCAGATGTGGCCTCACCAGTGCCAAGTAGAGGGGAATAATCACTTCCCTCAATCTGCTGACAACACTCCTACTAACATACCCCAATATGCCATTAGCCACCTTTGCCACAAGGGCACACAGCTGGCTTATTCAGCTTATTCTCCACTGTAACTCCCAGGTCCTATTCTACAGAGCAGCTGCTGGGCAGTCGGTCCCCAGCCTGTACCAGTGCATGGGATTGTTCTATCCTAAGTGCAGGACTTGGACTTGTCCTTATTGAACTTCATGCAATTTTCTTTTGGTCCAGTCCTCCAATATGTTGTGGTCTCTCTGAATCCTACCCCTACCCCCTAGTGTATCTACTACTCCCCCAGCTTGGTGACCATATGCAGACTTGCTGAGGGTACACTCCATCTCATCTTCTAGATCATTGATCAAGACACTGAAAAAAACTTGCCCCAGAACTGGCCCCCTGGAGCATTCCACATGATACCTGCTGCCAAGTAGACATCTTCACGTTCCTTGCTAGCTGAAACTCCAGTTGCACTTTGGCCTTCCTGTTTTCATCCCTGCATGCTTGAGTTAATACTCTTATTCCTCCCTAGTCATTTACCCAAGCTTCCACTTCTTGTAAGCTTCCTGTTTGTGTTTTTTAGCCCACTAAAGAGTTCGCTTTTAAGCCAAGCTGGTCTTCTGCTATACTTGCTAGTCTTCCCATGCATTGGGATGGTTTGTTCCTGCACTCTCAATAAGGTGTCTTCTGTAATGTTTGTGAATTGGGTGGCACCCAATTTCCAAAACTAGGCAGTGGGGTTGAGGGGACTGGCAAAGTAAGGACAAGCCTGAGCTTGCACTTACCTACTCAGCTCATCTGTTTACCACCTCACACTTCTCCTTTCTCCTCACAACTTGAGGCACCCTGCAGAGGATTTGCTGGCACCCTGGTTAAGAATCACCATGTTACACATAATGTATAAGGAAAACAATGCATGCTATTGTTTTTGATCTTGCACAGTCATCCAAAAAGTGGGCATACAAAACTGTCACTTCAACCTATATTCTTAATGTACTGTTGAAATGTTTTAGTAGGATAGGACTGGAAGAGATTCATCTGAATTATCAAGTCCAGGCCTCTGTTATTTTAGGCAACCACATCATATTATCATGTTCATACACTGAAGATGCTCTGTCATAAAAGTAGGAAGGATTGTTGTCTCCAGCTTTTCTGTTGGTTTGTTTCATCGGTAATATAGTATAGAAGATGTGTACAGAAAATCTTAAGTCTTAATGCATCTAATGCAGAAAGAAACCAGGATGATATTTGACAAATTGTGCAGACTTACAGAAAAAATTCTTTCTCTCCCTATGTAGCTTGAAAGAGATGCGTATGTGCAAGCACTAGCAAGATTTACCTTACTTACTGTGAGTTCTGGTATTACTGAAATGAAACAGAAGAACATTGATACAATAAAAACACTCATTACCGTGGCTCATACAGATGGAAACTATTTGGGAAATTCCTGGCATGAGGTACAAGAGCAAATTCATTTTTAAGCTGGAACAAAATGTATTATGTATGGAAATATTTTTGCATTTTTAATATAGCATGATTGATAATGTATCCACATATACAGTATGCAGTATATGTAAAACCTGTTATATGGGCTTACATAGTTACGCCCTATTCTAAAGCCCTTATGTAAATAAAGTTGCAGAATTGGATCCAGGTTATATAAGATGAATCCTGGCTTAATTATTTGGCCACAGGTATAGTATGTGTGTGTGTGCCCATGTATGCATACAAATAAATTACAATTGTTCTTTAAGTAACTTTTACTAACATAGTTCACTTTTTATAAATGTTTTCAAATCTACTTGTTGCTGAGATACGGCTTCTGATTTTGTTTCATTTAGATACTAAAATGCATCAGTCAGCTTGAGCTGGCACAACTGATTGGAACTGGAGTAAAACCCCGTTACATCTCTGGAACAGTACGAGGTAGGGAAGGTTCTTTTACTGGAACAAAGGACCAGGCACCTGATGAATTTGTTGGCCTTGGTCTAGGTGAGTAATACTGAATACTAAGCACTTAGCTTAGTATATACTTGTCTGAATTTGTTCAGGTATAATTCAGGAAAGCTTATTTTCAGATTATGGTTGTCTGGAGGGCTTTAATTATGAGACTAGACCTTTTAATATTTCATAGTTTCATAGTTTGTAGGGTCGGAAGGGACCTGAGCAGATCATCAAGTCTGACCCCCTGCCATGGCAGGAAAGAGTACTGGGGTCAAAT
>NW_017728886.1:210718106-210759617 GCF_001723895.1 Crocodylus porosus | reverse complement strand
CTGTAACCTGTCTAGGTCTGACTGCAGCCTATTCCTTCCTTCTAGCGTGCCCACGTCCCCCAACATCTTAGTGTCGTCTGCAAATTTGAACAGGGTGCTTTTTACCCCCTCATCCAAGTCACCGATAAAGATGTCGAACAGTGCGGGTCTGAGGACCGAGCCCTGGGGGACCCCACTGCCCACATCCCTCCAGGCTGAAAATGACCTGTCCACCACCACTCTCGGGGTGTGGCCCTCCAGCCAGTTAGTGACCTATTTGACTGTGTAGGTGTCAACGCCACAGTCCCCTAGTTTTTTAATGAGAATGGGGTGAGAGACAGTGTCAAAGACCTTCCGAAAGTCCAGAAAGACTATGACCCCTGTGTCTTAAGGATTTTGTGACCTGGTCATAGAAGGCACCAGGTTGGGAGAGTATAAAGTATTTTATGCAGTTGCTAATAAAAACTGAGATACTTGTTCCAAAATTGAATATTCTTTGTAATGCTACCTAACTGTCAATGGGAAGAGTTAAAAATGTCTTAAAAATAGATCTAATTTAAAAAAAAACCCTTAAAAGTAATTTTGAAGAGGAGGTTAAGTACATCATAACTATATAATTTTGACAGACCTAACTGTTACAGGAGCAGACCACTGAGTGTAGATTAAAGATGTTGCCCTGTTGTAGACTGCAGTGAAAAGTCAGCAGAGTTCATTAAATTAAATATTTGATTATACTGGTGATTTAATGTGCAGTAAATAGTTAAAATCAGATCCTTTATTTTGTTGTTAACTGATTACAACCCAATAGTTTATTTACTGATTGATCTGAGAGCAAAACTTAACTTTTATTGGTGAGATGGTTTGAATAAATAGGCTCTTGTTCACTTTTCCAAATTTTTCATTTTCACATTAATAAAAATGTATAGCTACTCACAGAGCCACAGATCTGTAGTCGTCACAGTATGCATCTTTCAGTTTAGTCAAGAATGATCCTGCCTTGAGCAGAAGTTGAATTGCATGACCTCCTTCTGAGGTTCCTGCCAGCCCTGCTAATGATCTTTATTGTTAAATTAAGTGAAACAGTATGTAAAAACAGTTTGTGCTTATTGAAGATGGAAGTCCTTGAATTTATACTTTTCCATGATGCACAGAAACCTAAATTAAAATGAACACTATATTTTAATAGATGCATCACTAAATATCTCTGTGTGGAAGAAAGTAATGTGAACAACATTATGCACTATGGAAGCAACAAACTATTTTTATTTTTTCTTACAATTAGGATACCACTTATGCCCCTTGCATATAGACAGTACCATTAACCTAAGTATCTGATCTTATTTGTGCATGTGATGTCAGGTGCATCTACACAAGTTGTTTACCATTGAGCTGCCTAATTAGCTCTGTATCTACATGTGCAGTTCTGTTAGGCCACAGTGAACTAATAAACTCTGCCACGGATTAGTACTTGTAAATTCAAGTGCTGTACTGCTGTGGAGTGTTTTTAGTGTGGAGCACTGCACGTATTGGCGCTGACCCAGCTGGCTGGGGCACAGGGGTGCTTCAGTGTAGGGGCTGCCTGCTAGCTAGCATTGAAGCACCCCTATCATGCCCCAAATAGCCCCTCCATGGCACGTTGAGCTGGGTCAGAGCAGCCCTGGCACAATAGGTGCTGAAGTTTATTGCTGCACGTTAATAGCATGTGTGGGCTCATTCTCTGTGTGGTAAAAGCTGTATCACTTACAGCAGTCATAATTCTCTTGCTAGCTTCTCTGGCCTCACTCTTTAGCTACTTGTTAGTGTCTGGATTTAACCCCAGCTCTCTCCATGGTTCCCTCTGTAATGTGCCTTCATTCCGTCATTTAGCTAAGGCGTTTCGTGAGGGGAAAACCTTGCTCTTTTCAAACACCATATTTTTCTTGCAAAGAGAACACCCCTAGATAAAACACAGTATTGTTTTTGAAAGCCAAAAACGCTTGATATGAACAGTTTTGTTCCGTAAAAAGCGTAGGAGAAGGATGAAATATTTTAGACTCCTAGACTACTTTTAAAAACATGTATATATGGATCCCCACTCTGGTGTTGTTTTTATTTATTAGATTTTGTGAGTTTCCATGGTTCTCACCTGGCTGAAAATACTTTTTTCAACTGTGGAATTCACCCTGCATTCACTCATGGAAAAAGAAGACTGAGAATGTGGGGAATTAAAAGAAAGTGCTCATATTTTTCTCACTGACAAATTATGGAGTAGGAATTTTTTCTTGTAGGAAAAGAAATTCAGAAATAATACTTTTTTATTTTTATTTTTTAAATGGCTTGTCGTTGAATTTTTATCTTTTCTTAATGGAGTGTTTTACAATGAAACAAATACCCTTTGTGTTGCATTGTCTATAGTCTGTGGCACCTCAATAGAGGTACCCTGGCAGTATTAACACTGTGTTTCATATTATACCGAAATCTTTAGAAACTTTCCTAAATAAAAAATTAAGAATCATAATTAGGATCTTATATTTTTAAAAATGGTGGTTTTCTGTCCTAATAATGTGTTTATTAGTTTGGTTAATTAATTTTCCCTCTGGTGGTACATAGGAGTATGGGCAGGCGTTCATTTAAAGCACTCCAAATTCCTGTCCAGTTCAGAGTGCTTCAGCACAGTGCAGATGGGAGCCCTTCCTTTGGGATACTTCAAAACGGCTGTGAAGTCATGCAGCGGCGGTGCTCTGTAGCCAAGGGGCCATAGAGCAGACATCTCTGAATACTTCTTGGCCTGTAGTCCTCAGAGGTTCCCACAGTCAGCCTTTTTGTTTGTAGCATGTCAGAGGCACTTGGAGTGCCTCAAACTGCACATTTGTCCATGGCCTATGGTGCATTGTTTAAGGAAACTCTGCTTTGTTTCCCTCAGTCATGCACTACCAGTATAGACAGTTTTTTCCCCTTGGTCCAAGTGCAGATTCCCTCATGATTTCCCCACAACCTCCTATCACCTGCTGTTTAGTTTTGGCACCAAAACTCCAAAAGAATCATTTTTAAGAGGGAAATGAATAAAGTCCAATGTTAATTGCACCACAAGCATCTTTCTCGTCTATCTTTAGAGGGGGAATTTTGGGGGAATTTTGCTGGTACCAGAAGAAGAAACTCCTTTGAAGCAAGATGGGGAGTCAGCCCAGCAAAAGGCTGTTCAAAGAGATTATCAACTACTGTGTCAAGAGGGGAGGGAAGAATTTAGTCAACTTGCATTCTTTTGCAAATACATTCAGTTCTTGAAATACTGACAGTAGTGTTCTCCTCTTTTTCTTCTTCCCATTACCCTACCCCTTATCTTTTCAATTTCACCCTCTCTCTCCCAGTTGGTGGGAATGTGGACTGGAAACAAATAGCAAGCATACAGGAATCCATTGGAGAAACTAGTTCCCAAAGTGTTGTTGTTGCTGTAGACAGGTACAGTACCTTTCTTATTCTAGTATCTCATCAGGTCTTTGGGCTATATATGAATACATTGTATGCATCTAGGAAATATAAATAAAGTTTATTTTGTTTCCAAGTGCTTTCACACACAGTCTGCTTACTGCTATGCTCAGGTATAAGCTGACTGAAGTTGCTTAAAGGAAAAGGCAGATGGTGGGGGGGGGGATAAGGAAAGTTAAGAATATAAACTATAGAGAAAGGTTGGTTGGTTGATTTTGCTGTATAAGAGCTGGAGAGCTGAAACTACTGGCAAAACCCCAGTTTTCTCAACCCATTTACAATGTTACTATAACAGGCAGTTAGACACTGATTGCAGAGTTTTGATGGTTGCATTTCAGTCTGAATCCTGGAAATGCTTGCAGAATGCTAAGCATAGTTGGCAAGACTGCCCTTTTGTGAGAGATGTCTTGGGGGTTCTGTGAATTGAGCAGATTTTATATAGAACTTTGTCACTTGAAATGTTGCCACCTTTTTTATTCTTCCCGGTCTAAAACGCAGTTATAGAAAATTTTCAAGAAAATGGGTGAAATATAACTTACACTAGTATATCTTTATAATTTTCATCTATACAAAGTTTGTACACCCAGACATATGTAATTCTTCAATTTGTTTAAAAAACTACCTGAGCTTTTCGGACTGTAACAAGGGTTGGATAGTTAATTTTTTGTGTGTATTCAGGTTTGTTACTAGTCAAATTCTTCTGAAATACCTCTGTGTATACTACCTATACCTTATTAGATTTACAGTATTCTTCTGTAGTTTTACCCTGAGCAATGTTGCAGTTTTTAACTGGTACAGCTACGTGTTTTGGCAAATATTAAATGTTGTTTATAAATGTTTGAAAAAAATGATCAAAGTCTTTCTGCTTTGTGGTATACCAGAAAGTGCTTCCTGGTGTATGTTTTATGTGTTGTTGTTCTGTATATGCTACTTTCTTATGACACTCTCTCGGGGACAGAGATCAAAAAATTGTATGAGGTACTCCCTCACATTTTTGATGTGTCTGCTTTTGACAACTCGGCTATCATGTATGAAATATGGCAGTGAAACTTGTTTCGTAACTTTATTTATTATGATAATGGTTGTAAATAGTTCTGGTATTAAAAAAAAAAAAAACTTTTTTAAAATGGAAACCATTTAATTTAAGATATTAATAAACTCTTTTATAAACTGTGAATTTTGCAGAATATTTACAGGATCTACCAGACTAGATGGAAATGCTATTGGTAAGTTTCATCACTCCTTCCATTAGCTGCAAAGTAGCATTCTGATGACACTAATAAATAATGTTAAATAAATTCTGTGATTTTATTTAACAGTGGATTTTGTCCGCTGGCTTTGTGCTGTATCTATGGATGAACTGCTGTCTGCTACCCACCCTCGAATGTTTAGTCTGCAGAAGATAGTGGAGATTTCTTACTACAATATGGGCCGAATAAGACTACAGTGGTCAAGAATCTGGGAAGTCATTGGAGATCACTTTAATAAGGTATTTTTGCCACTTGTTCCATCAGTTATAAGCTGTTTTTCAATTAAGTTCTTGCAAATTTAAGTTATTTCGCCTCTGTTCTGCAAGGTCGGTAAACACAGTACCAAAGAACAATGAATAAGGAATACAAAAAGCTTATAGAAAGCTGCAGCCATCTAGTACTCTGTTAGACCACATTGGAAATATGAGGTTCTTCAGTTAAACAGGCCTTATATACATAGCCAACAGTATAAATTTACCAACTTGTTAGTCATAGATCTTAAATGGCTACCTCACTTGATAATGTACTATTTTTATTGGGTCTTGTAAAGGAGGTGTGTAATTTTAACTCGGATTTGGTTATTTCTTGTATTGAGGATTTTTTTCTAAACTATATGTCATCTTTGTCTTCTGTGTGTTGAATTCAGAATTTTGATGCATGTCTAAAGATTTCTGTTTTTACCGTTCCGCTTTCAAATGTAAAGACAATTTAGTACTTGTCCGAAAAATAGTGTTAATACTGATGTTCAATTCCTGCTTCTGTACTACTAGGTTGGATGCAATCCCAATGAAGATGTAGCTATTTTTGCAGTAGACTCATTAAGGCAGCTATCAATGAAGTTCCTAGAAAAGGGAGAACTTGCTAATTTCCGGTTTCAAAAGGACTTCTTAAGGCCATTTGAACACATAATGAAGAGGAACAGGTAATAGTATGCCATTTTAGCTTAGGGTCATGTCCACCAATTTTTTGGAACCAGCTACCTTGTTTAAAGTGTTTTATGTGAATTTAAATTACTCCATAGTAGAAAGTATAAAACATGTAATCAGTAGTTCAGCTGGGTTTGAATTACTATTTATTCTTCATATTTTTAATAACTTAGGTCTCCTACCATTCGAGACATGGTTGTACGGTGCATAGCACAGATGGTGAATTCCCAGGCTGCCAATATTCGCTCGGGCTGGAAGAATATTTTTTCTGTGTTTCATTTGGCTGCATCAGATCAGGATGAAAGTATAGTGGAACTTGCATTTCAGACTACAGGACACATTGTCAGTGAGTACTGATGCATAATTTACACACATCCCTATGGATTATCTCAGGGAAAACAACTGAGACTTTCCTTTAGTTAGTTGTAAATTTATTACCTTTTTGCAATCAGTAGAAGTCTTAAATACATATTGAAGCAATGTGTGTTTCTCAGCTTTCACTCTGTTTATGATTTACCAAGAATCTATGCTTTTAAAAGTAGTACAATAATCTTGTCATCTGTATTTCTGATCTAAATCATATTTTTAAAGTTTTATAACTAAGTTCTAAATATCTCTTGACTGTGAAAAGTCAAGCATTGGATTATTTTTGACAATTTACATTTTCATTTTTGATTGGGAGTTTGTTTTTGTACAGCAAATATTCTTCTTTGATTTTGCCACATACCTGTTACCCATCTACTCTACCACTTACCTCCTGTCTAAGTCTGTAAGGTTTAGCAGAAGCTACTAGGGCTGTTGAGGCTATGACTTTATAATCTTGGCTTTTTAGGCACTGAATGCTGTGAGGGTTATTTGTGCAACTTGAAAAAGTGTTGCTTTCTAGAAAGTAGTTAAAGTTCAGTGATGCTGGTTTGTATATTTATCAAATGTAGGATCATCCAAAGTAGGGTTGAAAGGATCTTGGGAGGTCAGCTAGTCTAAACTCCTGCTCAAGGCACAGTCATCCCTTTCTGAACTATCCTATACAAGACTGTGTCTAACCCAGTGGTGGTCAGCCAGGGTGTGCCACAAGACCTTTCCAGAGGTGCTACTGAGCCAGCACCTCTGCTGGTTGAAATGACCCCACTTTCCTCCCCTGAGGCCTTCCCATGAGGCACAGGCCTGCCCTTGGGGTGGGGCACCTAGAGCAGCCCCTGGGATCCTACACTGCTGCCTGTTCCTTGGCAGCAGCCCAAGCCCATGCAGCTATAGCACTCGTGTTTAAGGGAAAGCTGCTCTTCTCCCCCCCCACTCCCATCACAATCTCTGCAACACTGCAGAGGCAGGGGGTGTCAGGGGTTTGTGCTCTTCACAGGCTCCAGCTGAGCAGAGAGGCTATGCTCTTCCCTACCCCCTCCCCAAGCAACAGCTCCTCTGTTAACCCTTTCACAGCCAAATCAAGGGTTTTACAGCCAAGATCTATATGTAGATCACCAGTATCTGAGAGGGTTATTGGAGAGGTTGAATGAGGTTGGGAGTCCACCCTGGGTCCCCACTTCAGCCTGCAGCCAATGAGTCCATGCTGTGGCAGGTAAGATGCTTCCTGGTCCTTCCACCCCCTTTTTCCTGCTCTTAGCAGAACCCCTTCCCCATCCCCTCTGTGCCCTAGGCAAAGAAATAACTAGTTATGTGGCTGGATCAGTGGTTCTTAACTGGGGTGCCGCCAAATTCAGAAAAGTTTGTGGATGGGTGTTTCAAGTCTAAAAATCTTGAAGACCACTGGTCCAACGTATCCTTAAAACTATACAAACAGCCTTGTTGCACAGTCACTAGGTCCATTGTCCCAGAAGACCAAAACCCTCTAACCTGCCAGAGGTAAAGTAGGGAGAAGAGGTCACTGTGAATATCCTGCTGCAAGGACAGGAAGTGATTGTTAAAATACACTTGAGCTATATCCAGGTAAGAGGACTTTGACTCCACAGAAAAGAAACCCCAGCTCTCCCTCAGTCCCTGCTGATTCTGATCATGTGATAAATTTCTTCCTGATCCCAAATATGGCAATTTAGTCTGACCTTGAGGAGAGGGGCAAGAGCCTGTAACCATGAAGCAAAATTTTTTAGCCCCAACAGGAGCATCAGCATAACCCAGTCAAAATCCCCCAGGTTTGGCTGCAGCCAACACCCAATGCTTCTGAGGAAGGTGAATAAAACCCCCTGATACCTGTAGCAGTAGCAGAGAAGAAGATTCTTTCCTGACCCCATGCAGCAGCCAACAAAGCGTAGAAGCATGGGTAAAGCTATTCTGCTCCACAGCTTGGAGACTACAGACACACCCTAATAAACCTACTCTGCTTGTAATGTTAAGCCTTTGCTGTGCATCCTACTCTGTGCAGCGACAGAATAAATGTTCTTTTTCTTCATAGTAGTCCTTCAGATATTTGACTACCGTATTAGATGACTACCATTTGATGACTTCCACCAATCCCCTTTTAAGGAACTTTTTCACAAGCTGAGCATGTCTCTTTCAGTTTCTCCTTATGACTCGCCGTCCAGGCCCTTTATCATTTTGGACTCTTAAACCTGTCTTTGGACTCTCCTTAACTTTTCCACATCTGAAAATGTGGAGCCCAAAACTACACATGTGCTCTTAAGGCTAGGGGCAGACATTTAAAAAGTATGAGCCTGAATTAAATGAAATCTTTTCTGGTTAGTCTAACCTGCCTAGATTGAATCAGTTTGCAAATGCACAAACATTCCCTCTGGACTGAGGAAATGCAGGAACATGCCTGCAGTGGCTCAGGCTAGAAGCTGGGGTTGTTAAAGAAGACCTCCCTTTCCTTCCACAACGCTGAACTGAGGTGGGACATGGTCAGACCCTGGTAGCATGCTCTATTAGGGAAGGGTATAAACCCCCCACCCTGCCTGCACTGTCCCAGGCTTTTTCTTGCTCGCTGCTCAAGGGGCGGGAGTGTTGCCAGATGCTAGTCCCATGGCACGCTGAAGCAAAGGTGGGGTGTGCAGTGTATGCATCTGTTCATGATACTGAACTTTTTCAATCTTGCTCTCCCTGCTTCTTCATACTGTCTGTAAGCCTGACAGGCAAGCGAGGCAGCAGGGAGCTGATAACACAGCGTTCATCAGCCCATCAACAAAACAGAAGCCTCTTTCATTAGTTCAAGCTCTTCTTAAACAGCTTTTTCCAAGGAGGGAAGGGGGGACCTTACCAGCTGACCTACATATGTAGGGGTCTGTGGGGCTGGGGTTTGTGCTGTGGGAGATCGGAGGAAGGGAGGAGGGGATCAGTGCTTGAGCAGCAAGGAGGGGAGCAGGGGAGGCCAGGCAGTCTCTGCTGGACCTTTGGCTAGGGAGCATAGGGGTGGGGCCAGCTCTGTTCTCTGGAGCAGAGAGCACAGCCCTGTCCAACCCAGGGTTGCAAAGCATCTGGGATGCTGGAGGACTCTGATTTAACTTAAACCAGGAAGGGGTCTGGGGCAGACATTGCATGAACCGGTTTGACTCAGATCAGTCAAGTCTGATATTATATTCAACCAGGTTTATCTTAAACCAGTTTCAGCCATTTTGAAACTGATTTATGTGCACTGAACTTATGTTCTGCTGCAGGTTTAAACCAGTTTCTGATCACTTAAACTGGTTTATGTGTAATAAAGTTAGAGAAGTTAGACAGGCTTTCAGGTACAAAATTCTTTAGGAAGGTAGCAGATGTAGCTTAAATAAAATGACAGATGGAACAATCACTTGTCGTTAATCCCTTTACATTAAAATTAAATTGAGAAGTGAGCAGCAAACCTGTGGAGCAAGGAGAAGCTTTCAGAAGTACTTACAGACTATGTAAAGAACAGTTATCTAAAACCTAATTCTATTAAAAAAAAATTTAAGAGCCTTCATAAGGGAAGAAAGCTGTTATCACTGGAGGAACATGGAAAGCTTAGTAGAAACGCAAGTAAATTATACTGAGCCATAAAGGAATTGTCTGTATTAAGTCCACTGCTACTGAAGTCCAGTAAAGCTAGAAATGCTTGTTCCCAGACTCCTTTTCTGCAGATATTAAGTATGTTTCCTTTGAGGAGAGTGAGTTCAGAGATGGAATGGTGGCTCTGTGAAAAGTGTTACCATATTTGCCATGGTGTTTCAGTGCTTTGTTTCTGGAAGTACCTTCTGAATTTCAATGATGGTTTAGGTTTACCCACATAATTCCCGTGTGAGCGCTTTGTGGTATATATCAGGTCCGTGGTTTCTGTTAGTTTTGTGAAGTGTTGATTGATTATGGTGACTGGAGATTGTTGACAAGTTTTGCATTTGTTGTTTAGTTGGGGTCTTGTTCCTCTTGCTTCATGTTTGATCAGAGGAGAGTGCCTCTACTGATGAGTTTGAGGTTAGATGGTTGTTTAAAAGCTGGAGGCATAGGAGAGCGGTTGAATGTTTCCTTCAGTGTCTGATCCCTTCAGGTATAGCTTTTTTTAATTTAACAAGACCTTTCTTATAAATTCCAGTATAGGATAATATGTGAAAAATGGGAGCTTGCAGCCAGTAGAGGTATTTAATTAGTTTTGTGTGAGGTAGGGATGACTCATTCACAGAGCTGCTCTGTTGCTCTGGTGGAGAGAGACTGTGGTGAGCCAGCATTGGTGGATACTGTTCTGCCCCTAGTAGAACAGCTCTAGAATATAGACAGAAAATGCTAAATGCCACACCTTGTCACCTTTTTAATTTCTGGAGTCATTTAGTTGTGGCCTTTTGCCGTTTTGAACCACTACATTAGTTATGTATAAAACCAGGTTTATGGTGTCATTTAGGTGAATTCTTAATCTCAGAAAAATTTTAGTTTTTATGCTGCGTTTTACACTTAGCAGAGCCATGCAGTGACGAACTCCTTTTTTAAGAAATTGGGTTGTCACTCCTTTTTCCCTTGTTTCCTATATTAAATTAATGTCTTGGCCTTTGGAAAATATTTTATAAAACACCTGATATTTTCTTTAAAAATATTGAAGGGCATGTGTTAACTTTGCATACCTGTATTTTTTCCAGCAATTGTATTTGAAAAGCACTTCCCAGCCACCATTGATTCTTTCCAGGATGCAGTAAAATGTTTGTCTGAATTTGCATGCAATGCAGCTTTTCCAGACACCAGTATGGAAGCAATCCGTCTCATTCGTCATTGTGCAAAATATGTTTCTGACAGACCTCAGGTATAGTTGATTATTCACTGAAACATAAGCATTTAATTGATATTATCATAATGTAAACAAATCTTAGCTCTAACCCTGAATAGTTTATCTCTAAATCTGTGAGGGAGAGAGAACCAGGAGTGGATATCTTTGGTATAAGGCGTGGAAGGCTACAATTTTGTTGCAGTTTACTTGCTAGTTAGGCCAAATTCCCACAGATCCCAAGAAAGCTATCTCAAAGTGTGTTGCCTTTGCAGAAGCATCATTTCCAAACAGTAGATGGTGACATAAATATAGTATCAAATGCAAATTGTGGTGGTTCTTAACCTCCAGGATGATCCTATAGAGGGAGGGGGAGTGGGTGACAGTTAGGACTAATGAGTAATTTACATTGAAAGTAAAAAATGGTTATATACCATCCATATTTTCAGGAAATTAACCTTTTTCACACCTTTTTTAATATCAGTCATTTAAAAAATACAGTAATTCTATCTTTACCATGTTATCCTATAAAGTAACATATTGATTGCCACATTGTTTATGGTATTATTTGCAAAAAAAAAAAAAAAGATCATAATATAATAGATATTTTTTTCTAATTTAATATCCATAACAATTGAATTTATTCAACAAAACAACTTACTGTTTTGTTTGAGGTAGAATATGTAAATGATACTCATGTATCCTGTGGTTGTTTTAAAGGCTTTTAAAGAATACACAAGTGATGATATGAATGTCGCTCCTGAAGATAGAGTGTGGGTGAGAGGATGGTTCCCAATTCTCTTTGAGTTATCTTGTATCATCAATAGATGCAAATTAGATGTAAGAACCAGGTAACAATCTGTATTTGTAATTCACATTTTAAGGGGGGGTTGTTCTATTAATTATGAGCCTTTACCTCTACTTAAACTTGGATTTTTTTCTGTTAACCAGTTTGGCCAAGTCTTTTATTCTCATGCTTGATTTAATTGATACCAGTCTGGGAAGAGAAATGCTACAGATATGTTAAACATGGTGAAACATTAAAAATAAAATAGAAGGTAGATGATCTCCTTTTTACCACCTTAATTTTTTACTTGAGAAACGCCCATTGCACATGAATATGGGTATGTAATATTATTGTAAAACAGAGGCCTACTGTGGTCCTGAGCTGCTTCTGATTTCTGCCTTTCCCATCTGTGATATTCAAACCTAATTCTAGTGTCTGTTCAGGAACAAATGAATTAATTCAAGAACACAATAAATAAAAAAGTGTAAAGCATATTATTACTTTTAAACATTCTAAAATGTTTTTAAACAGAAAACCATAGCATTTCTCCATATATAATAATATAGAGATTATAAGTTAGGCAAAATCATTCACTTCCAAAGTTGTTATTAGTTCCTACAGTCAAATGTAAAAAAGCAGTTTTAAATTTGATAGTACAGAGCAGACAGAAATTTTGATGCACTGAACTAACTGGGTAGATAATCAGGTGCATGAAGTCTTTGTTCAGATAAAGAATTGAATTGAATTAGTATCCATACTTCTTTTTTGGTAAATGTAAACAAAAAAAACCCTGTCCTTTCCTGACATCCCACTACTTGCCATTCCAGTTTAGCATTTCTTCAAAATAGTTGGTTTTGTTGAATGCCAAGCTTCTGTTTGCGTTTTGTGTATTTGAATAAATGAGACTAAATAAGAAGTGGATGTCGTTTTTAATAGACCCTAAGGGCAAAATCCTGTAAAAACCTCTTCTAATTTTAACTGGTTCTATCACTTGCTTTTTCAAGTTTTCCTTAAGTGTCCATTCAGCTGGGCTTAGTGCCTAAGTTGTGTGTCCTTTTTTCCAATTAGAAAAGCTGTAAAGTTAAATTCAGTTTGGAATGCTCACAAGTCCCAGAATTATTTTTGATGCCCCTCCAACTTCTGAAAGGTTTCTTATAAACACATTAAAAAAAAAAATACAGACTTTTATATTGGCATACTAAAAGTGAGTAGTGAGAAGAGTACAAATGGAGCGTGCTTTAAAACCAAACCAACATACAACATGTTTCAACAGGATTCAAGGTTACCTGTGCCAGTGTTGGATCTTCTGTCGGCTCTGTTTCTTTTATATGGCTCTTCATATTTGGCCTCTTTTCATTTCAGGGGATTAACAGTAATGTTTGAAATTATGAAAACGTACGGCCATACTTATGAGAAACACTGGTGGCAGGATTTGTTTCGGATAGTCTTCAGGATATTTGACAACATGAAACTGCCAGAGCAGCAAACGGAGGTAAAAAAAAAAAAAATCAAAAAAATCTGGTTGATGTAAGATTTGTAATTAAGACCATCTCTGACCAGTAGCATAAAGGTGTACCTGAAGCATATGACTTGAGTAATCTGCTTGTTTCTAGAGCAGCAGTACTTGTGGTGTTGAGTATACTTCAGATCTGTTATTTTATTGCGAGCCACCTCCTAACAGTGAGAGATGATGGGCCCATGTATTGGATTGTATGCACCTTGAGTTGTAGAAGTAAAATTTGAGAGCTCCTTTTACATCCTCCCCTTCCATGTACAGGAGTCATGGGCTTCTGCTGCACCCTTGAGACTAGTAACAGAGCCAAGGTGTCCTCTCAGATACTGTACCTCAGATACAGGGATGAGGAGCAGAAAGTGGAAGTAGGGTCTTAACAAAGCCACAGAGCTCCCTCTTCCTTGATGGCACAGACAGAGCCTCTACCCATCTGTTTGAAGCTTTAGGGACTGCATTGCCACTTTTTCCCCCTAAAAGCATCAAAGCAAGATTTTATCGTGTTCTGGTAATCTGCTGATAGGCTTTTTAGCTATACCACTTGGTGTAACAGGTGTGACAAGTGAAAACCAGTAAAAGTATCCAACTCCTTGTATGCTTTTTAATGCTATCAATAGGCTAGCAGAAGACGAGGAGAATAGTCTAAAATTAGTGCCTTCTATCTGCCCAGTCCACCCAGCATTGGATGTCACAGTGGACAGGATAGGATTGAAATGTAGCAGATAAATGGGGGTAAAACTAGAAGTTAATAGTGCGTTTTGACTGAGCTAATAACCAACAGATCTCAAACAAGTGTATAGAAATTAACTACCAGTTAAGATAAAACTTCCCCAGGAACTTTTACAATAGTACATAATTCACTGTCTCTTTTTTTCTTTCCCCACTAGAAAGCTGAATGGATGACAACTACTTGCAACCATGCACTTTATGCAATATGCGATGTATTTACTCAGTATCTAGAAGTACTTAGTGATGTCCTTTTGGATGATATATTTGCACAGCTGTACTGGTGTGTACAGCAAGGTAGGACTGTGCCAATGTACATTATACAATGCTAACATTTTATTGTTGGGCACAAATAAACAAATGCACCATTTTTCTTCCAGACAATGAACAACTAGCACGATCTGGTACAAACTGCTTAGAGAATGTCGTCATTCTAAATGGTGAAAAGTTTACCCTAGAAATCTGGGATAAAACTTGCAACTGCATGCTGGATATCTTCAAAACCACAATCCCTCATGCGTAAGAGGACTTTCTCTTATAATAACATTTGTGAATTTTGAAAAATCATTTAAGTGGAGGTGACGGCTTATGGTTCAGTGGTTTGGAATCACTTAATATCTTGGGTGGATCACAAGAAAGCAGTGGTACTGTTCTTACAGTAATATTTTCGTGTGTTTTTTATTTTCCTTTTTTACAGAGCTGACTATATTCTTTCTTGGAATATAGGAAATTCATTAACAGTGTCTAAAGTACTCTGTACTTTTAACTATACGTAGAAAGTTAATACAGTTTCATCAACCCTTGGTGTAACATGGAAGATTAAGATTATTATGATCTGATCAAAATTATTTAAAAAAATAGGTTCTCCTGTTTGGATTGAAAAATCTTACTAAACAGCAGACCTTTCAGGGTTTTGTGAAGGGTTTTATCGTAAGAGAACTTATTTCATAAAATGTGGTAATTTTCTATTTATTGAGTGGTCTGGGAGGCCATATGAGTAGTGATTTTGAACTCCAAATAATACAGATATATTGCCCACATTTGAATCCATTTATTAGCTTGCTAAAAAGGTCAAACTAAAAGGAGTTAGTAAGATATTGGTAGGGATTTTAAAGTAGGCATAAAGGCATACATCTGTTTATTTGTTCCCTCCTGTAGCCTGTGAATCTTCTCAGGACCAATGGGTACTTACAGACATGGGGGTGGAAAATGCCATGTCTTTTTCATCCCCCCATGTGCCTTTCAGTTCCCCCAGGTTTTAAAGCTTAGTTTCAAGAGTTGGCAACATTTTTGGACAGAATGCCAAAAAACAGCAGCAACCTCAACTTGTAAGATGTTGGCATGCCAGGGACAGATTGCTGAGGAGCCGCGAGGGTCCTGATCCTTGTTGACAGTGCAGCCCCAGTCTCTTCCCTGCCATCCACCCTGTGGCATGCTTGCCAAGCAAAATGCCTTTGCATGCCATGTTCTGGCACCCATGCTGGGGTTGCCTACTCTAGTTTAGTTTAATTCACCTGTTTATCAGCTAGACAATTAACTTCATAGCTGCTTATTATCTTAATTTATGGCCAATTTAAGGTTCTCTTCACTGTGTATTAATGAGGTATTTAATTTTGAAGAGTTGTATAATGTTTTGTAGTTTCCTTTTTAATCTCATATTTATGGGAGTTTGTTTCTGACTGGACAGGCTTTCCAGAGATGTTAAGTCCTTTATTCTTCCGTAAGTTGTTTTATTCTTTATTTGCTGTCTCTGATTAGAGCTGCTCAGGTTTTCATCTGAGCTTTTTCTGGCTGAATTATTTTCACTGAACCTTCTTTTTCTTTTCAATGGGACGTGTTTGACTTCCCAGAGGAGACGTACCTCTGTTTCATCGATGTTTTTTACATGCACGCTTTCTCTACCATGTATCATCTGCCTCTCACAACTGTTCCTGAAGAATCATGATGCCTTTTTGTTTCCCTCTTCTCCAGGCTGGGGCCTTTCTTATCTTCACAGCCTTCAAAGAGCCTCAGTACTCTTCTCTTTCTATTCTTACAGTGTACCTCTGATGTCAGTTTTTGAAAGCTGCTGTATTACCTGGCAGTGAGGATAACAAGCCCTGTCTGCTTTACTGAGTTAGCTTCACATATATGTTTTATGTCCCTTACTTTCCAAACTCTGGGAAATGAGATCTACAGTGTTTATACTGTACTGAGTTGAAGTGCAGGGAGAAGCAGTTTGCAGTTATATTTTGTTACTTCAAGCAGCCTTGAGGTGGTTAAAAATGAGTTTAATTTTGCATATGAGACTGATGGTAGTAAATATTTTCTAGTGTACAACCTGAAACTGGTTCTCTAGTAAGAATTTAGCTTGTTGCAGAACCAGATAGCATTGCACTTCACACTCGTGTTGACACATCACTTATATAAAAACTGTGCTGTATATATTGCATTTTATATAATACTAATGGAAATGGCAAAGACATTGTAATGGCCCCATAAATTCTTCCTGTATAGTACTGGATTTGGTCAGTGCTTGAGAAGCTATTTTGATTTTTTTCAAAGGTAGTTAACCCTGGGGGGAAAAAAAACTATTTGTGTGTTGTCAAAAAACTTTCATTGGCAAATTTAAAATGGTTAGAATTTGATACAAAAGTCATGTGGTTGAATAGGACTCCAGACATTTGGACAAAATCAGTGAGGCCTTAAGAGTTGAGACTTTTTTTAATGCACCTCTGTCTTGACTGCTTTTACAGAAAGCTACTCTGCCTTTGCTCTTATATTTAGAGTGTGGGACCAGTAGGAATATTCTGCTCTACAAACTTAGGGACTACAGACACAACCCCATGTACCACACACCCTAATAAACCTACACTGCTTGCAATTTCAAGCCTTTGCTGTGCATCCTACTCTATGCAATGACAGAACAAATGTTCTCTTTCTTCATAGCAGTCCTTCAGATATCTGACTACCATGTAAGATAATTACCATTTGATGACTACCACCAGGCCCCTCTTAAGCAACTTTTTCACAAGCTGAACATGTCTCTTGTGGAAATATTTTGCAATGCAGCCCACCATGCGTGTACATAAACGCGCTACTTAAGTACCAGCAACATTTGGAGTCTTGGACAGATGTTTTCTCTGTTACAGAGCACAAGAAATAATAGTTTATGCAGTGCATAGCATGAAATTTTAACTGCACTGGCTTTAATCATGTCTACACTAGAGGAATTACCAAATACGACATATTGCCAGCTTGCTGCTTGATCGGGTTCAGTTGCTAGCTGTACCCGTGCACTTGTTTTGTTCATATAATTTCTGTACATTTTGAGTACTTGTATTAAATGGAGATACAAATACTTCCTTTCTCCCACTTTGTCTTGTCTGTCTGGCATGACAACTCTTCAGAGAATACTGCTATGTGCACTGTGGTTGGTGTAGTCAGTTAGAAAATGATCTGTTAGACAATTCAACCACAGCTGTACTTGAAAGAACTCAACAGTAGGATGAGACTTGAAGCATGAAAAAATTCAAGTGGCTTGGGATCTTAGTATGGAATTTATGTAGGAAACTACTTTTACTATTGCTGTCACATTCACAATATAATAGTGTTAATGGTTACAAATTGCAAGTTTCTATACTTAGAAAAGAATGAAGTAAATATTATACCTTCATTTCCTGCTTAAGTACAATAAAATTTTATTTAAAGTTTATTTTTCTGAAAGTGTCCATTAAAGAGCATATTTCCAACTCTACTTTGTTTTTCTTTTAGTTTCCATTTTATAGTTTCTGTCATTATTTGGCTGCTTGCAGACATTTGAAAAAAAACAAACAAATAAACAGAGCTTTACTTTAAACTCGACTCGCTTCCGCACCAAGCCCAGCACATATCCAGAAGAGGCAGCTAATTATTTGGGCCTGGCTTGCCTGACGTCTATATAGATCAGGCACTTCAGTGGGGCTTTTTGGCACTTTTTCTAATAACTGATTGAATTAGCTTTAGATAAGAGTGCCAAAAAGCCCAGCTGAATCACCTGATCTGTACAGATGCTGCGGAGTCGGGTCAAAGTAATGTACTACTTCTTTTGGTAAAGTGCATTTTTTTATTTGTTTGTTTGTTTGTTTGTTTGTTTGTTTGTTTGTTTGTCTGTTTTGTTTTTAACATCTGCAAGCAACTTTCCTATCTACCAGTAGTAAAAACAGCACATCCTTGGAATACAGATGCATCTCTGGTATGCAGTGTCTGTCTTTAATTTGTATTTCAAGACCGCTCAGCATTTCCTATTTGTGTTTTCAAGGTTGTTGACTTGGCGACCCGCAGGTGGAGAGATTGGCCCTGTATCTCCGACTGATGTGAGAGAAAAACAGATGGTATGTTTTGTAAAATGAAAAAAAAATCCTTTTTAAAGCTTTCAGGGGTTTGGATCAAACATGTTTGTGTGGAACAAAGGAAAATGTGCTTAGATTAAACTGAAATTTTGATTTGATTTAGTTGAAAGTGCTCTCATAGATTGCTTTGAACATCACTCAGTCACCAAGGAGCTGGAAAACCAGTAGTTGATGCAGCATTCCTCAAGTGTAGAGTACTGGTAGGATTCTTTGAAAACTAACATTTTGTATAGTGAAGAGTTAGTTAATCTTTATAGTTAAGCATAATAAAAATGCATAACATTAGAAAACCTTAGAGCTCAAGTGAATATAGATTTAGGTTTTCTCTCAATGTTTAGGAAAAAAAATAATCTTTCAGTTTTTTTAATATAAGTGTGTAGCTCATCTAAACTCCTAGCCTTGGCAGTATCAGCCATGGGTTCTCAACCTTTTTAGACTCAAGACACCACTCAGAAAATGCCAGCTCTTAGCTTTGGCTTGTGTTTTTACTACAATAAAAATAGAGTTTTCTTGTTGCAAAGAACTCAGACTCCAGCGGCTGTGTCCAGACGTGCAGGGGCATGCGCTTTCATTGTCTCAAATGGTGCCACTACTTTGTGCCTCAGCACATGTCCCTGCACGTGCGCTTTGTTGTGGGAAACATTGTCCTGCTTTAGGCAAACTGCCTTTGCCCAGCTCCTCCCAGCTGCCAGTGTGCTACAGCAGAGGGGCCACAAATGGAGCAGTAGAGATGCTCTGACTGGCAGCCAGAGTTCTTGCTCGAGGACCACACCTCCCTTTTGTTCTGGCACGCACCATTTTTGTGTGCTTGGCATTGGGGGGTTTTCCCAGCACTTTTTTTTGCTACCAGGAAATCCTGGTAGCCAATTTTGCTTTCATGCTGCAAATTTGCAAGGCAGGGCATGTTTTAATATTCCATGTGTGTGGTTTGTTGGACCATAAAGAGGTTTGTGACATCACCAACTGCACATGCCTGCACATCTGGATACGGACAATGCCTTTTTACACTGTGGATTCCTATTTGAAATCTCTGAGTTTATTTTGTGAATCACGTGTAGGTATTAGTACACCTAAAAGTGCTAACATTGCACCATTAAAAGGATCTTGCAGTACCCTGGGGTTCTGTTTGTTGCAGGCTGAGACAAGTTACACTAACAATGATTAAATATTTTGGAGAAATCTTAGTTATTGAATGTTTAAAATGAGTGGAAGTTAAATGCATGTAAAAATGTCCTCTTTCACAGTTTCTACTACTAAGGAGACGAAAATGTCTTCAGGTTTTGCAATTACTCCCTTCCAGCTGTTCCTACAAGTGCTTATAATGCAATGAACTTCATAATACTGGAATTTTTTTTATACATTCTTACTTTATTTTATAAGTATATGCAGTTCTAAAGAGAAGCTGTTTGGTATTTGACAACCTGGTGGTGGTGGTCATAGGCATTTGATGCTTTTGTTTAATTCCTGTGAAGGATGCGGTAAATATTGTAGTCCCAAATTCGTTTGTGTTGAACAAAAGTAGCCAGATGTTGGTGTATTGAAGCAAATTACTTAATTTGGGGTTAGGAAGGAATTTTACCCCATGGTTAGATTAGTGTGGACTGTGAGGGTTCTTGCATTCTGTAGCAGGGGGCATGGTCCTCTACCTGGGACCTCTTGACCATATATTGACAGCATTTTATAGAAGCAAGATACTGGCTGCTGTGATTCCCCAGCATTACAGGTTGGGTGTCAGGTCTGTTGTCAGGGTTAATGGTAGTCTTATGTAGAGTTTAGATTATGGTTTGTATGGGATGGTTTGGACAGTGATGCTGCCTCTGTCAGGGGGGTTGAACTAGATGACCTCTGGAGGTCCCTTCCAGCCCTATTTCTCTGACTCTAATAAATGATATACTTTTGTAGTTAGTTATTCTAAATGTATTTTCTTTGTAGGTTTTAAACACTTGAAGTAGCCGCAAGAACTTATATTATAATTCAGTTTATAAAGGGGCAAAAATGAAGCATGGAAACATTAAGTGGTATTGGTTTTAATATACTTCCAAAAAGGGAAGTATAAGCTTTTAGTTCTAACTTTTTGAGTGAGTACTTGTACAGTGAAGGGCAAGGGGAAGTCATAGTGGAGATGAAACAGTTTTTTGTGGGTTGTTTTAATGCATCAGAGTTGATTCACAGACTGTGTACTAAATACAGCAAACAAGGAATATCATAAAACCTCTCCTCTTTCTCTTGTGCATCATCAACTCCTCTCATCTGTGTACTGATAAACACATAGCAAATCCGTTAAAGCAGCTAGCTACCCCAAAAAATGTAATACAGAACACTTGCCTGATATTAATATTCTCCCCATATAGTCTTTTGCTCCAGTAGACTTGTGTAGGATCTATAAACAAATAGATTGTGAGCTGGTAACTTTATTTAAGAGACTTTTAAACAGGTTAAAGTTAAATTACGTCACTTGTTGTTTGGAGTATTCCAATCCCTCCCTCCCTCTGGGAGCCCCAAAGGCTGGGTAAAGTAGTTTAACATCCCCTGTCCTCCCCTGCTATAGTGCCTATTCATTTTTAAAACTAGAAAGCTCCTCAGGCTGACAGATTATAACACTTTGAAAGCTAACTCATGGGTGAACTTCTGTTCATTTTGTTTAATGGGATAAATTGGGCTTATTTTTTTAGGATACGTTATCACAGAAGTCTGTAGATATCCATGATTGTGTCCAGCCAAGATCTTCGGATGGACGTCCCATTCAACCCAGCATGGGCTCCACAGTGAGTGAAGAGATGAGCAAAAACAGGCCCACAGCAAGTGAGTATTTCCCTCAATAAAAAGAGGAGTGTTTGATAAAGTAAGAGTCTGCATCTATTGCAGAACTTATTCAGTGGAGGTTTGGATTTTTCGCCCCTATAGTAAGGGCAGCAACTTAAAAAAATTACGAGGAAAAATACTTTTGTAGAAATGGTCTCCGCGAGATTCAGTACCACTTCCCATTGTTCATTGTGGGGCCAGGATTTCAGTTTGTTCAAACATTGTCTTTAGATTGCCAGCATATTAGTAATTGAAATCAAGATTGTATAGGGAAAGTGTTTCTTGCAAAATAGTTATAAATTACTAACTTCCTGTGATTTTTATTTATATATATATATTTTTTTTTTTGGGTGTGGAAGGGGATGGAATTGAACATAATCTGGCATTATCTAGGACAGTGGTTCTCAACCTATTTGGACTTGAGGCACCCTTCTGTAATGTGTGAATTGAGCAGCACCCAGTTTCAAAAACTAATTTATAGATTATAGTGCTTGCATTTTTGCATAGGGGCCTAGCAGTGGGGATACTGGGGTATTATCCAGGCAGGGACAAGCCTGAGCCTGCATTATTTGCTTAGTCTATCTCCTTATCACCCTGCTTATCTCCTAATACTTCATGGATACCTGTCAGAAAATCTGGTGGTACCCCAGGGTGTTCTAGCACCCTGAGTATCACTGATCTAGGAACAAAATGTGTTCATGCTTGCTCTCAGGAGGGTTAGCAAAAAGTATAAAGCAAGTCTTTCAAACATGTAGTAAATTTGTGTTGGCCACTTGTATTTCAAACAGCTAACATTATTTAACCTGCCAGTATGCTCTAGTGTAGCTGAGGTCAATTTACTTCAACTCTAGTCTGGAAGTGGCCATCTTTCTAGAAGATATCTGCCTTTTTGAGTTCTCACAATTCTGCTGATGCTGCCATTAAGGATGCCAGCTTGGTTGTTCTTTGACGTTGTAAAGTGTAATCACAATTAAGTGGATGGACGGATGTTAACATATCAAACTTGGCTTACAACAATGGCCTTGCAATCTTGTTCTTTTCAGTGTAGTGCTAACCTGAAAGCTGATCAAACAGTTATATTTAAATCGTATATCGGTTTAAGTTGCTAAATCACAAAACATTTGCTCTGTTTTTTTAAACAGAATTTCCAGAACAGAAATTGTTTGCTGCTTTGTTGATCAAATGCGTCGTACAGCTGGAACTCATTCAAACTATCGACAACATTGTGTTCTTTCCAGCAACCAGCAAAAAGGAAGATGCAGAGAATTTAGCAGCAGCCCAAGTAAGTGGGTATTAGTCTTTAAAGGTTTTAACTGATGGCTTTCAAGTTTCATAAGGTTTTGTAACTAATGATTTTAGAACAATTAGAGAATATCCAGTGAACAACTGAAATGTCTGTTAAATTTTACATTAACTCAGACTTCCTACACGGGGGGCAGAAAGCTTTATTGTGACTTAAATATACAAGTTTCTAAAGGGTGGTAGAATTTTCACTTTATAAGTGGGACTGCTTTTACAACTGATCCTAAGAGCATGTGTGGGTAGAAATAAGGTGTGGAGACATAAAACATTTTCAACAACCTCTCACCCTCAAGCGATTATTACAAAGCTTGATTTGTCCTGACTATCCATCAAGCAGTAGTAAACTCTTAATTGTTCTGTGTTTTTTGAAGCGGGATGCAGTAGACTTTGACGTTCACGTGGACACACAAGATCAAGGAATGTATCGTTTTCTAACATCGCAGCAGCTTTTCAAACTGCTGGACTGTTTGCTAGAATCACACAGATTTGCTAAGGCTTTTAATTCAAACAATGAGCAAAGAACTGCTCTCTGGAAAGCAGGTGGGTGCCGTCAATTTAGAAAAATGTAGCACATCATTACTGTGTTGTGAACAGATCTTTTGGATATTTTGGGTTGAGGCTTTTATGCTGCCTTGTAGCATCAGCACTGAATTCATGTTCAGTGTCTTTACTTCTACCTGAATGTTTTCTTTCATATAATTTAAAGATTAAACCAAAATGGTGCAGGTTTTAAGCATGGAAATATGGTAATAGCTACTTCTACTGCCTGAGCCTCTGCTCAGGGACAAAAAGTAATGTCCCCTGTGCTGCACAGGCGGGGTCTCCCTCACTGCTAGCTGTGGGCACTTTCTGTTTCCCCTGGCAGAGGCTCAGGTTGTTTTTTGTGTTTTTTTGTGTTTAAGCGAAGCTAAGCCCAAGATGCTGGGGCAGACACTCCTACAGTTGGGCCTATCTGGCAGGTGCTGCTGGCTGCCCACCCAGCTCAGCTCCACAAAAAGTGATTGGCCACTTTCTTATCCAGCAGCACCTACAGTGTCCTGAAGCTAGGAGATTAACAGAACACCCACAATGTTTTGTGCTCCCTCTCCCCTCCCTTCAACCTCCAAACCCCAACTACAGCTGCCTGTCTGCCTTCACAAATACCATACTTTACCTGTATTTTCAAGGGCAGGTCTGCCTTTCAAAAGCAAGGTGCATATATTAACATGGAGGCATGTTTGTATGCAAGAAATTGTGGTATTTGGCTATACTTTGATAACAGTACCCCTTTGTATGCTACATGCTGGAAGAAATATACTGGGCAATAACTGACTGTCTCCTTGCAAATAACTATGCTAAAGAGTCTACTGCATGCGTCAGCAACCCCTGGCATGCATGAGTGGCATTTTGCTTGGCATCCTTGTGCCTCAGGACAGACAGCAGGGAAGGGTCTGGGGCTACACTGCCACAAGGATCGGGCCCCTCACAGCACCTCCACCATCTGCCCCAGCATGCCAGCATCTTACAAGTCGAGGTTGGGGTGTTCTTGGCACCACAACCAAAAACGTTGCCAACCCCGGTCTAGTGTTATAGTTTGAGATGAAACTAACAAATTTCAACGTAAATCTTGAATTTTTCCAGGTTTTAAAGGAAAATCGAAGCCAAATCTTCTGAAACAAGAGACAAGTAGCCTTGCGTGTGGTTTGCGCATTCTTTTCCGTATGTACATGGATGAAAGCCGCATTAGTGCATGGGAGGAAGTCCAGCGGAGACTACTCAAGTAAGATTGTAATAGCTGGATGTGGCAGATTTTTAAATAGAGAGCAAGGAATTTGGTCTAACTGCTGTTCCTACAGTAGCTGATGTTATAAAGGAAATAAGCTCCTTGACACATTCCATTCTGCATAGGTGAAAGGTACTTCTGACTGTTTGTGCTCTCTCGCCCATCTCCATGAAAGTTTTATAGCAATGGGAGAACTCAAGACTTCCTCAGCCTTGGTTCTTTGTGGGGGGCAGACGGGAGTAGGAAAGAAGGGAGGGAGGGAGTGTGTGGAGTTGGAGATTGGCTTTGCTTTTTTTTTTTTTTTTAAGGCAGAGGTCAAGTTTTCTGTGGATCTGAGAATAGATTTCACTTTTCTTTGTGGATTCATGACATTCTCCATCATGGAAAACAAGCTCTGAGTTTCAGGGCTCAGGAGCCTCTCAGGGGTGTTAGGTAATTATTTTGAATGATCACATGTGTGAGACTGTAGCTCACAAAACCATTTAAAGTGACAGACCAAACAAACAGTGTGTGGCTGGGATGCATGATGGGATTGTAGATACTGTGCCTGATAAATCAACATGAAGACCATACTCAGATAATTCCAGAAGTGACAGATGCACAGTTATCTCAGAGGCATTCTTCATTTTAACCCCTTTTAAGAGCCTGGTAGTACATTTGAAGAAAACATGATAGCTCTGAAAACACCACTGGCTAGAAACAAGCACCACCCTTTTGTCAGCATTCTGGCTCATAGTCATGTGACTCTGTAAAGTAGGAATTTTGACTATTTTATGTCTCATAATTGTATGTTCTCTCTAGTGTCTGCAGTGAAGCGCTGAGTTACTTCCTTACTCTTACATCAGAAAGTCATCGGGAAGCCTGGACAAATCTCCTTCTCTTGTTCTTGACTAAGGTCCTGAAGATAAGTGATGAAAGGGTAAGTGTCTGTTGTGAGGCCTATTTAAAATCAAGCAGTGCAGATAAGAACTGGTCCTAAGCTTTGTCTGCACACTTTTTTTATGATTTTAGATAGCTTTGGAAGCATGAAGCCAAAAGATCCCACTAAGATGCAGTAAGACTGTTTTGTGGTACAATTTTTTTAGTCTGTAAAACATTTTAAAAAATGTCTCTGGTAGCTTAAAATTTAGACCCTACATTGAAACAATATTTGAGGTGGTGACAACCATCAAGGGACGTCACCAAGGCTGATGGCAGGACAATTGGAAAAGAATAATGTAACCCTTCAGGAGCATGCGTCTTAGTTAACTTACTCCCTCCCAAAATAAGGAAGTGGTTACTCCAAAGGACTTCCCATAATTCCTAGTTCCCAATATTTTGTGCTGGGAATAATAATTAATTTCAATTGTCTTCACATCTTGCTGAATCAAAATGTTTCAGCAAATATGAATTTCAGCAGGAAAAAAAAATATATATATTTTATATTTTCCTGGCTTTAATAACATTTGATGGCTGTACTTTCAAGCTGACAGGGCACATAAATCTGGGCTGGTAAAAGGAAAATCCTTTCCCTTTTAAAATAAGCAAGCTAAGAGAGATCAATATCTAGCCGGTGCAGTCTGCATACATGTTATTTTTAAAACAATGCAGTCTTAGTCCCAGTAATAAAATTGCTTCTAATTGAATTCCATTGGGGGTTTTTTTGGCTGTAATTTTGTTTCTCAGTTGGCATTGGGCAGGGCATGGGGAGTCTGAAGAACAGGCTGTCAAACGAGTAACGCCTAATAGAGTAACTTTGTTTTCCTTCCTCAGTTCAGAGCACACGCCTCATTCTACTATCCTCTCTTGTGTGAAATTATGCAGTTTGACCTAATCCCTGAACTTCGAGCTGTTTTGCGAAGGTTTTTCCTGCGAATTGGTATAGTTTTTCAGATATCCCATCCACCAGAGCAGGAGCCTGGAACAAACAAGCAGTAGCATACAGAGACTGAATATTGCTCTGTTACAAGATTCTATTTATCAGCTATGTAAAAGGACCAGGTAGCTGAGGCTCCGTCTGGCTATCCATAGAACGGTTTTTTGTATGGCAGCATATCTAAGGGTTAATGGTACAGCTTATAACTGTAATTAAGGCTTGCAACCCTCCAGTCCCTTGCAGTTTTATGATGGGTTATCTCTGTTTATCTTGCCTGGCTCATGTTGAGCATCGAGCCAGTTTTTAGCACAGTCCTGTGTCAGCATGGGCTACAATATCCTTTACTGTCCTAGACAGCAGTATAGCAACCAATGTTTATGCTGGGGGTGAATGTAAAAATACCCAAAGAACTTTACATAAAGGTTTGAACTTCTGCAAGAAGTACAACTCAGGAGAGCTGTATTTTGAAGGATAAAATGTTTATAGTGAAAAAGAATGGAAATTATTGTTGATGGTAAAAGACATTTAGCAACTATGTCTGATATTCTTATTCTGAAGATTTTTTTGCACACTCAGGCTGTCTGAGATACTGGTAATCATCCTCCTGTGAAAATGTACAGAGATGCAGGTCTGTAATATACTCCTGAACACTATACAGTTCTTCCTGCATTGTTTTGTTTGGTTTCTGTATAATTAATTTGCTGATGAACCATAACATTTTGTTTTTCAAATGCACTAGAAGTTTGGGTTTATTTTTTTTGAGTTGTGACTTTTTTGTTTTTGTTGTAGCCCAAAAGTTAGTGTTGCTGACTTTTGTCAAGAACAGAGGTAGAAAACATCACAACCGACATAACTACTTGTAATATACTTGTTTTAGGGCTTTTAAATATAATGAGCCTTTGAAATGATGATCCTTCAAGGACTGGAACTTGAATCACTGCAAACAAGTCTAGGTTGTGTCTACTGTCACACACGTTTTTGTTTGATGTAGATTTCACTCTGTGTACAGAACTTAATGTTGAATATATTCAAGTAACAAATCTGGCATGGTTTGGGGATGGTTAAATTTATTGGAAATGTATTCATACTGTGAATTGTGCTCTGATGGTTAAATGACAAGATTGTCAAGCATTCTGTATTACAATGGATGTAGAAAATTTTTTCAGATGGATAAAATGTATATGGTACAGATATGTAAAGTTTTCTATGTAAAAATTCTGTACAATATTGGTTCTCATCTGGCATATTCTAATCAGGTTATAGGTCAATAAAGTTTTTGAATTCTTTCATCAGTGCAATCAAAACCAGTGTAATCTACAGCTACTTGTTTCACCATTTTCTTTACCTGTCATACTTTTAACTGAATTTGCACAGGCTCTTTGATAGAGCAGCCAAAAGTTAAACTAGTTTGCATAATGCTGAATAGGAGGGAAATGCAATAGATAAAAACAGTAAAAAGATTCATGTGTATTACTATACCACCTAGAAGAACTCTGGTGTACTATGTCATGTACAGTTGCAGAGCAAAAACTGTAAACTCTTTGGACAGGAAAGTGTATGAAATGTCCAACTATAAGATTGAGACAAAGTTATGGACAGATGGTAGAGTACTAGGAAATAGAGGCAATGTTGGTCAATGTGATAAATGGTAGTCTCAACCCATCCAGCAGCCTAGTTGTCAGTTTTTTTTCAGGCTTCATGGCAAAGGCATTCCAAGGACTTTGGCTGTTCACATTTTTCTGTTCAGTGGTTATAAGATACCTACATTTCAAAGCTGTTCATTTGTTTTTGACCTGTGTCGCTGGGGTTAAATATGTGGCTGTGGGAGACAAGGAATGGAGGCCTGCTCTCTACCATTTTGGAAGGCTATACTGCTTAGAGGTGAAACTATTGCTGCTAGCAGTTCAAGGGAGAGATCATTTCCCCCTTAGAGCAAGGCTGGAGGAGAAATCAGTACAGGAACCATTTGTCCATCTTGCCTAGCACTGGAGGGTGTGGAAAGCCAGGAGCCTCGAGAAAAGTGTGCTACTCACAAGAAAACCCAGCTTATACAATCTTCCCTATGTACTGCAGCACAAGGCATATGCTAGCTTGTCCTACCTTGAGGCACAGAGCTAATTCTGAATGGAGGAGTTAAACTTTGCTGCAGTGATGCCTGCAGCCAGGAACATAGTCTTGAATAAACTGTTTGACTAAGGTGACAATCACTGCTCCAAGCTGCCTGTAACATCCAGATCGGGGTGTGCTTTTTTTTTGGTTCAAACTTAAATATTCTTGGTAATTTAAGCTGTGTTAGTCTGAAGGCAAAGTTAAGGTGCACCTTACAGACTAACAGGTAAGAGCTACAGCAATTGCTTTGAATTTGCCGAGTATAGGCACAGGTTCACTACCCTATGGCCCTGAAGAAGAATTTTTCCCTTGTTTCAGTTACTTTCACACCCAGCTTTACTCTTGCTCCTGTGCATGTTTTATGATAGTTAATCTTGTTAAGAGTCATGCATTTTTCTCTTGTTTCTACCCAGCCAATTGTTTTCCAAATTAGCACCCTCTTTAGGATGTACACACTTCTGACCATATCTTTGCTGTTCTCCCCTCCTGGAGTTCAGCATCTCTTCCCTGTTCTTGGCTTCTCCTGATTGCCGTGGCAGAAATTTTTGCTATAGTAGTAGAGCCTTC
Source organism: Crocodylus porosus (assembly GCF_001723895.1). NCBI lineage: Eukaryota > Metazoa > Chordata > Crocodylia > Crocodylidae > Crocodylus > Crocodylus porosus. Next base: position 210,731,058 of record NW_017728886.1, on the reverse strand, counting down.
CTTTCGACTTCTCATCCATGTTTCACTATGCAACTTTTTTTAATAAAATATAATTTATTCAACTTTAAAAATCATAACCATAAATTAAATGCTCAGTATTTGCACTGTCAGTACATTCAATGAGTCAGAAAGGTATAATTAATATCTTGACCTCAACTGATTCTGGAAAGTAGAATGCAACTGGTATGGTAATAGGCAATAGCTTATATCAAAATATTGCCTACAAAGCTCTCACAGCTGTAAGTCAGGCACCATTGATTGAATACAACCACACTGCTTGTTCAAATACCGAGTGCTAATCTTACTCCATAAAAACAGCAGCAGTTCTTTAAATAGGGTAAAGGAGGATACACCCTTTGCCTGTTGTGCTTTTTGGTTGACTGAAGATTTCTGGAGTTTGTTTGACATTTATAGCACTTAAAACATTCACTTTCATTTAACACCAAGTTTATACAAAGTTTCAGTTTTTCAAGGATGAAAAAAAATAGTGATTTCTTCAAGTTATAGAAAAGTACACTTTAACACAGGAATAATAAGACATCCTCTATACATTTCTTTCTTTTAAAGAAATCAGTTACACTACAGTTTCTCTCTGAACATGTCACTTTAAAAATCTTTTATGAAAACTCACAATATTTACACAAAATAAGACTATCACTATAGGAGACCATAAAAAGTGCAGTAGTGATTAACACTCCTTCTGTGATGAAAGGCACAGCTGGTTTCAATATGGATTTATTCAACCGTGTGCAGTTGACAGGCCCTGCCAACTAAAAGGGAATGAGTTTTCTGAAGTAACTTTAACCTCACTTGACTCTCCAGCCATAAACCTTTTCAGGGTCTCTGATGTGCCTGGTCGCAGCCATGGATCTGTGGCTACAGTGTCAACAGAGTTAGGCCGTCTGCCATCTTTGGATGGGAAGTGATTCAAAGTAGCATCAGCATCTCCCAGGGAAACATCATCACCTGGAAAAGAATTGACAACACATTAAAACCCATCACTTCAGTGCTACCTCTTCATTAAACTTAACCTATTTTTTCCTTCTTAGCATGCTATGTTTTACAGCAAGACAAAGAGCTGGAACACACTGAACAGGGAGATGCCTCAACTGGTCTACAAGGAAAACTACTCTGAAAATTTCCAGGGTGTCTCATTGTGATTTTCTGTAGTGCTACGTATGTTGACGTGTGGTTGGATTTAGGCAGAATCTTATCCATAGTAGATGGTTGACCTCAAAGGCCAGTCTTGCTCTCTGATTTTGAGCCTACCTTTATGGAGGCTGTCATGACACAGCCTTTGATACCAGTTTCAGAGAAAAAAAAGTCCCTCAAAGTCCTTGTTAAATAAAGGCTGGCTTGTGCATGCCCATGTGCCCTTTGTTAACCAAGGAGTAAGGAAAAGGTTTTGGACCTGATGCAGAGCAGAGGTAGCTTTGCCACATGGAGCCAGTAAATGCATCCATCTGACTGACTAACAAGCTGCTATGTTTTCAAGTAATATTGTTTGTATCCATTATCTCCCCCACAAAAATAGCCCCTTACCATCAGGAACTAAGAGTCCATTGCTACAAGTACTTTTAGGCCAAGCAATCCTAACAGGGTTCAATCTTGCTATACAGGTGCAAAAATTTGTCATGTTACATAGAGGCTTTTGTCCTCTTAGGGCAGGGCTGCAAGAGTAAGTTAACTGTAGATGAGCAAGGGCAGGAGCTTACAGCAGTTCAACTTCTATGCAGTAAGCACCCCCTGAACATGCAGTAGTCTCATAATGATGCAAACAGGGGAAGCGACCTTGAACTGACCAGGCAGTGAGTGCTGTTAATTACCACCATCATGCATTATCTAGAAGGGTATTCTTGCATGGGTGCTTACCATGCATGAAAGCATAGTTAACATAATAGCCCTTGCAGAGGTGCTGAAGTCAGACCCCGCTTTCCTGCCTGTGAACCTGCTCACGAAAAAGGGCATTTTCACTTTAAAAATGTTGCCCATTTTTTCCCTTTTAGGAACAAAGCTTAGAGCTTTTCAGCTTGGAGGTTTGTTTTTATTTCCATCCAAACAAATACACTTCCCCTGCACCAGCTAGTAAGCAATGGAAGAATTAAAACAACTTAGTATAATTAGAAAAGTTATTTTAAGCAAAAGGAAAATGGCTTAATTAGTCTTGGATAATAAAGATGTCAAATTAAGATCAAGTTTCTGATTTTAAAGATTTACTTAATTGGAGTATATTATCCCTTACATATAGAAAACTGGGTACTATCATATTTACTTGCATACCACAGGCACCTTTCCTTCCAAAACAGGTGCAAGTCTTAAGTGTGGAAGCTGATTTTTCCACTCATAATAGAGGCACGGAAGAAACACTAAGATGGCTACTGACTCTTTTCTTCCTGTCCTTCCCTCTCCTCTCCCCCCTCAGATGGAGGGAGGGGGCAGAGTTTAGTCTTTAGCAGCAGCTACAGATTTAACCCTTTCACAGCTGAACTGGAATAGGAACAGCCTAATGTTCCACCCACTCACCCTATATTTCCTGCTCAGGCAAAAGCAGATGTTTCAGCTATAAACGGGAGTGAGTGAGTAAAAGATTAGGCTCTGATCCTGTTCCATAAGTCCATAACCATGGAAAAAATCCTTTCCCCTTCATTCTGCCTTCCCGAAAAAAAAAGAGAGAAGAACACAATAACTGAATTCTAGTTATTTAAAAAAAAGACTTTCATTTAAATTTAGATAGAATTGACTTCACATACATTGACTAGTAGGGCTCCATGTGGGTGATCTGTTGTCAGTACCACAGTTTGGCCCTTATGTTTTGTCAAATAAGATGTTAGGCAACCTTGTTTCCTCACTGAAAACTTATTAAAAGTTACTTAAACTTAGGATGTGGGATGGGGGTGGATAAAAAAAAAAAAATTTAAAAATCAAATTAGTCAGCTGGTTATATTTGTGGGATAACATGAAAAGTTTGTTCTCCTTGTTTTTATATTGGTGTATAAGTGGCTCATGTTTATGCAGCCAAAAACCCACAGTGAGACGCATCTTTCTATATAATTCTTCTAAAGGTTCTCCCTCACCTCTCTTCATTCAGCCAAACAAGATTTTTTTTACTATTATTTGGGTTGTGTGTGTGCATGGAAAATCCTATGGGATTAGATATTTTTTGTAAGGATGTTAAGAATGCATTAGGCATTGATACACATACATTTATTTGTCTGCTCCAACATGCTAGAGAGCCAGCACATCAGAGCAGACTTAACTAAGTCTGCCCCACATGTGAGCTGACGCACCCGGTGCTGCATCACATACATGTGTATAAATGGTGCACAGAAAATGGCAGCACTGCACTTTTGAACTAAGACACCTTCATGTGTTTTAGTTCAAAAGCACGCTGCCACTGTTCTCTCACTGCTAATGGGCATTTCACCATTTATACAAGTGTATGTACCACAGCACCGGGCACTTTTAAAAGCACCCAGCAATGTGGTGCAAATGTGTACAAATGCCCATTATGTTTACCTAATGAAGGAACTACAGTGATAATAGCATACTAAAGTTTTCAGCACATACTGTAACTGTAACAAGGCACAGAAAGGCCCTTTCAGCTGCTGGTCAGCTCCTACTTTCGCTAGGAAAGGCTGAAGTATACATTTTTGGTGAAGAATAACATCCCACAAATGTTACAAATACCCTTGTAAAAACAGGAGAAGGTTAATTTCTCACTTGGTCATGAGGCAAAAAGGTTGATGTTAAACAGAAAGCCACTTTTATGCTGTCTGAGCACATTTACATGTTCATTAAAGCCCAGTAGTTACTGCGCTTTTAGTTTAGCACTTGCTTAATGAAGTACTAAATTAAGTGTGCAGTAACTAGTTAGTCCTCGGTACAGCCTGTGAAAGGTTTTTTTTGTGACACTTCCTGCACAGTAGTGTATTAGCATGTTTTTTGCCTGGCACACTACTGTGCAGTGTTGTTAGGCTACTGCACGTTAAGCATCTCATGTAGACGCATCCACCATGAAATGATTAACATCTTTTAACCCTTAGGGCCAATGCTTCTGTTGTTGTAGGAAGAACCGGAATAAGTGAGGGACAGCCCCAGACTCTAACATTAGAGCAACAGCTCTCCCCACATCCCTCAGCGATGGTGAACAAAGGCAACGTGCTGTAAAACACTTAAGTAGCCTCGTTACAAAGGAAGCCACCACCAGTAAGCTTAAAACTCCCTCCAATTACAGAAAACCTTTTTCATTATTATCAAAAAAGAGGGCAAACCAAGACCCCATTATTCTAGGAACAGTTGTTATCTTTGCATGATGCTGAGGTTGAAGGTGACGGGTCCTAATTTCACAAGTCCCCTACAAAGCAAAATGGCTGGTGAAGGGGTGGCATGGGGGAAGCAGCACAGGATGCTCTTCCCTCAGTACCTCTAACACCGAAGATCTTGCAAAGCCTCAGCAGGGGAATCTGAGCTTCTGCATAGGATCCCTGGAAATTCTGAAGAAGTCTATTTCTATAGCTATCTACATATTTTTTTAATGAAAGACTGTCTGGTCAACTTACCCCTGACCATCACTTTTTAAAAGGTTAAAAATTTGAATCCAGATATTCATGATGAAAAACCTAACCTATCAAGGGGAAAAAATACACAAGTTTGAAAATAAGATTTTGACATTTGCTTACTCTACCAATTTAGCAGTGAAACCTACACAGCTATTCATTTTATATTAACAGTAAATAAGTATTGTTAGCCTTCCCCTTCTCTCAGTCTAACAATGTTTCTGGCTTTTAAGTAAAAGAAAAAAAGTTTATTTTGAAGAGATCATCTGTCACCAGCCACTTTAGATGTAGCTGCACCTCCACAGAAAGGAAGTAATTTGTTACCCTCTCTAAAAAAAAAAAAAAAAAAAAAAAATTAAGATTTTCACAGCAAAAACAAAATTATTTGCCTTTCACAGTGTTTTTAACCCCCTGCCAAGCAAACAGCTGGGAGTCATACCCAAACCACCACCATAGGCATCCCATCTGGAAACCTCCATCAGACAAGTAGTTTCTCAAGGAGTAGGCTAGCTGCTCTAGAGATTTCAAAAAGACTTCCTTCAAACTGGAAGCAGAGGTTAATTTCAATAGCCCTTTCAGCAAATGCCATACACAATCTGTGCAAGTTTATAAATAATTTCTCTCTCTTTCAGGTCTATGATAATGTCCTTACTACAAGTATGCAACATTTAGCTCCCCTGGGACTGAGTGAGGTTTGAGGAATAAACTAGGCTATTTAATAAACAGACTCATTTTGAACTCTGAAAAAAACTTTGTATATGAATTTGAAATGAAACTTGAAAGTAGTGCTGTCCTTAGAAATGCTGTGTAATGGCACAATGAAGGGCCAGAACTTAAAAGTCCAAAAGAAATCTCAGGCACCCAGAATGGGAAGGGACGACACAGGTCAGTGGATCCAGTTCTCTGCCATCACAGGCACCTATGAACCCCATCTAAGTAGCATTTTCACCCAAGCAATGCCTAGGCAGTCAGATGCAGTGAGGTTGGGTCAGGGTAGAGGATACAACTACTGCTCTGAAACTAATGTCAGGCAGAACTGATAAGGTGACTGGCTAGGTATTTAGTAAGAATTTAGTGAACCACATGACACCAAGTTGGACAAATGACCATCTGACTAGGCATCTTGCAAGTTGAGATCTCTGAACTGCTCTTGAGACTCTTGCAAGGGAATGAGGAGGTCAGAGTTACTATACATGAAATGGCAAATGAATGTGAGATGTCAAAGACCCTCCTTTGGATACTTCCTCCAGAGATCCAAACTGTAGGAGACATAACTACTTTTAAAAGCAGTTCCTGAGAAGGGCCACTGCAAAAACAGACAGAGAAGATGGAAGAAGCACAATGAATTAGACAGAATACCTCTCATTTCTGACTTCCAGGCCTCATGGGTTGGAAGTCATCAAGAGTTTAGGCTTCTGACAAAACTGAAAAAGGTTCTGGCAGGCTCTCAACACTGGTGCCAAATCTGCCTACCAAAAAACATGAATTGTAAAGTCATAGGAAAAAAAGGGGGGTGGGCATTATTCCTGGGTACTGCATTGGTATTTTTGTTAGGGACTGGTGACAGTACCAGATAGGTGCTGTTGGCCAAAGGAAAGCTGTTGTCTTCCTCTCTTCTTAAAGATGCCAGACATGTGCAAGGAATATAAGGTAGTTGTGGAGTCATTTCACAAATGGAGGGTCTCAGTTGTTGAATCAAAATGTTCACTGCCTTCAAAAGGGAAGCTCTTCCAGTATTTAGACCTTCCTGAAATATCCCAGCTGCTTGTGCCAGGTTGATGTTCTTGTTGCCCCAGATATGGCCATGGAGAGTATAGGTATACTAGAGTCATCTAGTACTGCTTTCAGGGAAGTACTACCTGTCACCTGCCCTTTGTTTGTTACAGATTTTAAAAGTTCCCCCACAGTCTAGAGGAAGGCAGGTCACTAATTAAGATAGTTTATCATAGTGCAGGTAATTTTATTTTGTGAGCAGTAAGCTGGATGAGGCTGGTAGCCTTCAGGTGCAAACAGGTCTGGCTTCCTTGGGTCTTCCTCCCTATATTTTGGCTTGGGAGGCATTTGCTGCCTGGACTTCGACACATCTGCCACAACAGGAGGTCTGTTCTCACCCACTGCCAAAACATCCTCAAGTCCTTTGGAACGGATTGAATACCCTTTGTCTACATTCTTGGATGTGGCTGGCATGGCAAACCTACCAGGCCTGGAAGCAACTGTGTTCTTCCCTCCTGTGCCACTTCCAAAAGTGTTGAAAATGTGTCATGCATTTAATAAAGTCTTATAATGAGCTGTTCTCTACAGAAGAAGACACTAAGGATTTCACTGTTTCAGAGAAGGATCAATAGTTCTTTGCAACTCAGATCAGTAGCTCTCTTATGTACCTGATCTGTTACTCCTCTCTTGTCTCTCTACCATCTGTTTCTCTATTAAAGGAACAGATGGCCCAAGTCTGAGATTCAGCCCTCTAGCACAGGCAGACAAGGACATCTAGGACATGTCCAGATGAGCACAGACTTTTGGTTCCCTGGGGACAAGTAGTGGCAACACACCTTGCACCGCCACTACTTGTCCACAGGGAATGCCAGTGCCACATGTGCTTTGGCACATGGCAATTTACCGCAGGTGGGGTAGGGAAGGCTGGGGCCAGCACTGGGCTGGCCCTAGCAGCCTTACCCAGGGTCCTGGGAGCCTCCCAGGGCTGCAGCAATGGCTATTCTACTGTGTGTGGAGGCTGGCCAGCAGCTGGAGCATGGCTCTGGGCAGCCCAGCTCCACTTTTGAGCAGTACTCACTGCCTGTGTGCACTGCTCTGCTTCTTATTTTTCCACAGATTTTTTGGCCCTTGGATATCCAAGAGTCAAAAAAGCCTGCAGGGAAAAAAAAGTGAAGTAGCACACACACAGGTAGCACACCCTGGCAGCACAAAGAACATCTAAATGTGCGACACGCAGTTCCACAGACATGTTTGCGACACCACACTGCATGGCCATGCTTGTCAGGATGCGACCCTAGGGTGCAGGGGAGGCCCCAGTAGCCCTTGCTGACCAAGGGTACCTACAGCAACACAGTCATGGAAAAACATCATGGTTCATATACTCTACAGCACAGGTAGCCAACATGTGGTACAGGCAACCTCTGTGTGCGACACACAGCAGATTGGGGAGGGAGTAGAAAGCAAAGTAGTAGACTGGCTCGGGAGCACAGAAAAGGGTACAGAAAGAAGATCAGATCAGGCAGAGGATGGTGACTAGAGTGGCACTGGGGAAGGGTGCAGGACTAATTTGTGAAATGCCTGCCAAGACAGTTGGCCCAAACTGTTCTAGAGGATTTGTGCTTTCTACAGTCCCTAAAGTACTTTGATATCCCTGCTAAATAAGGAGCGAGTAAGATGTTTATAACTGCTCAGACCAGGGTACTGACAAGATTACATTAAAATGTGATTGGAAATTTACACCAATAATATACACAACATACTGCTTGGGGCACATATCTGTGTATTACATATGTGTAATTAAAGACAGATATGGTTAAAACAAAAGGGAAATGACTTTCCATACCACATGCAGCCAGGCATGTCACTTCTATCATAGGAGCACAGAAGTAAGAATGGCAGCTTGAAAGATACAAGCTAGAATTGTTGTTGGCTATAAAACTCATATTCAGGTAAAGTGAACCCAAGCTTTCTGGCATTTACTGACCTCCACTGGAGTGAAAACAGAACACAGTTCCACATCTATGGCACAACTGGCCAGCTGTCTTGCAGGATTTATTTCTTTCCACTGAGAGGTCAGGTATTAGGTTGGATATCACTTGTCCTAGCCAGAACACTTTAGACTTGGCATCACAAATCATGCCATTTTATTACACCCCTGAAAAGGTGCTACATACTTTAACTGAACTGTGAATCAACCAATTTTCCAGGAGACAAAAGTATGAAATTATTTCAGAATAATCCAGTTTACCCATTTGAGTCAATTTCTTGTTTAACCACAATGAGTCAGATTGCTAATGTCCAAAGGCATACCTAAGGGAACCGATTTCTTCTGAAGTACAGCCAGTCTTCTCAATCGTTCTTCATTCCTGGCTTTCAGCTGATTAACACTGAGACTGGAGCTTGAGCGTAAAGAGAAGCTGTCAGACAGTGCAGCCTGGCTGACAGGGACTTCATTCTGCAGATTTAGGAAACGGGGAACGTTTCAGTAAAGATTATGCTACTCCTAAACAGCTACTGGAGAAATGACCAATTCATTTCATACATGTATGTCATCTACTGAACTAGCAGCCATGCAGACTGCTAGAATAGCGGAGATCCACATCTGACTTCAGCTGAAACCAGAGGCTTAAGAGGAAAACCTTATAGCATAGAGCTGTAGGATAATATCCAATTCCCCTAAGACTTAAAGATTGGCTTGACTAGAAGAATGAAGTTTAATACTCTTTTGAAGATTGGTATTCACCATTGTGACTAGATATTTTGCCAGAAGACAGGGTAAAGATGTACTTTACAGAGTAACTGAATCCAAGTTGCATTAACTTTCTTGAGCAAGAGCTCACTAAGGTGCTTCTCTACCCTGCCTTCTGCCTGACTTCAAACTAACATGGCTAACCACCTGGTTAACATTATGGAGGTCTGACTTTTTGAATCTGGAGATCCCCAGCCTCCAGTCTGCCAACTAGACCTAGCCCCTGGAGGCATGTCATCCAGCCTGCAGGGCTCCCCACAGATCCAAAAATATAGTGGTGCTGAAGCAGTCGCAACATTAATCACCACTCCCCTGCTGCCAAAATTTCCCAAATTATGGAAGCCCTGTGGCCTTGCAAACTAAACCAGGCATGCAGGGTGGTGCACAGCCAACTTGGGTGTGCAGGGCCAGGGGGCCCGCATTGGGCCTGATCTGGTCACGTAGGGCCAAGGGCAGCACGGAGCCTGATCCTGGCAGGCAGGGCCAGAACTGGACCACGGACCAACTGTATGCCACTCATCTAGCCCATGGGGCCAAAAGGTTGAGCACCACTGAGCTACACAGTTTGAAAACTACTAAACATAAATTAGTTCTTTTACATGTTTAGTTTCCTTTGATTTCTTTGAGTGGCCTGTTGGAACTTGTATCTCCTGTCTCAGACCACAAGGACCCCAGTCGTCTTTCTCCAAACCAATCATTACTTACTCTACTTATGTCCTACTGCCTCCAGTTCATCTCCTTCTTAAAATAAATATTTCAGTCATTTTAATGACTGTGACAGCTTTTCCAGGTCTTTCATTGGAAGGTAAATACTAAAGGGACATGGGGGCATGAAGTGTGGGGAGGAGGGAGAGGAAGGGAAAGTAGTATTTATTTCATACTTACAGTAAAATCCTTTGCTTTATGCTTTAGTCGCCTCCTCTCCCTTGCAGATGACTGGGGTTGTGAAAATAGATAACCTTCTTCTAAAGCAGGAAATGTTTCCCCATTAGTATCTAGAAAAGTGAAAGAGAACAAATCTTTAGACAAAATCGCCAATTTACCTCATAGAATTGATCTGATGGCATTTAGTTTTTAAACAAAACAGTGCTAATATAATATACAACACTCGACTCAGACATGCTAACGAAAGAAACCTCTCTCATCAAGAGGTATTTTTCTTTTGTAGAATAAAAGCTCCTAAGGGACACTGGAACGCTACAAGATGTTAGAAGCCAAACTAGCCCCTGGATCAGATCCGGAACTTAACCGCGTAAGAAAACTGCAAGCTCTGCCCACATTAACCCCTCCCCACACCCCCCATATGCGACTGCATCGCCTTATCACCAGGGATCCTGGTTCTCTGATAAAAAAATCCCCAATTTTCAGATTAAAAAGAATAACCCAAAATCCACAGTTTTCTCCAAGTAAAATGAAACACTACTAATGTGGTATTTCATTTTGATCATGGAAAAATGTGGATTTTGGGTTACTATTTTAACCCGAAAATTGGGGATTTTTTTTAATCAGAGAAAACTAGGATCACTGCTCATCTCCGAGTCCCCCCTTCCCTCTGTTTTGTAGTGTTAAATGGACCCTACATATTTCAGGCGGATCATATCAGTCTGCTCCTTTAAGTATTTTCAATGTTTCCTTTGCTGGGGAAATGGCATCATAATTCATAGAGGAAGTAGCCTACAGACAGTAGCAGCTTTTAAATGCATGTGAAATGGTCCAGGTCTGACCACCTCAGGCTGCCGGATTGCTCCTTAGGTTCAGTGTGTCCATTGCCCCTGCCTTTGTGCAGACAGTAGGTGCAGCTCCTCTTCCACTGTACCTAAAACTGTGCTTCCAGCACACTTGACTTTTTCAACAACAGTCAATTGTGCCGAACTCCCCCCTCACAGCCTTACTACAAAAAGAACAAATTCTATTGTTATGTATTATCTGTTGTGAAGATAAAGAAACTGAGGAACATTTCAAAAGTAAAAAATAATTTTGAGATTTAAAAAAATCCCAAAATATTTCATTTGGACACTCTGTCAATATTTTTTGCTTTGTTCCTTTTTACTGATAGAAGCAGCTTTATGAATTTGCAACTTGTTCTGTGTCACCTAATGCATTTTTTTTTGGTTGTGCACACATACCTGCCCCCTCCCACCCACCACCACCCCCAACCCCCTCCAGGCTCTACTGGGAGCCTCTTTCTTCAGTTTGGAACCTACTTTTCAAATAGCATGCAAAAAAGTTAAAATATACAAATGGTTGATATTTTTCATTACTAATCCATTCTGAAAGAGCAAATTAGCTAGACACCATAAGCTTAAATATATGAGAGCCATAAAGATAATGGCATTTATTAAGTCAACCTAAAGGATTCCAGTATGCCTGCTAAATGTATAAAGCAATGCCATTACATACTGAGTTTCTGAAATAGTTGCATATAATCATGTTCATTTATCATAATACAAGTAGAAGTGGTACCAAGGACAAACATTTACTTCATGTCTGCAGTTTTCCACCAGTATAAAATAATTCATCACAAGCTATTAAAAATATTTTGTTCTGAAATTTAATTTCAGAATGCTTTCAAAGTACAGGACTAACGTTAATTTTTAGAGTTAAGGCTCAAGCAAGACACGTAGCACAATGAAAAGTCCCTTTTCCAATATCTGTTTTTCCTGAATTTCACTGAGGATTAATACTATAAGTATATAAGGGGGGTGTATCAGGATCTGGGAGAACACTTGTTCACCAGAGCTGCCCAAGGGATAACTAGGTCTAATGGCCAAAAACTTCTAGAAAGCCGATTCAGACTCAGTATAAGGAAAAACTTCTTTACAGTCCAAGTGTCCAAGGTCTGAAACAGCCCCCCTCCTCTCCACCCCCAAGAGGGTGCAAGCACCTACTCTGGACTCATTCAAAAGGCATTTGAAACCCTGCAGACTTCTTGCTTCTGGCGGGGGGGGGGGACACGCACTAGATTCAATGATCCCACAAGGTCCCTTCCAGCCCCTACTAATGTCTATACAATCTATGAAATACATTGGCTTTCCAAACTAATACTGACTTATATTTTAACTTTCTGGCAAGCCAGCTGAAAGACTGATTCTAGCATTTTCCACTGGAAACCTACCAATATTGCTCAGAATTTTTTACTATAAGCATTACAGTATATAATATATACTATATATAATATATATATATAATAGTATATAAGCACTATTACAAGCCTCTACAGAAATGACATCATAATTCATAGACAAAGTAGCCCACAGACAACAGCAGTTTTTATTTCTAATTTCACTTGGACTCTTACCACATAAAATCTAACATCTATCAATCAGTAGGTTTTTTTTACAAGCAGCTTTTCAAAACCCTGAATGTGCATTTGGTACTAATGAAAAGGAACTATAAGAATTGACTAGGGACAGACATAGGCCATGACCAGTCATTAATTTCTAGCAGTGGAAAATTTCCACTGCTAGAAATGATTCCAGGAGAGGGAGCAGTACAGGTGTTCAGCCTACAACCACCCCTTTTCTCCTGGTCATTATGCCCTCCAGACATCAGTGTAATCCCAGCACTCTTGCAAAAGGTTGAGACCTGGAAGATCTGCCAGAAGAGGCATGTTTCCCCCAGAAGAAATTGAATTAACGCTTATAAGCTTGTCATTTCTATTAGGAGAGTGGTGATTCTTCCAGTAGAAACGTAACATCTGTATGTGGCCATAATATACTGCACGAGACTCCCTGTAAAATCGCCAAGTGCCAGTCTTCCTAGTTCAAATCTCTGTTTGTTGCATAACAGAGATGCACACAAGTAGGAACTACTGTATAACTAAACCCATACTTCCATTCTCACTTGTAGTCTGTGAACCAAAGACTGCGGAGCTGGTGTCATCGGGAAGGCTTTGGCTTCCACGACCACAGCCCGCTCTTTGGCGAGAGAGGCA
>NW_017728886.1:210677862-210718095 GCF_001723895.1 Crocodylus porosus | reverse complement strand
AGCACCTACATTGAACACCTTCAAGAGTAAATTGGATGCTTATCTTGCTGGGATCTTATGACCCCAGCTGACTTCCTGCCCTTTGGGCAGGCGGCTGGACTCGATGATCTCCCAAGGTCCCTTCCAGCCCTAATGTCTATGAAATCTATATGCTGGAATATGTTATGCTATTTGAAAAGAAGTTATGAAAAGGGGGGGAAAACAGATGACAAAAACAGTGCTTTTATTTGTATTTTTACATTGAATGCAAGTTTTTCTTGCAAAGCACACTCTAGATTTACCCTTCACAGCCAGAAGCATCTTCAAACCAGAAGGCTATGGAGAGTCTACTGTCACCACCTTACTTGGGTTTGCCAGAGTACCCCATCTTTTGATATTTATTCTGCAGACTACAAGTTCTTTGGGACAGGCACTACCTTAATACTTTATACCTACATCTTACATACCACTGAGCATCCTTTCACAATTTAAATAAGTGAAACATTTTCTAGTATGAGAGGAGCCTGAGTGCAGGCTACTCACAGAATCAAGTAGAAAGATTCCCCTTGTAGAGATTCCCACATTATACCTTGCTTTCCAGTATCAGGTAATTAATACAAGGAATTTAAGTAATTTCCCAACACAAAGTCTGATTTTATAAAGACAGACGCTAAGTATTCGTTCCCTTAGTTGGATTCAAAGAGGCAACGGCTACATATTAAAAAAAAAAAAAAATGCACCAAATGCATAGTTTTTAGTTTCATAATAAAATCTACAGGCATACAGCTTCTGTATCTCTCTTGCTGTTAAAGAATACAAGCTGCAGGCTTTGGGACTTTTGAGTGGTATTGGGAAGAACCTTAACAGCCAATTAGAGGAAAACATTTATAACTGCTCTTTGTATTGCATACCACATAAGGCCCAACCATCCCAACTTCTGCAAAGCATTAAAAAAAAGACATAAGTCCAACCCTCAAAACACTTAGTTATACATCTCATTTCACATTGGACTACGAAATTTACATGACATCAACAAATTAAAAAGAACATAACTGATGCGCCTCACATTGCTCCTCTGTGGATTCTGTGAAAGGAGGCACAACACTATATAGAATCATGCTGTTAGGCATGTGGAGCAATAAGAGACCAAGAAAGAACAGAAAAAAAGCCTGTCAAATCTTTGTAAATGAATACTGTGATCAGGCACCCATAAGTCATATAAACCTTCGGAGCCTGAGAGCAAGAATCCTCAAATACCATATTTACTGAATATACTGATAAGAACGGAAAGATCTCATGACTTGTTGATTTCAACACTGAGGTAACTACTCCACGTATTAGGTGCTGAAGCAGACTTCAGTGCCTAAGTGTAATCCGATTCATCCTGAAAATCAACTGTCATCTCCGTGCTAAAACCAGGTCACAAAAGCAGCAGCTCAACTATCTTTTGTATTAAAAAAAATTCAGGGTCCCAGCACAGTGCAATATAATGTACTAAGTACCTAAGTCTACTGAAGCATTTACCATATTTATTTGAATCCAAGACAAGTTTTTCCCCATTTAATGCAAGATGGGAAAACCCCTCGCCCTGGCTTTGAATACAAGGCAGCAGGGGAGAGGGCAGCTGCTGCCCCTCCCACTCTGCCCCAACCCGAGGTCAGGGCTGAGGTTGGAGTTGCAGATGCTGCTCCCTCCTCACTGCTTCTGCACCCCAATCTGCCCTGCCCGTTGCCTCTGCCCCTGCCCGCCACCTCCTCCATCACAGGCTTCTTGCTCCAGTCACTTACCCTCAAGCTCTGGCATGGCCCCAGCCCTGCTCCAGCCCAGCCCAGTAGCAGCATCAACTGGCTCTGGCCTGAGCTCCAGCTCTAAGGCTCAGCCGGAGCTGCCGTCACTGCAATAACTGGGCTGGGGCTAGAGCAACCGCATGCTGGAGCTGGAGCTGGAGCAGTAATGGGGAAAGAGAAAGGTGCCAGCAAGCATAGGGGTGGGTGGGAATAGCAGGGGGCAAGTGTTAGGGCACACAGGCTTGGGGACAGGCAGGAGGTGGTGGTAAGGTGCCAAGGGGGTACAGGGAGATGGGAAGAGGTAGTGTTCGGGCTGCTTTACTCCCCTACCACCTGACACCCCCACCCTTCATCTGCCCCTTTACCACTGTTTTTCCTGCTGCAGTGGTGGGTGGGGACAAATTTAAGATGACCTTCCAATAACTAAATGCTGATAACTGCTAACCCCTATGAAAAGGTCTAGTGACTTGAGATTTTTAGAACAGTAGCATAATCACTTTGTCTATAGTTGCCCAGGTTGGTAGGGCTGTCCTATGGTGGTGGTTTGGGTAGGGCTCCATCTGTTCGCTTGGCAGGGAGTTAAAAACACTGAAAGGCAAATAATTTGTTTTTGCTGTGAAAATTTCAATTTTGTCTATCAAACGATACATTGCATAAAATGACACACTGCATAAAAAGTATAAATACCACTAAATAAACTCACCAATAAAAGCACTCTCAGATTCCAATAGTGATTTTTTCAAGAATTCACTGGAGTCATTCCTGAACTACAAAAGTAAAAACAAAAAAAAAAAAACACTCAGTTCAGCTGTATTAGTGTCTGTGGAAAGGTGGGAGGGTTCCTAATATTTTTAAGTAAAGTAAGTAATAGGACTTGTGAGTGAAAGGTGCCAGATGATAAAGTACTGGATAAGATAGGACTTTGCACATGAGAAGTAAACAGCACAAAATAATGCTTTCTAGTATACTTCAGCCCTGCTCTTTGGTAAAAATGGTAGAATTTAAACACATAGTTCAGGTTCTCCTTAACTATTCAGATTTTGATTGCTTTTCACAGCAGTCCTCTTTGCTAACATTGCCTACAAAAACAACAACTGTGAGTGTGCTTTTTGTAATATGGACACATTTCCATTAGAAACCAGATCTAATTTGCTAATGTATTCATTTAAGCCACTAAATATGCTTCTGCCTTTTAGGCATTATTCAAAAAGGCATGATTCTAAACTATTATAATATCCAATCCCTGATATTACCACATTTTCTAGGACTAACAAACTTATTATTTATTTTATCCTTATTATGCCCTTTGAAGTTTGAATTTCTAATGAACAGGGCTGCAACAATTTATTACAGAATTAATTCTGAAATGCAAATCTCTGTGTTGAAAATCACTTTAATTTCTACCTACTTTCATTTCAAAGGAGAAAAGAAAGTAGAGGCAGCAGGGAACTGAATATTTACTGTAAATCAAAGGTCTAAAGACAACTTCAGTAGCTGTCTAGAGCTATAAAAGTGCAACAGTATTCTGTGCACGCAGCAGCTCTGCCAGCTGTGTCTACAAGTCACAGCAATGATCTAAAAGCTACTGCTTATGACATTCCAAGGACTAGATTCCTTACAGCCTTGCACCCCGCCTGCTAGCACACACCTGTGAAACATGGAGGCACAATATTATACCCCAGTGCAGAACAGGTAGAGAATTCTAATTTGACCACACTTTATTCAGTTATTCTAATGGAGTCAGTGTGTACACCTCTTGGAAGAAAAGAAACTACTTCTTTATTGTCTTCCACCTTGTTTAGTCCTGTACACCTGCATAAAGTGTAAATGCTACCGAAGTAGTGTTCTCCACCAACTCACTCCAATTACAGTATCTACTTCCATTCTGCGCAGGTGCATATGGCAATACAAGGTTCAAGACAGTGAAAAATTCAGCCATAGGTATAGATCAAGACATGGATTGGCAACAGAGCCTATTTCCTGGTTCAATGAAGAGACCTGGTGACTTATTTGCTATCGCTAAACTTGCCTCAACACTAAATACAGGTTTCCCTCACTTTATGTTGTATATGCGCTCCTGGAAAACAGCGCATAACTTGAATTGGCATAAAGGGAACCCACTTTACAATGTAACAAACAGGGATACGTTCCAAGACCTCGACTGTACTGACCCCAAGACCCAGTTCTACTACTTTTACATGACAATTTTGGTATTCACCAAGAGCAGAGATGGTGAAGTAAGCTAGCGGGATACTTAGAAGCCATAATAGGGACGGCAACTACAGAAACACATGTCGCAGACAACATGTGAGGAGCACAGATCCACACAGGAGACTATATTTTGGTGCACATCACTCCCACAACACACCACACACAAAGCAGCTGACTGCGGGTTTCTACCACACTAATCACATAAAAGTGATTTACCTCGCATATAACGAATTTTGATATGAGTCATTGCACAAGAGCAAATTCACACATACAAAACCCACATAAAGCAGGGGAAACCTGTAGATAACAAGCTTGAATAAATATAGTCCTATATTTCAACAATACACTAAAGTACAGTCAATCTCCAATTCACACTAATTCAACCACAAAGTTCTCTGTATCTGAGAAAATGCAGTGCAGCAAATTGAAATAAAAAAGATTTCTTTTCTTTTTTTTTTTTTTTCTTACCAGTCCCATGTTCCGTGGGTTAAAGCCAGGAGCAGAATCATCATAATCTATAATATCTATCCACACCCAGGAAGAATAAAAAAACCATAATTGGCATAAAACACAGAACAGACAAAATCATATTAAAACATTTTAGCAGCAGATTGCTATACAAACATGAAGATCATTCTGAATTAGTGCTGGAAAACTTATTTAAAAAAAAAATTTTAAAATAGTTTCATGCAAAAATTCCTTATCGCTTTCCTGTCAACTAAGGTATAAGCAAAGGAACCTAATGTAAAAACAAAATAAAACAAACAAACAAACAAACAAACAAACAAAAATCAAGAGTACACTGTTATTGAGGAAAACCTGGGAGGGTGCTAAAATAAAGTTCTTACAACTATTATTATAGTTAAATAATATAATAGTAAATAATAAAGAAAATATTAAATAATATAATAGTAAATAATCAGTAAATTAGTATTAGTAAATAATATTATAGTTACTGTTCTCTAACAAATAAAATATTTAATGCATTTGAATATCCTATTTTTTCAATGGTAGTCTTTTTTACATGCTCATTTCTTAGGCTTTCTTAAGAATATACTTGCATTACTTTATATTATAGGCATTACTGTAACAAGGTACAGAATAACCAGTTTTAGGAACTACTGACAAACAAGGTATTTAAAGTCTTTCATGATATACCCACTTACATTTATCTGCATCAGATTCTGGAAACATTACTCTCTTGTGCCATAGAAATTCTTATTATGATTTACACAGGGTTTCAAAATACTGATAGAAACTATTAGTTAATCTAATCACCTTTTATATAGCCTCAAAATAGTAACTAAAGCAGAAAGGTGGTACGGTGTAGTGCAGGGATGCTCAATCCCTGGCCATGAGCCAAATCAGCCCACAAGGCCATGTTGTGCAGCATGTGGGGCTGCCCATGGGCCTGAAAATTTAGCAGCAGTGGAGTGGTGGCAGCTAATTGCCATTCCCCTGCCCTCAAAATTTCCAGATGCGAGTAAGAGCCCTGCAGGATGGATAGTACAGCCCTGCATGATAGATTAAGTGCATGGTACTGACAGGGGTGGCATGTAGTCAAGGGAAGCCGTACCAGATGGCAAGGAGCTGAGCAGCGTGGTGTGGGGTCCGATTCAGGTATGTGAATCTGGCCCACGGACTTGACCCGTGCCACTTACCCAGCCCACAGGGCCAAATGATGAGCACCAGTAGTTTACTAAACAGAGCACTGGGCTTAAGTTTCAGAACCTCAGGCTAGGGACAGAAGTTACGCAAACAGGTTTAAGTGATCAGAAATCGGTTTAAACCTGTAACAGAATAGAAGTTCAGTGCACATAAAACATTTTCAACCATACTGAAATTGGTTTAAGATAAACCTGGTTGAATGTAGTATCAGACTTAACCAATTGAGGTCAAACCAATTTATGAAATTTCTGTCCCAGACCCCTTCCTGATTCAAGTGAAATCACAATTCCACAGCATCCCAACATTTTGCAGCCCTGGGCTGGGCTGTCTGCTCCAGAGAACAGAGCTGGCCCTACCCCTCTGCTCCCTAGCTGGAGCAGTGAGAGCTGGTTCACTGGCCTCACTGGCTGGCTCACAGCCCGCCCCTTCCCCTCCTCCCCCTGGCAAACCCCTGCTGGGATCTGGGACCAGGGACGGGGGTTAAACTTCCCTTCCCTCAAATGTGAAGCTGCCCTGACCTGCTTACTTAGGACTAAAAGTCCCAGGGACAAATCCTAGGCTGCAACTGTGGACTACAAATCCCAGAGGCACCTGGAAGCAAGAGGAAGTGATGAGTGAGCCTGCAGAGTCCTGCCACTATGATGTTGGACCACAAATCCCAGAGGCCTTGGGGGCACCAGGAAGAGGAAAGCAAATACATAGCCCATGCTGGCTACATGCCAGAGGGCCCTGCTCTAGCGCCCCCCTCCCCCTAGCTTGAGCCACTGCAGGCATGTGGCTGCCTTTTCCAAATCAAAAGTGAACATCTGTTCATTTGCTTATTGGTTCAATATTTGGAGCTTAAGACTAACCTGCAAAGACTGAATCAATTCAGCCTCAGGCTTTTTGACTGTCTGTACTTAGCTGTGGTGTCACATCACCCCTTTCTCTTCCTTTCCCCTCTTAAAGAACTGCAGCTCTAGTATAAAGTAAGTTATGGAATGGTTCTATCTATATCTGTACATCATCTAGCACCTTGTGAACCTATATGCCTTCCATTTCTTTTTGCAATATTTATTCTTACCACAAAGCCTACAAGTAATCTGAGAACAAGTGTCTGGTAAGCTGACAGCAGGTGAAATTATCAATATTTATAAAAATATTCATATGAAAATGTATTTACTTACATGGAAACTAGTACGTGTGCATGTGCGTGTTTAGTATTCTCTGTCTTCCTAGCCTTTTTTATCCTTTTTTTAAACACAAAGTTTCTGGGCCAAGACCTTTAATTCACTACTTTCTGTACAGTACCAACACACAACAAGGTCCTTATAAAGCAGGGGCTGGCAACATTCACTCAGTGGGCCACATCTATCCCACTACGCTATCTAATCCGGATTGCGGATAGGGCTTTTGCAGCACTCAGCATCAGGAGTTTCCCCATTCTGCTATGGGGAGAAGTAGCGACAGTGGCCGGATCCTAGCGTTCACATAGCCATCCGTCTCTCAGCTGGTTCATTCCAGCTGGCAGCCTAAAAAAGGTTGCTGGCTACTGTTCTAAAGAATCCTCTGAGCATTACCATAATAAAAATAAAAATAGTAATGAAGTTTAAAACCTTACGTATTTTCTCTAAAACCATTATCTGCAGCATTTCTATTAACAAAGACAAATATAATAAAAAAATTAAATTACAATATGTTAATCTTATAGCCCAAGGAAGATAATCTCTCTCTAAATTAAAGTACTCTTTAGCATTCAGACAGAAAGCTAACCTTCCAAGTTGTGCCAGAGAACTCAGATTAGTACATCCTTCTGCTGTAACAGGAGTGATTTCCATTTCTGTAATATTATTTTCATTTTCTTGCTCATATCTTCATATGTTAAATGAACTGATAAAATAAAACAAGTTCTGGGATCTTAAGTAGTCACCATTAGGCCTGTGCGAAGTGGCACGTATTGACTTCAGATTCGGATTCAGCTGATTCAGAGGGACAGTGATTCAATTCGGTGATTAAAATCACTGTCCCAATTTGATTCAGTTGATTCAAATCTGAAGATTCAGCAGAGATTCGGAGATTCAGCCACAGACTAAACAGGCAGCAGTCCTCACTACGCTGGACACAGCTGCTTCCAGCTGGTAAGTCTGCTGTGGTGGGCAGAGGGGTGAGGGAAGGGATGTGGGGTGGGCAGATCAACGTCTCCAGTGAGGGAAGGGTTGGGGGTGGGGCTGGAACAAGATGCCCAGCTGGGGTGGGGGGACACAGGAAGGGGGGCTCCTGCCACTGTACACTGCCACGTGCCGCTGGTCCAGAAGGGAGTGGGAGTGGGTATGTACCCTCAGATCTGCGCGGGGCAGGCTGGGCCAGACTGCACACTGGATGGGTGGCAGAAGGTGCTTGGAGCAGGGTCTATGGCCTCCTGCCACTCGCCCAGCCTCCCCATGCTTCCCGGACAAGCCGCAGCTTTGCCCTGGCTTAGCAAGCAGCGGCAGGGCATGGTGGCAGGTGTGGGCACCTGGATCAAGGAGCAGCTGACAGCAGGGGCTATGGGGAATTTTAAGGTGGCTGCAGCCCCCATATAGCCCCCGCTCCACTGCACTCTGCGGGGGGGTGGAGCCAGGGCTGCACTCCAAGCTGCAGCTGGGGCTAGCCGCCCAGAGTCAAACCCTGTCTCCGCCCACCCTGCGGAGCAAAGCCTGGCAGCAGGCTAGCCTCCCGGAGCACAGCCTGGCCCAGCCTGACTCGCACAGATCTGGGGGCACATACCTGTTCCCATACCATCCTAGACTGGTAACACCGTAAAAAGGGGCACAGGCCTGCTCCCATGCCCACCAGCAGCAGCACACAGTGGCGGGAGCCCCCCTTCCCAAGTCCCGCACCCCACTCCACCCCAATACTTCCCTCGCTGTGGGGGTGTTGATCTGTCCCCCCACTACACCCCTCCCCTCCCCCCTCTGCCCACTACAACAGACTTATCAGCTGAAGGCAGCTGTGTCCAGTGTGGTGGAAGACTGCTGCCTATTTACTCTATAGCAGAATCTCCAAATCAGCACCAAATCTTTTCCAAATCAATTCAGAAGCTTCCAATTCAATTCGAGCCTTTTAATTGGTCTCCCAATTTAATTCGGATTCAGGGATTCGGCCACCAAAATCAGGCCAAATCCCCTCTCAATCAAATCAGCTACCAAAGCTTCACACAGCCCTAGTCACCAAATTCAATACCACAATAGCTTTTAGGACTAATGTTAAACTACAAGGCTTTGAACTCCAGCTGAACTGTGTTAAATTTCCACAAGAACACAAGAGCAATTAAAAAAATAAATCCTAGACAAAAAACACAAGGTAAATGGGAATTAGCTAAAATTAACTGAAGGAAAAATGCAACAGAATGTTATACTATTAATTTCAAATAACAGACATCCAAGAAATTGTAAAATGAGGTAATGGTAGTGTTGATGTGATGTTACTATCTTGACAGTCCAGGAAATAATGCAAAAGGCAAGAATTCTTGTGGACTGTATCTTTTATTGAACCAACTACAGGGCTGGGACAGACAAAAGCAAGCTTTCAGGTATCACAGAACTGAAGAAGAATAATGCTGTAACTGAAAACTTGCTTGTATCCATCCCAACCATGCAGCTGGCCAATAAAAAGATACCGCCCACAGGAATTTTTGCTTCTCTTAAAATTAGGTTAAACATTTTTAAGTATGAAAACTCACAATTAACGCATCCCCAAAGCTACTGCCTGTGTCCTCTACCCCAAAACAAGCATCATCCGAATAATTCTAAAAGCATAATTATGAGTCTATAATGCATCTTCCCACCACAGCTGGTTCCCCTGTCTACAGAAATGGGCACCTTGGAATTCTGAGCAGGAATGGGAGACTTGGAGCAACCCGCAGAAATTAAAAACTAAAGATTCTGCATAAAGCCTACCACATAATGAGGAAAAGACATTTATCTGGTGAACGAAAAACACTGATTAATTTTGAAATTCATTTATGATGGATGAAAGGAACAACACCAACAGCACAAGATCTTGAGAGCAGCTCTTTCATGCTCCTGTACAACGGGACAGCACAAAATACAGCAAGTGTGACTTTCCCCACTGCATTACTAGTGTCTTGACCCCGACTTACTGAGACCACCAACTCATTCCAGTTAACTAAACATTAACTAGGCCTCATCTGAACAATGAATTTAGAAATGAAAAGCTCTGCATCCCATTATTATCCACTCCCTGAGATGCAAGCCTGACATGTGTTTGTCTTTAAATTAAGGTCTTTTTCATAATTTGGTCTTTAGCATAAAAGCTACAAAAAGACACCACAACTCTTCCCCCAGCTTCTTTCTCTACAATCACAATTCCCTATACAAGTACAAACTATACTATAGGTAGGCTGGCTGAAATGATCTAAGTGGGGATGGTCCTGCTTTGAGCAGGGGGTTGGAATAGATGTCCTCCCAAGGTTCCTTCAAACCCTAATTTTCTATGATTCTATGTGAAGATCTCAAAAAATGGCTTAGTCTCCCTCAAAAAGCAACTGTTATCTTACAAGCTGGAGGAAATAGAAGCACAAGTGAAATAATATTCTCAGAATCCAAGTAAATCAGTGACAAAACTGAACACACAATGGCAAACTTACAGTTCCACGCCCTAAACGTTATACTTCCTTCTATCAGGGAAGAAGCACCAATATTTTTTAAGTACAGTAACTACTTTGGCATAAACTTACACACACTTTTTGCTTCTCTGAATACACTTAACTTACTAGTTTTGAAAATATACAAAACTGGGGATATAGCAGGAAAACCTTAAAAAGAAAAAAATTCTCCATTTTTCAGTTTATTTACTCTGAATGTTTGCAAGTGCTTTGAGTACATTTAGCTTCTCCTGATTACATGGGACCCTCATGCAGCATAGATTTCACAGACATTAGGGTTGGATGGGACCTCACAAGATCAAGAGAAAAGGAAACATTTAAAAATGGAAAAGGTAAGATTACAAAACAAACACATTCAGGAGGTGGTGGCACAGATAGGTGTAGTACCTGAAATTACTTTTAATGTTTTTTTTTCATCTATTGGTTTTCAGTTGCCACTAACATTTAACAGATTTCTCCTGTTTTTAAGACTGGAAGGGGAAACGCAATAGAAGGCTATTCATATTAAGAAGTTATATCCATAGTACGATTTTCCCCTAGCAACATAGCAAGATCTCTTCTATTAATGAAGGAAATAAACTAGTATTTGCTTATAAAAGCCAACAGCACCATACTTTCTGTACTATAAAAAAAAAGAAAGAAAAAAGACATACTGCTCTAATTTAACTTAGTCCCATATCAGACAATGAGAACCAACTGATCTATTTTTGCTAAAGAAAAGGGAGGCAACATGTCTCCAGGAAAGGTTAATTGGATAAATAAAAGGGATATAAAGCGATTAACTCATTTCTATGGCTCAGTAATAGAGTTGGAAATGAGTGACAGTAGCATACTTTATGGGAATAAAAAACAGAAACAGAGGCTTGATAACAGCTATAAAACAAAGCGGGAGACAGCTGAAGGGTTCTACAAGTTTCCTTTATCAGGTATGCAAGGCCACTTTATAAAATAACTGTCCACTGCTGTGCCTGAGATTCAGCTACTTGTCTGCCAAACTAAGATGTCTCGGGAACACTTTCTTGGTCATATGCATATTATCTAAAACTAAATTATCTGTTCAGAATTAGCATGAGTTGAAAGCATGGACTTAAGTGGATTGAAACTTAAAAAAAAAACAAAAAACAAAAAACCAAAAAACTTAACTAATTGGCCTCCAAACAATAGTGGAGTATTCTCCAAGCAACCTGAATTGTCAATCCGAAACAAATCTGACACAGAAAAACCTTCTCAAACTAAAAGGTGATAAATTCAATATTAAAAATGGTCATTTCCAAGAAGCCTAATTCAAGTCAGGACTCCATTGGACTAGTAACATATACAATATGAAATGACTGTTGGTCCTAATTAGTTCACATGTACCTTTATTTACCATTGCCACTTCAGTATGTATACTTCAACTTAATATGTAACGTGAATACCGGAAACTCCTTTGAAAGAATGAAAAACACTTTTCCTCTTCTTCACTCTCATTAATGCACAACACATATATAGAATAGTTAGGACAAATAAATGTGCTATTACTTACCTGTAATATCTGCACTCAAATCTCAGCCTTCTCATTAACCCCCGCAAAAAATAAACAACAACAAAAACACCCTAGCTTTCTAATGGCAAAAACTGGCTTACAAACTTGAATCAACCATTATTTCTGCCTGAATCTAGAAACATCTTGAAAGAACAGATCTGATGGCAATGAGAGCTGCCCCAATTTGAATTCATACTAACACTGAAACTCCGCAATAGTTAACTTTGTAGACATTTATACCATTTAATTCCTATCTAAATCATACAAGAGATCTGACATTCACCTGTTATCACTGAAGGCAAAGTATGAAACAAATACCTGATGAAAAAGACTGTCACAGAGTGGGGCCTAGGAGTGGCCATGATCCCTCTAGCGCCCCCTACCGTGTCAAGTAGGCGATCCAGCACCCTCTTTTCTCGCCCACCACGTCTTGATGGTATATATAGGTTTCTGTGGGAGGCTGCCTTTGATCCCCTTGTACACAGTGTTATGCAGATACTATCCCCTGTTCCATATGGAGTGACCCGGTACACCCCAGCCTTATGGGCTATGCATGCCTCCTACCTCCCCTTTAGCACGCCCCAAGCCTCGCAGCTCTTCCAGACATTATCAGGTCCTTTTCCTTTCTGCGCCCTGCCTAGCGCCCTTGGGCTTGTCACACCCTCAGCGCCTCTTCTCTGGCACCCCTGGGCTTGTCACGCAACCAGCGCCACTTCTCTGGCGCCCCTGAGCTTGTCACGCAACCTGCGCCCCGCTATTCGTTAGCCCTCTCAGGCTTACTAACAGTACTCTTCCCAGTTGGGCTCAGGTGGCCTGAGCCTTACCTGGCCCCTTTGACCCTTCAGGGTCCCCAACACTGGGATCCCCTCTGAGACTCTTCCCAATTGGGCTCAGGCGGCCTAAGCCTTACCTGGTCCCTTTGACCCTTCGGGGTCCCCACCACTGGGGAGCCCCTCTGGGACCCTTCTCAGTCCACACCCCTCCTGGGGTTTCTATAGTATATGCCCACTCCTGGGGCTTCGTTCAATACTTGCCCTCACTAGGGTTTCTCTCTGTACACGTCCTCTTGTGGGGCTTCCCTCAAGCACGCACCCGCTCCTGGGGCTTCTTTCTGCCCTCTCCGGGCTCTCTGTAATCGCGGACTCGCCCTCTCCGGGCTCGTCTCTCTAGTAGCACCCACCCTGCTTCTCTTCATGTGGCTCTCCCCTTGGAGCCTAACATGAGCCCCTGCGGGCTTCTCACTGGTGCTCCTTGCCAGTGGGGCTCAGGTGGTCTCAGCCCTGCCTGGCCCCAAAATCCTCTTTGCCCTTCTCAGGGCTGGGGTCTTACACCCCAACTACAGTGCCCTCACCAGCACTGTGCCCCTCCCCAGGGCTGGGGTAGTACACCCCACAATGCAGCACCACCCTTCGGCGCTGGGAGCACCCCCACTCTACTGGGGCGCTCCAAAATGAGGCCTCCTCCGTCCCCTTATAGCCTCACCCAGTCCTCCAGTGTAACAGTAACGAAACAGAACCATAAGCCAAACGGCTGTAACACAACAACAAGCCTCCTGGCTATAACATGAGATTTAAGCTCACTTGGCTGTCTTGCAATGACCTCCCCATCAGGGTTCTTTCCACCCTTACCATGCTGTAGCCGCTTGGGTGGTCAGGCTGCAACAATCGGCTCTGCTCTGCTTGGCTCTACTGCAGAGCTCCCACACCTCAGGCTGCCAGAAGGGAACTGCTAACTAGGCTCCGGCCTGGGCTGCTTATAAAGCCAGGCCCAGCCCCTTTCTCCTCATGTGACCAGCCTAGTTGCCCTGGCAACTAACACCTGTGCTGTCTTCAGGAGTTTCAGCTACCCTCATTCCTTCATAGGCACAGGGCACCTGCGTGACCCTGTGACAAAGATGATAGTAATGGTAGTGATGGCTGGTGATAAGATGAATCCATGCAAATAGTGAAATTGGGGGAGATCAGTTTATGCACAGAATTTGCTACTTCTTTTCAAAATAGGGACTTCCCCTTTCATCTTTCACAGAACCTGCAGCCTCAAAATTAACGCCATGCAGAAAATAAAAGTCCACATTAAATTTAGTCTGTCCAGATTTCCACACTTTAATATCTTAGGACTGCCTGCATTTCCATCAGTGTACTATTTAACTGCTTCTCACATTAGAATACTGAAGTCTTAGAATTCTTCAGTCTTTTTCACTTCCCAAGTATAAGCAGCTTAGTTTACTCCCCAATTAACTTGATCTTTTTAGAAGAGCTCTTATAGGAGAGAGTTTTACAACATTAAAGTGGTTAGTTTTTGAGGCTAAATACAGACAGTCAAAAAGGCAGAGGATGAATCAATTCAATTTTCGCAGGCTAATCTAAGATGTGTAGATTGAACAGATAAGCAAGTGAACAGACATCCACTTCTGATTCCAGAAATGCAGCCACACGCCTGCAGTGGCCCAGACCAAAAGCCAGAGGGGACTAGAGTACTCCCTGCTCAGCTGGAACAGATAGCTTGGGCCAAAGCCAGCCCACCCACCCAGCAAAGAGGATGCTGGGGCACTCTGAGTTACGTTGAAGCTGGAGGGGAACTGAGACAGAAGTTCAATAAACCAATTTAACCTAAATCAGTTAAGTCTGATACTGCATCCATCCAGGTGCATCTTAAACTGGTTTCAGCCATTTTGAAAGCAGTTTATATGCACTGAACTTCTGTTGTGTTACAGATTTGAACTGGTTTCCAATCGCTTATACCGGTTTATATGTAACTTCTGTCCCTAGCCTGAAAATCTGTTCATAGTTACAGCATCTTGGTACAGAACAGCTTGTTGCCCTCTTCCACATGCTTTATTCTAGGCTTTGTCAACTGTATTATTTAAAAGAAATTCAACTGTTCTAAAGCATCATGTATGGAAAACTGATCACTTACACAGCTGAGTCCTAAACCAATGAAGGTAAGGATCAATGCATTGAACTAGCAAAGGCCTGGGTCAAAGCTATTTTATATTATGGCACATAGAAAACAAAAGTAGATGAAAAGACTGATTTTACCTAGTAAGAAAAAAGGAAGATCCTCAAGCTGGTGTTATGTCACAGCCACACTGAATTCAATGAAACTATGCCAATAAACCAGTTCAGCATCTGCCCCACCCACCATCTGCAATACTGCAGAGGCTGGACTTCCAGTGCAAGGCTCTGAGAACTGCTCCATTTTATCTGCAGGTTCTAAAGAAATGCCTGGCTGAAAACATTAATTTCTAAAACTTCAAGGTTCCCCAGTTAAGACTCTGATAATGAAAAATCGTTATTTAATCCTCTTGTTTTTCCTTCATATTAGAAATGCGTAGGCATATTAGAAATTTAACTTTTATCTAAATCAGGGGTTGGCAACCTAAGGTCCACCGACCAGATCTGGCCCAGAGAACCATTCGATTTAGCCTATGGACTTCAAAAGGCATTTGGTGGCAGGGGGCCTCTGGCAGCAGTAGCTTTCCCCTGCCGGGAAAGATAAAAGGAAATGCTGGCTCCAGGTGCTTTTTCCTGTGGCACCACTGGGAATAGTAGCAGTGGAGGCTGGATCCTAGCACCTGCTTGCCCATCTCTGACCCAAACTAATTCAATCTGACCCACAGCTTTAAAAGGTTGTCAACTGCAACAGACCTAAATATTACTTAGTTAACAAATCAACCTACTTATACAGCAAACATCAAACAATGCTGTCAGTAGATTAGTCCACTAATGATTGAGGTCACTAAGAATCACTTCTGGACTGGCTCCTCTTCTAGGAAGAGAAACTTTTTACTCCTCCACAGACTATAACTACCCTTATCCCTCTCCCACTGCTTTAAGTTCTCAGGTAAGCATAAAATAGCATTAAAACATTCCCAGGGGAAAGAGCCACTTGACTGACAGAAGTGCTGACAAATTGTCCTCTTCTGCATAAGTAGTTATGGACTTTATTTTTTCTGTTTCACAACTAAATGCAGTGAATCTGTGTATGTACCTTACAGGAAATCAGCAAGTTGAAGGGAATTTACATAGTATTTTCTATAATTAAGAACAGGGCCAACAAAAAATATAGTTAAGGCCCTAACCAGAAACACGTATCTTAGTCTAATTTACAGTGTATTTTATACACATAAAAGTTGCATTTAGAGCAGGAGCAGACAGATGTATATCCTGCAATAGTAAGTAGCTATTGCCGTGCCTCAATACTAGGTGGAGGAACACTATTTGCCTACAGCAAACAACTACTCTGGGATGGACACAGACAGCTGAAACCTAAACTAACATAACTTAGAATAGCAGTTTCACCTTGAATTCTTTCAGGGATAATTTTCCATTGAACTGGACAAAGTTACTCCAGCTTAGGGTTTTGCTTCTACTGTCGTCTACTGTTTTTACCATTACATCTATTGATGGCTTAAGCTCTCCCAAATCACTCTTCTCTTACCTTCATCTCTTCTCATTTTCATTCTATTAAGTTTCTTCTGCTGCTCTCTTAGCAATGCCTGCTGTTGAATCTCTAGAGTTTGATCATCTCTTGGAAGATCAGGGTACATATATCTCAAGTCTGCTCGTGTTTCAGAATCTGTCACATAGATACAATTTTTAAATTTCCACTAAAAACACTATTTCAGAAACTAATTTTAAGTGTGACCTACATGCATTTGAAAGAGTTAGTGCCACCAATAAAAATAGCCAAAAACCTGATCGAGAGCCTGTAAGTCTGAAAAGACTTCACAAAAAAAATAACAAATATGCAGCATAGCAAATACAGCAAGTAACTTTAAGGAACTAAATGCTACCAAAGGAAAAAAAACAAAGCTCAGAAGATATAACAAAATATCTGGATTTTCTCATTGTGGTTAGATTATCACGAAATAACTGAGTCTCCTAATAATTATGATTAAACTATCCACTTGCCTCTGTACTTAAGATCATTAAATTCCCAGATGTTCTGTATATTTACAGCATCAGCTGCTTCCTTTGATGAAGGTCGCCTCACCGGAGCTTGCATCCGAAGTCTGGCCATATCAAATACATCCATTGGATTTCTCTCCCTCTTCCTGCTTGAAAAGTTTGTAAGTCAAACAGAGCATGACATGTTTTAACATTCATACCAGTTTTGTTAATACTGAAAACTTTTACCTTCATATTGCATCCTCCACACAAAGGATAACCACTATGCAAAATCTGAATTTAATTTTGAAAGTAAGATTTCTTTTTGTGATATCAAAATCCAGTACAATCTTGAAAATTCAGACAGATGCCATGGAGATGTGCTTTACAATCTAACATGATCTTTATTTAATTCTAATCCCTAATATAGTAAAAACTGTTGAACTTTGCAGAAAAGCAAAATGATAAAAGCAGGGTTCCTGTGGAATTTTTTTTTAATAAGTAAAGTTCTAGTAATATGCAAATTAGGTTTTAGAAACAAAAAAGCAAACTTTAAATTAGCAAGATTCTACTTGAAAACAAATTTTAACACTAGGAAACATTAAAATAAAAACCTATTTGCTGGGTCAGCTATGTGCAATACAAAAGTAGTAATTCTTGGTGTCCCTATTAATTTAGATAAACAACTAGCATCAGCTATAAATAGTAGCAGATATATATTAATAACACCCAAGCCTTTCCAAATCATTGCTACATATGGAGTCCTCCATTGCTACCCATGGAGGCCCATCTTATGTATATGGCCTACTGAAAACACTGCATTTCAGCAGCAGATCAGAAGAGGTTTATACTTGCAGCTACTTGCATACAACCCGTGACACTTTCTACTGTCTCAGACCAGGGAAACATGATGCCAAATGTCCAAAATAGTACACTTTGCTAAAATTCCATTTTATCAACTGTCAAAATCAGCAAAACTGAATACAAGCATATGAAGAAAAATTTTAATAATATTTGTAAGTTTTAATATATTCAAATTAGAGAACAGATTAAATAATAGATTTGGTAGAGTGCCAGACTTACCTTTGAAACTAAACACAACAATTTAAAATTATACTGCAAGAACTGGGACTTTTTATTTTATATGAGTTTTTAATTATTTTTTTTTTTATAGGTATGTTTTTGTTCTGACATATTCTGGAAGACTATGGCAGACCATGTGAGAACTGGCCTCAAAAATGTAGGGTAATCTCTCACCTTGTAGTTATGTCGTCTTCACTGGCCACATTTAGCAATTGCTCCTGCAGTCGCCGCTCTTCACTACGAAGCTGCTTTCTCATTTCTGTCAGCTCATTTATCACATTTTTTCTTTCCTCTATAATTTAAACATCAATAATTTAAAAATAAAAGGTGTGAAAGGAACAAAGCATTTATTTGGCCTGCTTCAGAAATCTAAGGTGTGAAAATGTTGGTTAGTTGTTAAACATGTTAAAGAACAAGCTTGTCATGCATTTCAAATTAAATTAAATTAATTTAAGTCAAGATATCACTAAGGAGGAAGAAGCATCCAAAGTTATCCTTTAGAAAAGGTGGGGGGTGGAAATTGTTTGATCACACCTACAAACAAGTGACCTCAAGCATCCTGGCTAATTTTAGATGACAGAAGTGGAAGCTACTTGATTATGATATGCCTGTCTACCTGCATAAGGAGTCTGATTAGTAGAAGAAAGGGATGGTTTTTGAGCCAGAAGGTAAAAGTGCCAAAAATTGCATTTACACAGCTACACAAGTGGCATTTAAACATACAATGATGAAAAAGGATTTGGTCCTAGTCTCAGAGGTTATCTAGAAATCTCAGTTTCAAGTGCTACCATATATGTATCCTCATTTCCCACTACAGCAGGGACTGAATGCTTTGGTGTGAAAGGTATTTAGTGAAGAAGAGGGCTCAGTTAAGATTTGCACTGCTTTCCAGATGGTGTTTATCTTAAGGCCAAGTTCCTTTACAACTGAGTCAGTCACGGACTCCTAAAATGTTACCCCTTCTATTTCAGTGCTAAGAATTGCAGGCCACTATTTAAAAGAACACAAAATACACAGCATATGGTTTTGGCTACCTGATCTTTCTGTGATCAGGACAGGTTTTTAACAAGCCGTAAGGCTCTAAATAGACTCTGCATTTGTCCCAAGAGAAAGTCCCAGCATCCTAGAGATGTACAAGCATACTTCTGCCAGAGTATGTAGGATAAAACATTCTAAAGCTTTTTAGGTGATTCCAGGGACAAGTTTGCTAGGCTGTGTTATCTCCCTTGCCACCAACAAAGAGCAAAGCAGAAATATAAGTTGGAAAGGTGAAGCATATAAATGAATGAGCTGCACTTGTTTGGAACCAGGTCAGGCTTATTAAACGGGTGACAGTATTTGGATCTTAGGGAGCATTGGATTTGCAGCGGAATAAAAGGCCATAACCTATGGCCTAGCAAAGCTGCTAACCACAAGCCAGAATGTATGTTAAAAGTAACACTGCAAGATGCATAGACAAGCATTTTCCTAACAATGTAGCAATGTTGTAAGATATATAGCTCATTGTGCAAGGAAAACAGGATGCACACAACCGACTATTATTAGGAGATAAAGCAGAAGCAAGACCTTGGAGACAGTGAAGAAATCAGCAAGAAACTGCAAATGACTGAAAGAAGCTGGAATCAGGGTCTTAAGCATCCGCACATAGCAAAAAGATACGTAAATAAATAAAATGCATAGGCAATTCCATGCTAATGAAGTAGACAAAAGCAGAGCTTGAGATGGGAGGGAATATGGGTGAAACAAAGGAGGGACAAAAGGTGGAAGAAATGTTAATGAGCATAAACCAAGGTGTATAAATATGGAAAGAATTAATGTTTGCTGCAGCTCCCCACTTTGTTGGAGTTTTGCGCAAAGCTGTCTCCATTTTGAATAAAGCTGTTGACAAGCAATGTGTGCAAGTGATGCGTGATGACGCTGATCCATTGTCTCTCTAGTTGTTGGGCGTCACATGGAGTCGAGGTCTAACAAGTCTCATCTCAAATGAGATGACTATTTACAGCCTAAAAGAAAATGCTCTTAAAAAAAAAAAAAGAAAGAAAGCAAAAGGATACTTGCAACACAATCAGCAACAGAGCTGACAACACAATCAAAAAATAAGAGGACTGGAAGGGATCTTAAAGTTCATCTAACCCATTCCTAGGCAAAGATGCAAGATTTACTATTATTCCTAAGCCATAAGCCCATCCATTTTATGTATACTTGATTTGTTAAAAGACAACTAATACAGAAAAATGATTAAACAAGGGTAGAGAGAACAATAAAGCCAAGTTGCTTTAGGCCAGATAGGCTAGATTCTCCTTTGGCAGATACCCGTGTAGTAACAACTAGTGCAAAGTTGTTAAAAAACAGTATCAAATATAAAAATATCTATTTGCATCCACTGGGTGCTAATGCAAATGGTTACAAATTGCATGACAAAGAGGATTATTCTGGTGAGTCCAAAATCCACAGATGTCAGAAAAGGATAAAGTAAATAAAACAAAGAGGGATAGCAGTAAGGAGACCCAGACATTTCAGGAATGAAAAATGTATTAAACCTGTCCATTCCATAGCAAAGTAATGGCATACGGCTGCTCCCTTTTCTAAATTTTATAATGCTTTGCCTGATGTTTCAGCTGTCCCAACTCATTAGGATTCTAACATTTTGTTTTCACAGGCCACCCTATCTTCTACACCCTATCTTCTCCTTCAGTGGTGCCCCCACCTTCTAACCCCATGCACCAGCCAGACCTTGAGTACCAGCTCAATCTAGCATGTTGGCAACATTATCCAGCCTGTAGGGCTCTCCTTGTGTCTGGAAATTTGGCAGCAGGGCAGTGGCAATTAAAACGCTGCCAGCACTACCTGCCCTCAAAGTTCAAAACCCATGGGAGCCCCATAGGCAGGATGACATTGCTCCGTAGACTGGATCTGACCTGAAGGCTAGAGGTTGAGCACCCATGGTATAACATATAACATTACCAGAATGATGCCTAAAAAGCTGTCTAAATATATTTAATCTCAGTATTCCTAGTTATGTCTAACAAAGGAATATCAACATGCTACCACACTATAATCAAGTGCGTTTTTCATATTAGTGTTCTCCTGGAAGTAAAAAGGTCTTACACAGTAAACTTCTTGAAACAAAACTTGTTTTTCGAGTACACCTCCCTGTATCTAAGAAAAAATATCAAGAATTTTTCCTAATAACCAGAAATATCCTTTAGTGGAAAAATTAAAATAAGGAGTTTTTAAAATATTTTTAGCACCTGAAAAAACATCTAGAGATTTTTCTCCCACAAAGGAATTATAGTCAATAACCGAAGGAAAGATGATATAGAAATGGAAAACTAATATGTACTGTTCTCAGTGGTGACTTCCTGAGACTAAATGACTTCCTAAGATAATTTCCAACTCTAATTTTCTATGATTCTATGACGTGGACATTAGTTATACTAGCTTAGAATAAAACAGAATACCTACCGTAGGCACGCAGCTGGTTTCTTCTAGCAGGAACAGGAGGAGAAAGAACTCTGGACCGTGGAAGATCCTAGTGAATACCACAAACATAACCTTTTATACTCTAAAACTAAGTAATTGTTTCAGACAGTTGAGAAATTAAAGTACACTGATGTCTGATTCATGCTAAAACTTATAGTAGGATGGAAGGAGAGACAAAAGAAGAATCATAGCTCTAGTTCTCTGGATGCCAAGGAGGGTAATAAACAAGTGTCTGTATATAGAACACTCTAGATATTCCCAGTTTAATGCTGTCCTCCTAAAGCATCCACTCCTACAAATTTCAATGGGATACTGGACTAGATGAAACACTGATCTGGCCCAGCATGACAATTCTTTTCTTTTCTGGTGTATTATTTTTAAATGGTTTCTAGATGTAGTGAATGATTGTTAAAAGTTACCTCAAAATTACAAAAAAAATATTTAAAAAATTACAAATATAGGACTGGCTAAGGTAAAAAGAAGCATAAAAATGTCTTGCACTATTCTGTCAAAGCAATAAGGTAACTGAGTATTCTCACACACTGCTGCTTCTTTAATAATTACTACATTTAGACGGTAAAATAAAACACACTTGTGTATAATAAGATGTATGACTGTCAACAGAAGTAGGTCTCTCTTCTTTTGATAAAGATTTATGCTGAAGAGCAGGAATTACAGGAGAAGGTTGCCTTGAAAGCTGAAAAACAGGAAAATATGCACAACTGAAACAATGTTATGTTTACCAACCTACTTTTAATGCTTGCTGACCTATTTTAAAATAGGGGGGGTGCTAGCTAAAATGCTTGTTAAAAATGTTGTCAGTGTGGCACAGAGATAAATTCATGGCAGAGTAAATTACCCCACATTGTTTTGGCTAAACTGATCTGGAAGTTCAGGTATCTCTGTATTACACAGTAAGCTACAGTGTGCACAGTATCTTTACATGTGACCATCAAGAACAGCCTATGGAGGAAGAATGGAAACATGAGATTTCCTGGGGATAGGGGGCACAGGGCAAGGTGGTGGTGGAAGCAGAAGCAGCAGCAGCAGCCACCACCACAGCATTTTCCAGACAGCTGTAGTGTGCATTTACTAGCACAACTAAATTGCCTCTAATTATTAGCACTGGATCAGCAGCAATGTTCCCTCTCAGGACTAGCAGTCTGCAAGCGTGCCACCTCGGCCCATGAGCGTGCCACCTCAGTCCAGCGTGGGACACTTACTGAAGGGGGCTGAAGGCAGGGGGCCAGAGACTGGGGCTGAGAGCCGGAGGCCAGGGGCTAGGCCTGGCACGGGTACTGCTAGCTCCGGGGAAACCACTCTGTTCCACTGCTTCACCTCGGGGAGCAAGGAGGCACGTGACATCAGGGCCAGGGAGTGGAGCACTTCTCCGGAGCTGGCGGAGCCCGCAGAGCAGTTCCCTGGAGCCAGCAGAGCCCATGCCAGTCCCAGCCTCCATCCCTGCCTTGCCTCACCCGGAGAAGGAGCCACTGCCTGCCCCGAGTGAGGCTCCACAGCGCCAGGGTACTGCTCCACTCCCCGGCCCTGACACCATGTGCCTCCTCACTCCCCAAGGCAATGTGGGGGAGTGGAGCAGTTCCCTGGAGCCGGTGAAGCCCACACCAGGCTCCCATCCCCGCCTCACCTCAGAGCTTACCTTAAGCTCCTGTCCCTGTGCATGGCCTTGCAAAGGCTGTGCACAGCCAACTTATAGTTGTGCACTACCACGCACGCACACACCTTAGAGGGAACCTTGATCAGCAGTACCTACAATGGGATATTATTGAAGGCAGGGCCCTGGGCAGCATTCTAAGTAACCAAGTGAGGTAAAAGGTCTTAAACTCTGAAAGTTCCTAAGGTATACCACCTTCTTTTCCTCTTCTATCTTTGCAGTCTTCTCTCGCTCATAATATTGTCTAATTTGTTCATCCTGTTTTTCTTCGTCCTCTCTTTTCTTTTTTTCTGCCTCTTTCCGCCTTTCTTCAGCTAATCGTATCATCTCTTCATTTTTTAATCTTTGCTGGATAAAAGTAAATCATAGGTATTTTTTTAAGTTTTTGTTTGAGAATTTAAAATCATCTCTCAGTGGTTAGCATGGAAAAAGTTACAGATCTAATGAACTCCGTTTCTAGATGAGAGCATTTGCTGTTCAAACCTTAAACATCTGAAAGTATGGTTCCAATGAAAGTAGTGACAAGACTCACACTGATGCTTAGTGGGTAACATTTACACATCCAGTTAATGTGATGCAATAAACTCCAGAGCTGTTTGACCTGGAGTCAACTGCTCCCAGGTGCAGCATCTACACTAGGGACAACAGCAATTTGAACCAGGGCAGAGCAGCTGCGAGCTGGCAGTAGGCTCAGGGGATCAGCCCCAAGCTCTAGGTAGTGGTGCTGGGTGCAGAGGGGCTGACTGGGGCACAAGGGTGCAGAACCTACAGAGCCATGTGGGTAGGTGGCAGGAAGCCCCCACACTTCACCACTCTTGTGTCCCAGTCAACCTGTCCCCATCTACACATGTGTTTCATTGCACTTAATTACTCCACCATAAGATAGTACCGCCCTCAACAGTACTATCTTACGGCAGAGTTAATTAATTTACTGAGCCCTAATACCAGTGCACGTGTACTTAGTCAACGCTGCAGAAAGGTACACATGTAGATGGACCAGTAAATCTTAGATGATCATGTTCTTTTAAGAACAAGGAAAACAGAAGGGTTTTTTCTGTTTGTTTGGGTTTTGTTGGGGGGGGGGGGTTGTTGATTAAAATCAGGAAGATCATCTACTTATTAGTTGTCCTACACCATTTTACTAACACAACATGTACTGAAAAAATCAGTTTACAAAGAGTCTCTAACCCCTCTTCCAATGGAAAAATGTAAATGCTACAACTAAGGTGGCAGGGGTAAGGAAAGAAATTAAGCCATCAAAAAGACTTACCTCCTCCTCTTTCTTTCTTTTCTTTTCCTGCTCCTCTTCATATTCTTTCTGAATTCTCATCCTTTGTTCAGCTAGTCGTTTTTCTTCTTTTTCTTCTTCAATTCTAAGTTTTTCTCGCTCTGCTTCTTCCCTGAGTCTCTTTTCCTCAATCTAAACAAAGGTAAATGGTTGTCTGTGGATAACTGGTAACGGTCTGATAAGCTTGTATGCGAGTGGTATTCTGTAGATTCTCAGATTGTTGAATCACGGAGCATTCAAGCATTCAAGGAATTAAAAAGGAATTCCAAGACCAGTTTATCATCTGGTTCCAAAGCTCATTTAAATTAACTGGTATATAAATGCTTCTACTTTAGCACCTTTCTCTGAACAATGCACCAACACATTCATACACCCCACTTGCTTTTAAGCATTAATCTTTTCCTTCATAACTGCTGGAATAGTTCTTTACACAGAAAACACCAAAGAAAAAGTTTTTGCAACTTCATGGGTTTTTTCCTTTCCTCAGTCACAAAATGCAGAGAGAATAGCATTGGTTCATTTAGGCCAGAAGTATGACCATTTGAAAAAAATATATATATATAACAAAGCTTTGTTTTGGCAATATTTTGAAAAGAAGCCTCCCAAATAACTTAACATTTACATCTTTTCTTTTACAGACAGCCATGTGTAACTGGTGCTGTTTCAAGACTGCATAAGCAAGGTAAATTTATATTATAAAATACAATATACAAAGACTCCAGATTTCCTTCATTTAACTCCTGTGGCAGTAGCTATATTACAAAGCAAAAGAAAAAACTTGCCACTAAAACTATCAAATTGTATGTACATATAATTGCATAACTACACTTAAGCCCCTAGCAGATGGTACACTTATCATGAGATTACATTCACTGCAAAAAAATTTTAACATGACACTGTCATGAATCCCATTATATTTTGGGGGTCTGCAGCATGTTGTTAATGTTTTCCAGTGTTTTTATGGTACTGTTATGACACTGGAGGTCTCATTAGAAAGCTCAAGTTATGCTGCATCCATCTGTGTTACCGTTATCACGGTATAAATTATATTAAGCTATCTATCTATACACACACACACACACCCCCTTAATAATTTTACACATGGTTCAGCCAAGGGACTAAGACGGGGTAAGCAAAGTCCAACCCATGGGCCAGATGGGGCCCACAGCAAACTGCATTTCTTCCAGGACCCTGTCCCCATGGCTGCAGCCAGTTTCCATGGAGGCCCCAGGAGCAGCAGGGCTGTGACAGCACAGGGCCAGGGCTTCCATGGAGACCAGCCACAGCAGCACTGGCAAGACGTACGGCTAGACGGGAAGCTGCTCCGGGGCCAGGATCTTGAGGTGGTCACAGCATGGCATGGAGCTGGGGCAGACCCATGATCTGCCCAGGGAATGCAGGCAGGAGATGGTACCTCTGCCCTGCTCCAGACCATGTTGTCACCATCATAAGATCCCATCCCCAGAGCAACTCCTTGCCCAGGGCCAGTCTCCATGGAAACCCTACCCTGTCACAGCTCTTGGGGTCTCTACGGAAACCAGCTGCAGCAACCCAGGGAGGGTCTGCTGAGAAATGGACCCTAGCTACTAGCCAGATCCACCATTTTGCCCACCCCTGGACTAAGGCACACATACTTAAAGACAGCTGCCACTCCCAGACACAAGCAGGAAGAGACATTGTTGGGTTAGATACGCCTGGGCATTGTCTGCCTGCAATGGGGAAATCAAATTCACAATAAGAGGCAACTGAGCGCAATGACCCTATAGCCAGAGGGGCTCCAGGTGTCTCAGGGAGAACTGTCTGGAGATTTTGATGGCTCAAGAGCAATTAAACCAGTCCCAAAGAGGAGGGGCTGGCCTTGAAGGCTAAAAAAGTTATGTGAAGTCTGGTTACGTTAAGATTGTTGTCTTTTGGATTCCAGGCTTTGGAGGTTCAGTGACCCCCATAGCCAAGGCTGGCAGAGTCAGCAGGAAAGCTGAATTCTAGAGACACTGGCAGGACTCTCAGGAGGGTTAAGGTGTAGCCAGATGACACGGTAAGAAACTGTTCTTGTTTTGTTTTTCTGCTTCCAAACCTATAGTGATTTTTGCCTGTATAAATCTTGTTTCCTACATAACTAATCCTTTTGTGTTTTGTCTCCTCAGTTATTGCCTATGGAAAGTGATAGCTGGGCAGGTGATACTACAGGCTAGCCCTTCCTATAGAAAGGGGGACCTAAAATTTCTTTCATGACCCAACAAGGAATCCACCTGAGGCTGGCAGAGATTTACTGTCTGCAGCTGCAAGGTCTGGTATAATGGTAGTGAAGCGGAGGCTTGCTGAAGTAAGCAGCAAGCAACCTTGCTGTGCTCCTCGGGGCAAGTGGCAGCATAGTGGGAAGAAACTCAGAGCTCTGGGGATCCCTGCAGATAGGTTTGTGACAGACACATCCAAACAATTTATCATCCAATAACAAGCCACAAAAATGGTGATGCAGCCTCAGAGCTGCTACTCATTAAATGTAAAAGATCTTTGCATGAACTGTGCTTTAATTGGAACATGTGGTATGTTACATATAGGGTCACAGTGCTTGGCCAAGTCCTCCAGTATCCCAGGGTGGACTGTTCTCTCCACCTCCCCACTCCTTCTGAAGGGGGACTCTGTGACTCATGAGGATTTCGCCTCCTTAACCAGCCTCCACTAAAACAACTACACTGCTTTTGGTACCCAGACAAGTTCAAGTATCTCTATACAACACTGATTTGTGCTATGCAGACTTCCCTTACACTGTACCTTCTGCACAGCAAAGGCCTATGCATTTACGTGTTTTTATGAGGCTTCTAGAATGGTTTGTTGGGTGTTTTTTTCTCCTTTTTAGAGGGGTTGGCGGGTAAGAGGGGAAAAAATAACAAGCAGTTATGCAGTTACAATGCAAGTCCATGGAACCAATCATTAATGGCATGCATTTTCTAATTCAAGATATTTTACTGCACAAGACCTTTGAAAGGCCTTGTTATACGTTGCACTTTGAGCTGTTCAAATGCTGATCAGTGTTAGTGCTAGCTTGAGTTTGGAGCAGTTGCACCTTACCACTAAAAACCTTCCTGACTTACACACTTGTAACTTGCCATTAGAGGGCTAGCCTGACTAGAAGCTATAGCTGTGAGTTGCCACTACAGGACTGATGACCCAGGACAGGCTTCTAACCCAGCTCTCAAGGGTGGGGGG
Source organism: Crocodylus porosus (assembly GCF_001723895.1). Taxonomy (NCBI): domain Eukaryota; kingdom Metazoa; phylum Chordata; order Crocodylia; family Crocodylidae; genus Crocodylus; species Crocodylus porosus. The sequence goes on along the minus strand of NW_017728886.1, from coordinate 210,690,658 downwards.
GGGAACTTGATGGGATCGGGGGGGCAATTAAAATGGGAGGCGGAAAGGTAGAAAGGTTGGTGAAATGAAGGAAGTCAGCCACTGAAGGATAAAATAAAGAGTAAAAAAAAAAGGGGGATTTAAAAAGAAATAAAGAGGAAGAAAATTAAAGGTCTCATGTTTTAATAAACTGTGATTTGGGATTGGGTGTGGGGAGTGCTGGGCATACTTCCTAGGGTGGCTGGAAGTTGGAAGTGGTGCGGGAAGGTGCTTTTTTGAGAAGCTACTGCCCCTGCCTTGGGAAAGAAGCCTGAAGCTCATGGGGCCAGATTCAGCCACCTACCCTGTTCCCAACCTGCACAACCTACCTCCCTAGGCCACTCCTGAATCCATCTATTCCCTCCCTGGCTAGCTGCCATGTGCTCTGCAGGCTGTTTGCAAAGGGTTGCAACCCTTGAGGTAGGAAGGTCTCACCCCTGGGGGCAGAAGGGGGAGCTGGCTTGGTGCCAGAACAACCCTGGGCAATAGAGTTCAGTGGGTGGAAGGTCTGTCCACACAGAACAGGAGTATAGGGAAGGGGACAATGAATGTGGCCACACATTCATGGAATGCAAACTGGGTAACATGGAACAGAGATACACCTGCCCTAGAGTGGCATAAGTTTAAGCTGCCTAAAGTGTGTATAAAACTAGGGGTCAAGAGCTCCCCAGAAGCTGCCCAAAATTAATGTGTAACAAGGCTCTGAGAATGCGAGCCTCCAACGGATACTAGTTAGATTTGTCCATCTGGATGAAGTTATGAGTAACGTGCCCATCATTCATGCAAGTTAGCACTTTACTTAATAAGGATTTAATCAAATAAATGCTAAGTTATAGATAACAAATTTGAGTATTAAAAAACATAATGGGGTATTTTTTTTGTGGGGGGGGCGGTGTTTTATTACTTAAAATGTTTCAATAGTACACGCACCTGCAAACGAAGAAAATTTTTGTACGACTCTTGTTCTTTAAGCTGCTGTGCAGATGGTGGTTCACCAAAAACGTTACCTCGAGCAAAGGGAGAGGTTTGTGCAAATGAGAAACCTAGAAAAGGAAAAAAAGGCATTTTTCTCAAGCAAAATCAAAATCAGTTTCGAGACAAAAAGCTAAAACACAGAAATAGGAATGCGCAGGCATTTCTTTTGCATAGTGGCTTACAACAACCATTATCCAAAGTATTACCATAAGAAAAATAAACCTTTTTTGCTGTAGTACAAGTTTTGTTATTCCATGTGTGGAATTTTTAATTTAAAATGTCAAGGTTCTTTTTTCCAGCTCCACCACACTGGTTGTTATGCTGAATATGATCTCCTTAAGTGCTCTCTGCAGCAAAGGAAAAAAAAAAAGTGATTCTTCCTTTATGGCAGCTTTTAAATATGTGAAAAGTTCAGAGATGCAACTACCTGGGTTGGTGCTCTGGGCAGCATCAACAGCAGAGGCTAGGCCAAATGCAGCAGCAGCAGTGGCTGGGCTGATAGCAGTGGTAACTGCCATTCTTGCACATTCCCCCTACCCCCCAAGTGGGAGCTGAGGGGCATAGTCCTTGTTGTCCCCTACTTCTTACGCGACTCGAAAATTGATATCATGTACCCCCCTCATATGTTCCATATGAAAATATATCCTCTGACATGAACTTGACCTCTGCACGGAATGCCAAATTGAAGTGGCATATATATCACTTATGTCCCACAAAAATGACACATATATAGGCACAATACAGGCACTCTGCTCCAAGATGAATTTCTTCTTAGCATTTCATTTCCTTGCTTGGAACCAGATAGGGTCATTCCAATTAAAAATCTATCGTTATTAATTGCCAATATCAATGTTATCATATGACTTTGCAAAAAAATCTATTTCAAGATAGTCATTTTTTCAAATCTCATACATGTGCAAAATCACCTTTGTTAATTGTTTCAAGTAACTAGTTCCATAAAACTATACTTGAGCCAGAGTTACTTAATTTTTTTCCCAGGTGCCAAGAAATTGTACCTATAAAAGCCGTACAGAAGCAACCTACACTGCTACATAGCTTTAGCAGAGGATCTTTAGATTAAAGAATTTGACAAACCCCTTAATGTGGACTGGAATAGATCTTTGGTCCATTATACCATTTAATATGAATGCTATATTATAAGAGTTCTACCTTATCACTAATTAAGTCAGCAAAAGCAAAATATTTAGACTGAGTTGGTACTCTAAACTCACGTTGATATGTCTAAGCAGTGAAAGGGCCTCTGCCAGCAGTGAGATGAATTTTCAGGCACTATGAAATAATATAAAGTCTGACTTGCCAATCAAGTTAACATTGTGTTCATCAAGTGGTACCTCTCATTAAGAAGCTACCTCTCACAGGCAAAAAGAAAAAAAGCATTTTCTAAATAGCTTGTGCACAAATATTTTCCTCCACAATTACTCTGTTTACATTTAAAACACGTTGATTAAATTACTTGCCTGTAATTGTGTTCTAATCTTCTCTTCATTCTGTTATGAAATAGCTCTTTAAATCAGTATGTTTGTGATTTAATCTACCAGAAAGTGTGTGTGTGGGGGGGGCGGGGAAGGAAGGAACAGACATACAGAAGTGGTACCCATTGCAAAAGACTCAATTCCACACCTTTTCTATCAATCAAACAATTTCCCAAAACACACTCAAAGAAGTTGGGCACATAGTAATAAAAAGGGGTGCAGAACTTAGCAGGTCTCATCTAGTCCACTCCCCTGCTCAAGGGAGGATCATTCTTATCTGAAGTATTTTATGCAAGTGCAATTTATTCTTTAAAAAGCATGAACAGCCTTCTCATACAACTACTGGCACAATGCCCAAAATCCCAAAGACACCCCAGATTATCAAAGGTAAGCAGGGGGACACTGCAAGAACTGGAAGTAGCTTGTTAAAGAAATACATTCAAGAGATACAATAAAGAGAACTATGGCTCCACCCCGCCACAGAAGAATGCAGAACCCCCACAGTCCATGCCAATCTGACTATGGGGCAAAATTCCTTCCTAACCCCAGATGTGGTGATAGGTCTGATCCTCTAGCTAGGAACCTATGGGTTTTTTAGTCCTAGCAGTAGCAGCAGTACGCCTCAGTCAAAATTTCCAGCCAATATACAATGCTTCTGAGACAGGTGAAAAAAACCCTCAACATCTACAGTAGCAAGAACTGTTGTAGACCCTAGATCCAGGTGGTTAGAGCACTTATCAGGGAGCTAGGAGACCAAAGGTTCAAGTTCGGATTCACAGAATAGATCAGAACATCAGCCTCCCTCACCCTCAAAAAATAGTCTAATTAGTGGGCTATTGACGATTTTGGGCTGCATAAGGTTCTCTTTCTAGTTTTAATCCCATCTTGAAGCCAATAACCCTTTTAAAGAAAAAGTTCTGTTAAAATGTGTACATTTCTGGTACTACAGGGGTGTAGGTTATAGCCATGTTGGTCTAAGGACATAGGCAGACAAGGTTCTTTGGGTGAATCCGATATCTTTTATTAGACCAACTTAAATAGTTGGAAAACAATTATTAAGGAAGCTCTCAGGTGGGTTTTTGAACCCACCTGAGAGCTTCCTTAATAATTGTTTTCCAACTATTTAAGTTGGTCTAATAAAAGATATCAGATTCACCCAAAGAACCTTGTCTACATTTCTGGTGTGTTTTCCAATTTAAAAAAGTTTTATCAGAAAATTCTCAATGAGCTATAGGGGGGAGTAAAGAAGGTGAAGAACCCCATGAATAAGTTACTGATAGGTAAACTTTCTTTTGCCATAATCTCTGTCGTTAGCATATAACTTAAAAAGAAGCAGTTGTCTGTAATTTCAGAAACACAGCTCACATCTATCTGAATGAAAAGTTACTAGAAAATGAGAAATCAGGCCTGTAAAGAAACAACTGAAAATTGTTTTAACATGGTGCTTACCAATATTTACTTTGCCCAGGCTCATTAGCCAACAAGAACTTCTATTTTTTCATCATCCTGGAGAAAATGCCCTTTAGTATTACATTTTGAATGGATATCATTGACTCAACCTATTTGTCTTATTTTATAACAAACTACTTTTACAAGTAATAATTATAATTATTATTAACAGAAGGGTTGATAGATTATTTACATTTTTACTTATGTTATGCATTTGGCAGAACTTTTTGCATAGTTAGTTTTGCAGTTAAATTTAAGGCAGTTCCTTCCTTCATTTATACAGATGTTTCATGCAACAAAGGAACAAGAGAAAATAGGAAAGTGTGATCATTAAAACCTCTCCAAGACTGGCAGGGAAACAGTAACAGTTATTCCTGAAATTACTTTTAATTCTTAATTTTAAACTGCTTAGATTCCAACTTTGTAACTTTCAAACTTATTGCTAATAAAAGAGTAAGCAGTCAGCCATTTAATTCCAAAGCTGCTTTTATAGATGAACACTAGGGGTGTGTGAAGTGAGCCGTATTAGATTTGGATTCAGCCAAATTCGGGGGACAGCAATTTGATTCGCTGTTTTGGCCGAGTCCAAATCTGAACATTCGATACCGATTCAGAGAATCAGCGATTCGGCCATAGACACAGCTTTATGTTTTTTCTACGTACCTCAAGGAACCAGGTGCAGCTCATGAATGCCAAGATGCTGGGGCAGATGGAGCGTCGCACAGGAGTGTGGAAGGGGCCCCTGCATCCCCCCCGGGCTCGGCGATCAGCCACGGGGGGACCCTGAGTGCCCCCCGAGACCCAAGAGGGACCAGTTGCTGAGCTGGGAGGGGAAGGGGGGGCAAGGGTCCCCCACACACTCCACGGCGGACCCAGAAGTGGACTGGAAGTGCTTCTGGTCCACTTCCAGGTCCACTGCCGAGCACACTGGGGACTCCCCCGTGCTCCTGTGGGACATCTGCCCCATAATCCCAGCATTCACAAACTGGCTGATAACTTGAGGTATGTAGAAAAAACATATAAAGCTGTGTCTATGGCCAAATCATCGAATCTCCCCGAATCGAATCGGAGGCTTTCAATTCAATTCGGAGAGAATAATGGGTCTCCTGACTTGATTCAGATTCAGAGATTCAGACGTTGAATCAGGCCAAATCTCCGCTGAACTGAATCAGTGACCAAAGCTTCACGTGGCCCTAATGAGCACCCCATAACACCTCACTGCACTTTCTTTTTGCTTTTTCCCCAGTTGCCTACAAGTAGGTGAATCCTGGTTATGAGTGGCCCCATAAGGAATGAGGATCATAAAATTAGAATCGATTGTAAAACATAAGAAACAATGTAATAAAGCAATATAACTGTTCATTAAAACTATGCTTGTTATGAAGGGGATGTAAATCAATTACTCACCATTGCAATGGTGGTAAGGAGAAGGAGAAATCAGCTTAATTTGTAGCAAAAAAACTACACAGACTACCTAGGGATTTCTGGGAATCTGCTTCTTTGGAAATTTCTAAGAACAGGTTAGAAAAACATCTGTCAGTTGCGATCCTTGCATATTAGCATCACATTTGGGCAGAGGGCTAGACTAAATGATGTCCTATCACTTAAGTTTCACTTGAGCCCTATATTATTGTAATAATTCATCTTGTATTCAGCCCAAGTTTTCATATTTTCCATCCTCAATGCTATATTAACTTTTTTGTTGAATTTATGATAATCTGCATCCAGAGGCTTTTCTTCTCCTCCCTCCACCCAACTCCATCCATTATCTTTAGCTTATCAGTTTTTTTTCATGGTACAATTCAGAATTAAATCAAGAATACACAGTGGTCTGAGTATTTTGCATGGTGCCTTGACAGTCAGAGCCCTGAACTTCAGTGGGGATTTTTGGTACTACCACAGTACTAACAGACATTAGTATAGGTGAAGTAAGAGAGATGTGTAAATACATGTTCTGTGCTTCCATTAGTAATATGATAAGAGGAACTTCAGAAAAGGAGGTGTGACTGTACCTTAGACAGAGGGAATGGCTAGCCACATCATAAAGGAACCAAAAGAGAGATATAAGAAAAACTTGAGAATTCTGACCATCAAAATCTTATAGTATTGAACAATGATAATATTCTTTAAAATCTGCTATTTTACCTGTAGATGCTTCTGCATTCTCAGGTCTTGAGGAGGGCAAACCTAGGTCAAAAGAAACAATAGCCCTTTTATCTTCATATGGTCTTCCTTCCGGATTATGATATGCATCTTCATTTTGCTTGTGCATCATTTTCAAGTCAGCTAAAAAGAGAGGAGAAACAGCCATTTATATTTTAGTCCTCTTAAGAAGATTACGTTTCCAAAACCAAGATTTATTTCACCAGACCTATTTTCAAGAGACACAATAGCTGCAAGAACAAAAAATTAAGACAACAGTACATCAGCTCAAATGAGAAAAAGTGGTCTCTGTAGCAAAAGTTGAACTCCTGCAAAAAGGAGTAAAGAGTTTGAGCACGGAAAGGCTGATGAGCTGCCATGCTTAATGCAAGGTAATGCCATGCAGAGATACCCCAAACCAGTTCCATGACTGCAGTAATTAGCCTTGTTCTCCTGGCAAATTACCCCAAACACAACAATGCACCAGTACATCCATACTACTTCAAGACCCAGAATGCACAGGCTAACTCTGCATTGCACTGTCTTGCAGCGTATAAACAAACTCTGGTAAGAAAAATTATCAAATACTTTGAATAATATATAATAGCAGCACTGCTAATTTTATTTCTGATAGGAATAGTGCCCACTGTACTGAATTAAGTATACATTAGTCTTCACACCCTTACTAATAATCTAGCTACAGTGCATACTCATTTGGTGTAAGCAAATAGTATGCGTGTCTAGTTCAGTGTTATAAACAGGAGTGAAACATGTCACCCAATATTTTAACAGATTTTTAACCCAAATTTGCATACGACATATCTATCATTACAAAGGTCAAGATTTTAAAGGCTTGAAAAAAAAAAGACCTGATCTTCACAAAGTCCACCTAATCTTTGAAAACTGGCCCCATAAGGTACCTCAAGATGGGGTATGTGAGAAATGAGGCAAAAAGAATCCCAGGATGGTAAGAGACCTCAAGGATAATCTGATTTAGCCTCCTGCATGCTTATCCAACCTCCCCTTGAAAACCTCCAATGAAAGAGATTCCACAACTCTGGGCAGTCTGACCCAGTGCCTGACTTTTTTCAAAGAGTAAGGACTTTTTTCAGATATCTTATCTAAATAAGAGCAGCAGTTAATCCAGGAGCTAAGTCAGCTGCACTCCTTATGGAGGAGGGGAGACTTGAACCTTGGTCTTCCCCCTCCCAGACATGTAGACCAGCCACTAGGCCGGGGGAAGGCTAAGGAGATGTCAAGGCTTGAACCCTGGGGCTCACCTACATGAAAACCACGCACTCTGCCACCGAGCTATACCCCTGCCTTCAGCCCTCTAGTACCTCTTCTTGAAAAGTTTGCCGTCACTGCTACAACTCAGACCAGAAGTCTAAAAGCAAGGTTATGGTACAAAGTTCCAATAGCACCAGTTAATAAGAACTTTTAGTTAAATAGTGCAAAATGAATTAGTTTTTTCTGGGCCAAACAAGGTTGATTTACATACATTACCATATTACCATATTTACTTGAATAGAAAGACAACCCTGATTATAAGATAGGGGTGGGCAAAACGCGGCCCGTGGACCAGATGCAGCCTGCCAGGCCATTCTATCTGGCCCACAGGACACCTAAAAAATTTAGAAAATTAACAGTTATCTGCCCCTGGCTGCCTGTCATGCGGCCCTCAATGGCTTGCCAAAACTCAGTAAGTGGCCCCCACCCAAAATAATTGCCCGTCCCTGTTATAAGACAACCCCCCCAATAATTAAATTTTATGCGTGAAACATTTATAATTTTGTTGTAATTTTCCTGGTATAGACTTTAATTATTAGAGGTTTGACTTCAATTTGTCTCCTTTCCGTTGCTACAGCAGGGAAAATAAACCTGGGGGGTCAGGTAGAGAACAGCGTGCTCTCTGCTTCCCCCAATTTTTCCCCCTGGCAGCCCCTTCTCCCTCTCCTTACTGTTACTCCCTACTCCCTGGAAGCAAGCAGCACATGGAAGTAAGGAGCAAACTTTAACACAATGACTTCTAAATTAAGCATGGCTGTAGTAATTTGCATATAGTACCAATGCACTGAGTTTATCCTGAATGAACGTATATTGTATTTGTTTTAAACTGATGCAAGTTTTAGCACAGGTACTCCATAAACACTTTTGAGCAGCACTTTGGCACCTACTTATATGCATGATATTGGTCCCAAAGCCAAAAGGCTCAAGATTACCAGAGTTCATTGAGCTGGGCCCCAGCAGAGTCAATAGCGCTTCAAGCCATGGTGATCCCACAGCTCAGCACCGCACTGCTCAGGGGGTGTGCATGTGTGCGCATGTGTGTGATCCAGATATCCCCCCCCCACAAAGGTTCCATGTGCTAATTAATGTTCCCCATTCATGACTGGAACCAGGTGTTCTAGTCCAGCTTCACCTCATCGAGGGCAAGGCCACACTAATCATATGCTCCAGGCTGACAGAGAGATTCTGGGTAAATATTGTGGCTCACCATGACTGGAAAAACTGTCAGTGGTAAGGGGGACTGTGCTCACTGGGCACTATCCATATGTCTTGTGCAGATGGGTTACACTAACCTAAACTAACCAGCCTCTTGTGCCATAGCCCTATGCTTACCTGGCAAGGGCAACATTGTGATTACTGAGGTGTTCTTCCTAGTCACACCTGGGGAAAATTGCTCTCCTAGCACAGGGATAGTATCTGCCAAGGTAATGTATAGTAAACCTCCCACTTGGCTGCTGGAGTGTTAAAGTCTTGGCTTTATGCCCACTTTATGGAAAGGAGAGATTCCTCTCTGGTTTGTTCCTGGGGCTTTCTGGCTAAGGGCAAGCAAAACTTGGGGCATCTGAACCCCAAGTCTCCCAGCTTGGGCCTGCAAGTAGGATGCCAGCCAAAGGTTTTGAAAAACATATGAAGCACCAGATGGGGTTGGAGGATGTTTGCCAATAGTAGGGCCACTTATGGTTCTGGACTGACTCTTGGATTTGGAATCTGTTTTGGCTAATTTGGCTTGGAATATGAAAATTTAAATTAAAAAACCCCCAAAAGCCCGCTTATGGTAGTTTCCATCAGCATGTTTACCCAATCTATTTTATATCCATGCTTAGTGTGTTGGCTGCATTTAATCAAATTCATGGTTGTTTCCATTGCTAAGCACCTGCTGCTTTTGGCACCACTTTAAAGACAGACAACATATTTAGTGAGATTTTGTTGTATGCAATAAAATAAGGGACTTTTTTCCCGCAAGCCAGTTTGGGGGGGGGGGGGGAATCTTGTCTTCTGTTTGAATAAATATGGTAAGAGCAAATTTTTTAAAGCAAATTGTAAGGAAGGATGCTTAAATTAAAATTAAAATTTAGAATATTTAAGAAACCCGAACATAATCTCTAGGTATACAAGATTCTTCACGAATCAATGACTTCATAATCCTTTCCACTGTAACATCTATTTTGAGACTACAATCTACTGTGAGAATGCCATTAATATGCAATGGAAAAGAAATATAGCTCAGTTAGAGTGAATGTTAGGGACATCGTATAAGAGAGTCACTGAAAACTTTTAAATCTGAGTACTTCAACACACATATTCCCGAACATTTAAATTATAACCCTTTTTCAAAAGCAGCCATTTACTGTACACATAGAACACAAACCCAGACAATGCACATTTCTAAATCTATTTTATAGACAACAAGTTTTGAAAATGTTAGTTTTAATTTCTAGAGAAACTAGTGATTCTGAATTCAGCAGCACTACAGTTTGATATCAAGTACTAAGCTTTGATTCAATAATGAGAATATACACACTTTGAAAATTCCTGTATTTTTTGTTGTTGTAACATGAATTCAAATGCAAGAATTCAAGAGTTAGGATTACAAACAGAACCAAACAGCTGATATAGAGGACTGTACTCCAAAGAGGAAGCCACAGATTTCAACTTTATCCCAGAGCTGTTACTGACTTGCCATGTCACCTTGGATAAATCATTTCCCCTGCATCAGATACATCCCTTTTGTCCATATCCATCTTTTACACAAAATGTTCTGGGAATGCACAAAGTGTTCTGGGAATTAGTTAGCTAACAAGCACATGGCACTTCAAAGGAAAAAAGCAAAGAGCAAATAAATGCTGAATACTGACATCAGTGCCTAGTTAATATTCATATGGCAGTCTGTCAGGGTGCTAACAGGAGTAAATAGATTCATTCAATTTTGTTCCTAGTTAAAAGTCTCCCAAGTAGAAGATCCAAGCTAGAAGTGATATTACTTGAAAATGCCCCAAACAAATTGGTATTACAGATTCTTAGGCTACAAGTTTCTTGGGACACCAGCTATATAATTTTCCCTTACCTCTTAAGTGCTACATGTACCAATGGTGTAATACAAAAATAAAGTTTGGCCAAACAGAGCTCATAACAAAGAGGTGAGAATGGTACCTATCTCCCAAATAAAACCCACACCTTCAAACATACTTATCAGATTTCCTTTTGTATCTCTGAGAGGAGCACCACCACCACCTTTTCCCCAGGGATTGTAACTTCTCATTTCAGCTTCTAACTTTGCTTCATATTGTTGCTTTTCCTCTCTCTCTCGTCTGCGTCGTTCTTCTCTTTCTCTTATCTAAAAGAGATACCACACTCAGTCACACCAAAAAAGTTTTTAATAAAGATATAGTTGACATTAAAGAAACAGTCACAAAGCAGACTAAGTGCCATAATTTTCCACAGAAGTCAAAGTAAAAAAAATTCAGAGCCAACTCTTCAAACCACATATTCCATGTAGTTTTACTGACCACCTACCTCATAAGGTATACACACACATATAGATGATAAATAGATCACAAAAATACATTCAGACACTACAAAATTCAAATTATAGGACATCCCACCACGTACCAGTGACAGATAAAAGGCTCAATATCCTCTGATCTTGTAATAACTGAAATCAATTTGCATCCCAGAAAATTTTACCTCTAGCATTCTACAAGGACCTAGCATGTGCTTCCAGCTTTAGAAAGTCTTAGGTTTTTCACACTTTGATTTGAAAAAAAATAACCAAAAATTATTTAAATCATTTTTTAAAGTTTTTCTGGACCTCTGGACCTTGTAGAGTTGACTATTTAGGCAACAGGTTTATAAAGCATGGGGAAAAGTGTCATTAGAAAAAGGAAAATAATTTTCTAATATTCTATGGCATGAAAAATGCACAAAGCTGTTCGCTGATGATACTCTACACCAGGGGTGGGCAATTATTTCAGCTGGAGGGCCACTTAATGAGTTCTGGTGAACTGTCAAGGGCCACATTCGTGTCTGTCTCCATTTCCCTTCCCTCTCTGTCTTTCTCTTCTTTTCTCTCTCTCTCCCTCTCCAGAACTCAGCCAGAACTGTAGGTCACCAGGAGCCCCAAGGCTCAGCTGTAGACCCACATAGGGTCTTCCACTGGGGCAAGTAAGCTGTGGCATCAGCTGCGGGTGCAGCCAGCAGGTTCCAGGGCCCTGATGTGGAACCTGCTGGCAATGCCACAGCTGATGCTGACACCCACTCGCCACAGAAGCTCTTGCCTAGGTCCCAGGCTCCACAGCTGACGCTGCTGGCAGGTTCCAAGCCAGGGCTCTAGGTGGGAGTTTTCACTGCACTGGAAGGCCAGCAGCATCAGTTGTGGATGCTGCCAGCAGGTTCTGTGTCTGGGCTCCTGAACCAGCTAACAGCGTCCACAGCTGACACCGCCATCCACCCACTGCAGTGGAGCCACCCAGGTCCACAGCTAATGCCACTGTGTCAAGGGCTGATGTCACCTGCCTGCCCAGCACCACATGGCAGCCGGAGCTGCCAGCCACCCATGGGCCAGATCAAATGAGTTAGCGACAAATCAAATCTGTTGGCAGGCTGGATCCAGGCTGCAGGCTGTATTTTGCCCACCCCTGCTCTACACCTACATAACTGTTTCAATAATATTATTACCATTTTTCTTATTATTAAGAAAGATAAAAACTAGAAGTGTACCGATAAATTGGTTCGATATTGGATCAGCATCAATATAAGGAAAATTGACTGTACTGGCCATTGGCTTTTTTTGGCTGATGTGGCCAATAACACCACCGATAAATGCCTAATGCATGTGCACAGCCACAGCCCAGCACTCAGACAGCAAAGAGCACAGCCCAGCAGCATGGAGGACAGCAGAGTCCGGCTGGGAAGTCTGTTGTGAAGGAAGGGGTCTGGGGATGAAGGGCAGATCAAGGCCCCAGCAGTGAGGGAGGGAGTGGGGCTGGGGTAGGGGCAGGCACTGCACAGCCAGGGCACAGTGGGGGACGGAACCACAAGCAGCTCATCTGGTGGGAGTGGGGAGACAGCTCCCACCACTGCATCAACCCAGGAGAGCATGGGAGGGCATGTGCCCCCAGATGTGGGCATGGGGTGAGGGTAGGTTGCTGTTGCAGGCTGGGACCAGGGCTGTGCTTGGGACAGGTGGCAGTAGTGCTGGGAGGGGGAGTTGGGCAGGGCTACAGCAAATTTTAGGATGGCTGCAGCCTTCCCCATAGCCCCCTCCCAGTGCCACCATCATCCACCCTGAGCACAGCCCCATCACAAACCCCCTGCCAGGAAGAGCTCAGTGACATCCCAGCCCCAACCTGCATTGACAGTCCACTCTCACCCCATGGGTAGATCCAAAGACACATGCCCCCATGCCACCTCTAGGGTGCATGCGGAAGCTG
>NW_017728886.1:210671977-210677762 GCF_001723895.1 Crocodylus porosus | reverse complement strand
CTTGCAGCTCCATCCTGCACCCTGCCCTGGCTGTGCAGCACCTGCCCCTGCCCCACTCCCTCCCTCACCATGGGGGCCTCAATCTGCCCCCCATCCCACTCCTTCCCTCACAACAAATTTACCAGCCGGACGCCGCTCTTTATGCTGCCCGGCTACATATCAGAAACAGATCCGTATTGGCCAATAAAGCTTGTTAAAAATCAACCATGGGTATCAGCTCTAAAATTCTCTATTAGTCCACCCCTAATAAAAACCCTATTCCTCTCTTCACTATATCTGAATAAAGGCAAGAATTTCTTAGGGTGGTATCTTTCATTGGGCCAACTATTTAGTTGGGATAAAGTTAGATAAACTTTTGAATGCAAGACATTCTTTGTCAGGTCTCACTCTTACACTACCTACATTTGCCTAACCTTTTTGGAAAAGACATCAAGTTAAAACAAAAGTCATACTTCTGTATAAATTCTTTTTTTTTTTTATTTTACATATGTATGCATATTATGTCTAAGATACCTGTAATGAAAAAATTAAAGAACTTTCTCTATTTTGCAGTTTATTTACTGTCTTTCTCTGATAGTATCATCTTCCCTGCTTCCTCTGTAGTCAGAGGATCAGTTTGGGTGGGTTTCTCACATGAGAAAATATTTTTAAAGACCATGTAGTTTGTCAAACCACAGTTTCAAGCTACTTTTAAATTCTTTAGAAAAAACAACTAACTAGGTAATAAGTTCCAGTATCCCTTTAATTATTGAAAATTTGTGAAGGACTTCTCTGCCATCCAATATTCCTCTGCCTCTCAGGAAGCAGTTTAAAAGAAGATGACTGCTTCCTGAAAAATCCTCCCATCATCCTACGTTGGACAAGCATTCATAGATAGCTTCACCTTCCTGATTTTCTTAACTCTATCTTCTATTTCTTTCACTACACCTTTCTTCTGCTCCTACACTTTTCTGCTCTTTCTACTTTCCCACTCCCATGCTCTCTCCTCCCCTCTCTGCTCGGTTCCTTTCTCTCCTAACTTTCCTTTCTGTCCTGTATATTATCATAACCATTCCAATCCTCTTTCCCTTTTCCCTTCTTTCACAGTTCCCTGCTTCATCAACATGGCATGCTGACTACATTCTAATTCTTTAACACAGCAGCTACAGATCACAAATTATTTTTTAAATCACCAAGATCCATGCAGCAAACTTATAATTACAACATGCTCTCAGTGCAACTGTTATCTCCTTCCCTCCTCTCTCTCAAAGATCTTATCTATTCTCAGATGACAAGCTCTTCTAGGACGGTGTCTTTTTCATTTGTGTTCATGGTACCCAAGGTTCTTAATGAATAAATAAATGCCATCTGGCCACAACTTTCAACTCCCAGAAAAAGCTGCTTTTCTATACTGCTGTTTGTTGGTCTACAGTTTGTGAAGTGCTGTGGGATACAGTAGTAATGAAAGGAAGTAAATCTTACTGTGATAGCTATTACCCTTGTACTGGAAAGTTTACAGCAAGGTATTTAAGCATCATTATGGTCAAGAAAATAGCTATGTGGTAACTAATTTAGTGTTAATTCAGTTTTAACTGATTAATTTTAGTAGCAAAGTTTAACCAAAGGAAGAGAATGTTAAATTCTGGTCTGTTCTGTACATTATCCACATAACTGTCAGTAGAGCTTCAACTTCAGGATTCTGTTGGTGATAAAACCCTAACCAGAAAGAACATTTCTACTTATTAAAATACTTTTTACTTGTACCCTGACCAAATATGTTCTAACAAGAATTACACCCTGAAACATAAACACAATTTAAAAAAATGTAAAAATTTAGACCCCATTAAGGATACTTAATACCTGCTGTTGCAATTCTTGCTGATAAGATAAAGATGATTCTTTTGAGGGTTTTGGCTTTTCTTCGGGAAACTTTCCAAGACTTTTTGGTCTATCCCCTATGTTTCTCTGTCCACTGTTGCTTCTCAATTTAAAAAAAAAAAAAAAAAAGTAAAAAAAAGAATATAATTTAAAGCAAGGAAAAAGTTATTTTTTGCCTGAAATGTATACAAGTGACACACAGTTTAATAGTTAGTAGGGTCAGAAGGGACCTGAGCAGACCATCAAGTCCAACCCCCTGCCATGGCAGGAAAGAGTTCTGAGGTCAAACATGAGAAGTATCTTTTTTCACAGCCTGTCCATCTCGTAAATAGCTACATCTATTTATGAATTCACCTACTCAACACAGCAGGGATTGCTTAATTATATGTTAGGCCAGGAACTCATAACCAGAAGTTTGGAAAATTTCTTTTACTAAACCTCACTTCAAAGGTGTGTACCCATGAGTAAAACTACGATAAAACAATGTTAAATGAACAGCAATAGTACTTACACAGACTGATCTGCTGGTACCTGTCCTAAGAGAACTGAAAGATTAGGCGTAGGCTGCATTCCCATCATTCCTGTACCATCTAATGAGTAAAGACAAGTCATTTAAATCTCAGATGCACATAATGACATACATTTACTGTTATCAGTGGAAGGGAGGCAATATAAGTCATTGCATTAACAAAGTTTCAGAGCTAAGTTAAGGCAAGCCTTAATTTTACAGCAGTGCCTTTCACCCCTTCCATACGGTCACCTGCACTTAATACTTGGAATGGTGAAAACATAGAAAATACGGTATTGAGATACACACTCCTATCTTTAATCTGTGAATTCAACAGTGACCCACAGGGTTAGTAAGAGCCATTAACTATATCCGCTACGTATATTCAGCTCTATAACACACAAATATGACCAATAACTGAATAAATGCATTATTTGTGTACATGCAGTCAACTGCTTGTCACTGTATTGGGGAACAGCTATACTGACTGCCACTAAGGAGTATGCAAAACAATTTGCTACATCTCACATTACAATATGAGCAAAGATGCATCTGAACATAAAGGAACATGAACTGCTTGTTTTTGTGCTGAGCTACATGCTTTAGAGAAGTAGAAGTGCATAGTACTTTTTGCTATAGGGATCTGTAGCAATCTGGTAATATAAAACTACCATACAGAGCAGAGAGAAGTGCAGGTTATTTTTCAGAAAAAATGCACAGGGCAAGGGGGTTTTTACATATTACACATTCTATATATCCTTTTTTGCAGTAAAAAAAGAGTTCAAGTACAGGCTAGTAGTAGCCAGTTAGTGCTTGCAGCCTGCCCAAGGCATAACTGCCCACAAAGAATCTAATTTCTCCTTTTGTATCCACACAATGCTGTGTTGTCTGAAGGAGATAATATGATGTCTGATGGGGCAGATTGGGCCGTCATGCCAAGACAGCAAAATAAAGACTGGGACATCGGTCTAAAGACTGAATACATTCACTTTATTTTCTGGTTTTTGGAGAGAGAAGATTCTGGAAGAGACTGTGAGGCACTGCATTAAGTTGTTTGGACAGCAAATCTTCATTGTTTCTTGAAATAACATTAGTTAGAAAGGCATGATTAGGAAATACAGGGAATAAAGTTTTCTTGGAAAAATCATCATTGCTTTAGTTCTCAGGAAATACCTCTTCCAAGGCCTGCTGTATCCCCAGAAGAGCTGAAGAGAAAAATGAAGAGAAACAAGACCACAAACAGAAACAAAATCGGTACCCAGCATGCGTTAGGGAATAGAGCGTATGGAATGGAGATTCAGAATCTGTACTTCGCTTTAGTGACTGATGTAGGTGCTCTGTACAGGCCACCCTAAACAGGCAAAGAATTCTTTCCTTGTTCATCAATAGGATAGCCTTTGATCAACCAGAACCTCTCTTGGAGATTAATACAGCCTGACACTGAATTACAATATTCACCTCAATAGAGCATTTTCCCTCTTCTTCTCTCAAAGCTTAAACTTGTTTCTGTGGTGGCATACAATTAAAGAAATGTACATCTTCCGAGGCCATATACAGGAAAGAATCTGATCAAATTACATCCAATTTACAACACGGTTTATTTATCTCAACCCATTTATAGCTCACATCACAAGACATTTTTTCTACATGTATAGCTTTTCTATTTAAATATCTTAAAACATACCAACTATTGATAATAAGGCCTTACTATAATGCAAAACATTATAATAAACTTTCTTCTTATGCAGAACCATATTTAACATAGTTGTATTTAGTTATTAAAAGCAAATGTTAAAAAACATTAGTTTTCTGTATTTTAATTTAAATTTGAATTTTCATTCAAAAGGAATGACAAATCACAAGTAAAATATTATTTATCTAGTAAATCACAAGTGTCTCTCACCATTTTCTAACATAATAAAATATAAAAATTAAGAATCAATATAAATGTATATTAAACTAGGTATCTCCTGAAATATGATACCTTTGCTGGCAAAAAGTTGGTGTAAATCTACATTGACTTGCAAATTGTCTTAATGATTGAAAACCAGCAAGAATCAACCTTTCCTTAGGAAAATAACTAAAAAGTAGAAATGTACAAAAGTAGAAAAGGTTTAAAAAAGTATTTTAAACAAGTTTTCTTACTTGTTGATTTAATTAATTACTCGAATCACTTTGATTTAAAATAATCCATTTTGAAGAGTCAACTTACAATATGCAAGATTGGGATCCAAAGGATTCCTAGCCCCATAGAAATAGTATGCATCATCGTAAGGTGTTCTGTAATTGTCAGTCAAAACTGGTGGTGGAGGTGGAGGTAGAGGTGCAATCCTATATCAAAAGGAAGGTACAAGATTTTGGGGGGAGATAAAGAGAAATTATAGCACAAATTAAAAAAAAAGCGAAGACTAAAGCAAAATGAAAAAAAAAAAAATCAAAGCATGAAAAAGTTCTAGAATGAGCTCAGTTATGACTTCTGAGATCCTGATTGTGCCTTGTAGACAGGCACATGCCACAGTAAAAGATAGGGAGCAGATGATCTGCCTGTAGTGAGGACACGTTATTTTGACTTAAGCAAAGCCTCCCACAATGCTCATATGCACAGAGCCTGAGCATCTGTTTCTACTTTTATTTCTTGCTAATTTAATAACAGAGATTTGAAAATATTTGCTTTCATGCTAAGATGTTTATTGGGAGAAGGATAAAAAAGTGCCACCATTGTTTACTCTTTAGATATTACTTATGTGTGTAACTGCACACATCTATTAACACCTCCTGAGCAAATCTGGGCACACTACTGAGAAATAAATTCCATCTATGCCCCCCCCTGCTCTTCCTCAGCCATGCAAATTAGCAGAGTAGAGAGCTTGTAATGACACCAAATTCTCTATCTGCAACTACCTAGCCCAGGGCTGCCCAACTAAAGAAGTGGCCCTGTAAGACACACCAGCAGGAGCTATACACGATTTAAGTCGCACTAAGATGAGCCAAGGGCCCCCAAGATGCAGGCCACAGGGATGCCCCCTCAGCACCCATCTGCACCACATACTAACCCCAGCCCTGTCCTACCCTACTTATCCAAGTAATTGTAGGCAAGTACCTGGGAGCTACTATTTCACCAAGAACACTGGATATTCCCCTGTGAAAGTCCTCATTCACTGGTGAAACAGGAGGTGCAGGAAGGGGCGTCTGGAAAGCCGATTTGGGCCTTTCAGGTGGTACCTTTTCTTCAGAGGCTCTTGCTGTCAAACCATATTGCTTCAGTCTATCAGGCTAAAGATAAAAATGTGGTTAGTCACTCCCATTTGATATTCCGAATCTCAAAGGAATTTAGTGCTAAACTATTTTTGTGTTTCCCATGAATTATATTTCTAGTAGTAGCCTACAATTTCTTAGTACAACTGTCAAAAGTATACCTTA
>NW_017728886.1:210666966-210671877 GCF_001723895.1 Crocodylus porosus | reverse complement strand
ATTCAAAATTTAGGCTATAGCATGGCAAGCTTGCTACCTTTAGTGACTGTTTACTTTAAAAACAAGCAGTCTATTAAAATCAGGGCTGTCCATATAGCCACCTGCAGACCACACACAGCTCACAAAGGATTATGTTGTGGACCCAGAGCTTCTGCTCAGCCACAACTCCCCCAATCAGTCTGGCTACAACAGAGTCTAAGATCTCTAGGCTTCCCCTGCCTCCTCCAGTTGTCACTTCCTTCCACTGCCCCCAGGGATGGGGCAATATGGCAAGCAGTGTACAGAGATGAGAGTGAGTACAGGGCTCTGAGTTGGAGGGTGGGAGGAGAGAGGGAAAATGGGGCCAAGCATGGGGAATTGCACCCACATGGTGCAATGGTGGAGGTAGGTGTCCTGTATGCCAGTGGTGCAAGGGTGGGGCAAAGGAGACAACATAAGGGTGTACCGAGGTGGGGGATTGAGGGAGTGTCCCTGGGGCCTGCAGCTTGACTGGTGCAGGCGATGTTGTATGCAGCCCCCACTAGGGATACCCCCGGGGGCAGGGTTTGAATTATACTTGAACTCTTGGGGGACGGGAGGTCTGCAAAAAAAATTTGATTAACATGTCCACTTAAGTGACGCAGCAATCTGATTGGAGACCCCCCAGGTTATGATTTTCAAATCTTACATCGGGGCTTTCGTCCCTTGTAGGGAGGCTCAGCCTCCACCCACCCGCCCAGCTCCCCCTTAATTTGCACCCTGCTCAGAGGAACAGAAGTTGGACAGAACTCTATTGAGCCATTATCAACACTTAATTATGCACTCTCCTCTTAACCAGCATGCATTCACTTGCAAAATTCACCTAGCTGGAAGGTCTCCTTAAAAAATAATTTCAACTTAAGCAACATTTAAAGGCCCAGACTGCTGCTTAATGAGGAATGTAATTCTACTTAATTGTGATGCCTTGTTAAATTAATTATTTTAAATCATGTCAAGCTCACACTGGTTCTATCAGTTTGCAAGACATACACAATGCATATGGAAGGCTTCACTACTACATGCTCTTTGCTGCTAACCACCTGCTGCCACAGCAACTAGGCTGCTTCATGACAAAGTATCTTATGGCTGTTCCTTGTATTTTGAAGAAGAAATGGTGTCCGTCCTCATCCTAATTCTGATGGCTTCTTCTACAGTATCCATGGAAAGAGTTAGCTGCAGTGCTCTCCAGAAAACAGCATAATGTATTGTAAAGTCTGTGTTAATTACATTTGTCTAATAAAAACAAAGAACCATCCACCAGGATTTCCAGAGTAAAAGGATTCTATGGCATCCAGTAAGCCAGGTGTTCTCAAACTGTGGGTCACAACCCCCCAGAAGGTTGCGAGCAACTTAAAAGGGGGCGCAAACTTCCCAGGGCATATACAAAGCGACGCAGGGACTTGGTGCATGGCGGCTGCACAGAGTGATGGATGGCAGAAGCAGCTGCAATCACATATGAGCTCCTCATCCCCCGCTGCCACCATCCAACACTTGGGACCGCAGTATCACAAAGTTTGAGAACCCTTAAGTCAGGGCCATCCTTAAGGGGTGCGAACTGTAGCAACTGCTCTGGGCCCTGCACTTTGTGGGGCCCTGCAAAGCCAGGTGGAGTGGCTGTGGCAACTCCATGCTGCTGCCAGCTGCCCTGACCTCTACCTAACAATGTGATAGTCAGACTAATTATATCCTGCTAATTCAACAGAAAATGGTGCTTTTACTTAAGAGTAAAAGCAAAATGTTAAGTCATTATATGCTGAATTATACAAAATTTGGTATGCTCACATAGGACATCTGTATGTGCTCTGGGATGCAGCACTAAGCACTTTAATTAGCGAGTTGCGCTAATTAAAAAAACACCCGGGTGTCACATATATCAACCATTGAATCGTAGAACTGGAAGGAACCTGTAAGATCATGAAGTCTGGTCCCCTGGCATGGGCAGGAAGTTACTGGGGTCAGACAAGCTCAACAAGGTGCCTGTCCAGCCTCCTCTTGATCACCTCCAAGGATGGCAACTGCACTACCCTGTCCCTACGCTGAAAAAAAATGGCGGTGGAGTTGAACTAAAGCTCATCAAACATCTTTTATTTCAACCATTTCTTCAGCAGAGATGCTGATATACATGTGATGTGGAAGGCTACCAGAGCATGTCAATTTCTGTGCTCCAGCATGCTTGATTAATCGAGTCTGCTCCAACATGTTGGATTCCCAGTGCATCGAAGCAGGCTCCACACATATCTATAGGAGCCCATAATTCTGACATGATATATTTACTAATAAAAGTAACTAAAAAACTTGAAATAATCAGTTGGCACCATTACAATGACTTAGATGCATAATAATTAGATAAAAAAGAGCAAGGTGCAGCTTAGACCTGTTTATTTTGATTATCACTAATGCCCAGTTAAGAAAGCCTTAACTGTTTTCTTTCTATGTGGTGTATATATCTCATAAAAGCCTATTTAGAGTACCAAATAACTTAATGCAACTTATGTCAATGGCTCTCAATCTTTTTGGATTTAAGGCATGCTCCATAACTTGTTTGAATTGAGCAGCACCCAATTTCAAAACAAATTTATATATTGCAATGCTTACCTCTTACAGAGGGGCCTAGCAGTGGGACCAGGGGATTGGCCAGGCAGGAACAAGTTTGAGCCTGCACTTATCTGCTTATCTCTTTATACCTCGCGTATCTCTTCTCAAAAGAGGCACCCTCATTGAGAATTACTGCCTTACGTAGTAAAAGATCCATTTGAATTAAAAGTAGAATACCAATATTCCTTACCTGCTTCCCTGGGTCTAGAGCTCCAGTAGCAGCAACTAAGAGCTCCAGCTCTTTTTCACTGTTAAAAAAAATAAAAATAAAAATAAAAATGTTGCAGCAAGAAAATGAGCTGGGGGTAAGGGGTAGGATGGGCCTCAGAACTGCACGGGGTGAAGAGGTACTGCTGTATATTAAAAAGTGAGGGGCAAGGAAACCAGCATAGATACAGATACAGATGCAAAAAGGCAGCCGTGGCAGTACTGGTAACCTGACTGAGAAAAAGCTGAGAGTGGTTTTTAGCTGGCTAAGTGTCTTTTCTTGCAGCTCCCAAGCTGTCTTTTGTTCAATTCTTTCTATATTCAAAGAAAAGGGATCTTATACATTCTTGGTAAATAAACAAAACTGCACCCTCAGCATCTCCCAGCAAGAATAGGGCTTCAAAGTCTGGGTACAGGCTGACATAACTATAACAATATCACAGAATACCAATAGAAGAGGATACAATGCAACTGTTACAAACGTATGGTTCTGAAGGGATACAAGTGTAGCAAATCTGTTCCTACTTCATTAGGGATCAAAGTCAAGACACTCTAGTTAATTTGCTTCCCTACAAGATCAGGCAGATGTAACAGTTACAGCACACCAGCAGATGCTTACTCCCAAGCAGCATACTTTCCTTTCCCTTTTAAAACAACTAAGATGCAAGTCTGTCTATATAAACTTGACTAATAAAACTTGGGCCAGAATGGACTTTTAAAAGCAGTTTAATAGCTTTTTCAGCATAATTTTTCCCAGTACTTTTGGGGAATATTTTTTCCCCCAACACAAAAGTTTGATATGGAAAACAATTATAAACGTATTCAAATTAAAACTGGCGCTCAAAAGAACTGTGTCAGCCACTGCATGATAGCTTCATGTCTTAGGTCATGTTGTTTGATTCTTAAATTTGCTAATACCTCCCATTTCTGGGCTTTTGATTTTATTTTAAAATCCCCTTCCAGGATTTTATGGACAAGGACAAACAACACATTCACTTCAGAGTATTCTCGATTTATTCCAAAGGAAAAGCATCTTGGGCACCCAACATTAGTGTTTACCCCACAGGCAGTGCTACACTAGAGTATTAAGTTACTTCTGAAGAAATCAGTCATGAGGAAATCTGGTCCAGAAAAGATACTTTGTGTGTCATGTTTCCACTACCATGGTCAATTTAATTCCATGGTACCAATTTGCTCAACGTAAACTGGCTCTCCTTCCATCTAGTGATCAGATGCTGTAACAAAGGCCACTTCAAGCAGCCAGCTTGGAAAAGCTGATCATGTGTCCCTTTGCCTTATTGTGGAACAAAATTCAGAGTAATTTAAGATGATTAATCTGTTATAATTGTCTATGTACAGAATCTAATTAGTGGTGGATCCTCTTAAATTCATCCTGCCCACTGCTGTGGCAGGGAAAGCAGCAGCCGGTGATGAGGGCCCAGACCCCGTCACTTGCTTCTCTGCCTCTTGTCCCACTGTGTGCCTGACCTCTGTCATGTATCCCCATAACACATGCCCTCTTGCTGCCTGTCCCTCCAAGCCTGTGCCTGCCCCCCAACTCCTTGCCTCCCTCACCCCATCCCCCCTACAGCCTACTTCTCCACCCCTCATCCCCTAGAGCCTGCCCTCCCACCCCCTGCTCCTCCTTGTAGCCTTACCTTCTGCTGCAGCTCTGCTCCTCCTGGTCAGTCAGCAGCAGTGGTGGCCCTGACCTGGCCTCAGCCCAGCCCAGCCCAGCCAGGGAGAAGTGGTAGCAGATCCTGGCCAAGCAGGATAGGGGCTGGAGGGACTGAACGTGGAGCAAAAGATAAAAGTGAAGGGAGGAGGAGGAGGCAGACAGGCACCGGTACAGGGGGCAAGGAGGGGAGGGCCAGGTGGCAGGTTCCCCCCCTGCTGTCTCCTCCACCTGCCCTCCACCACATGCCCCTTTCCCACCAAATAAGTCATTCCTGCCAGGTACAGATGGCAGCTCAGCTCTGGCGTCAGCCCCTAGCCTGGGGCCAGTTCTGAAGATAAGCTCCTGCCTGCCCCTGGTTGGTACTGCAAGACTAGGCTTCCCCATCCCATGCTGACTGGGGAAAAAACCTCATC
>NW_017728886.1:210629466-210666360 GCF_001723895.1 Crocodylus porosus | reverse complement strand
TAAAATGCTGAAATCTGATCTTATTTGTCTCTTGAAAATAGTCAGGTATTCTATTTCAGTTATTTAAAATCAACTCTATACTTGGTGTAGCATTTGGAGGTGGAATGGGGGGGAAAAAAAAAATCAGGTAAAAACTATATGAAAAAATTGAAGTAAATAATCCTCTAGGCATTCCCAAGAGCACCAACAAGTACATTCACATGCAATTATGTTTTTAAAACCAGAACTGAAACTGAAAGCAAGGAGTTGGAAACTATAAAAATTAAGGTAATTTTAATACTTAAAGATAGTTTCCATAGTACTGCACCTTACTAGTACTTTGTACGATTAAAACATTTGAACTTTTGGCTGTTTCCACTTGATCTTATTCTGGAACTTAAAACTAATAAAAAAAAACGTAAAGTGTTTATAAATACACTAGAAACCTTCCTGGACAATGATTCAATGTCCCCTCAGCACTTTTTCCTTCCCATCATTCTACAAGAGGTATTGCTCTTCAATGAAGTAAAGCAACCAAACATAAAATAGAGAAGTCTGGAATGCCAATGAAAGAGCCATTTGGAAGTTGATTGTGATGCAAAAAAAAATTCAAATAATTTTATACTCCGATGGTAAGAGGGGCAAAAATAGATAAGGCACTGAACCAAGATTTTTTTTTTAACCCAGACTCAGTTCTCAGGTCTGACAACAGATTTTAAGCACAACATTATGCTATTTATTAGGGGTGTACAAAACAGGCCATATTTGATTTGGATTCAGATTCAGCCCAAATCAGGGACAGTGATTTGACTCAATTTGGCTGAATCCAAATCTGAAGATTTGACGCGGATTTGGAGAATCAGCGATTTGGCTTTTAATGTTTTTTCTACATACCTCAAGGTACCAAGCACAGCTCTTGAATGCTGAGATGCTGGGGTGGATGGTGAGTCCCACAGAAGCGTGGAGAGGGGTCCCCCACATGCTTGGCACGTGTGGGGGATGCTCTCATGTCCCCCCTGGCTCAGTTATGGACTGCAGGGGGACCCTGGTCACCCCCCAGACCCAGGAGGCACCAGTCACCAAGCCGGGGTTGCAGGGGAAGGGGGAGAGGGAGTGCTTCTGGTCAACTCTCAGGTCTGCTGCCAAGCGCACTGGGAAGCCCACCCCATGCTCCTGTGGGACACTCTATCCGCCCCACCACTAAGGCATTCATGAGCTGCTTGGTACCCTGAGGTACGTAGAAAAAACATTTAAAGTAGTGTCTATGTCCAAATCGTCAAATCTTTCCAAATCGATTCAGAGGGCTCCAATTCAATTCAGAGAGACTAAAGGGTCTTCCAATTCAGTTTGGAGATTCAGCCACCAAATCAGGCCATCTCTCTGCTGAATCAAATCAGGGACCAAAGCTTTGCACAGCCCTATTTATTGAACGATTCTATGCCTCTGATCCCTATCTGTCAAGTGGAGCTAACAATGCCTCCCTACCTACCTTTAAGGGATGCTTTGAAGGTTTCTGTTTGTGGAATACTAAGTTACTATGGCAAGAGACTCATAGTTTAGATTATCAGAATAAGGTAGCAACAATCAAGTGTTACATTGCTTTACTACAGGGAACAGATTAATCAGAGGCTATTCACAGATTAGACCTGCTCAAGAATTTGCTATTCTAGCACTTTCAGTCTAACAGGTACCTCAAGAAATGCTTTTTCTTTTTTTTTAAATAATAATCACTAGTCAAGGTGCAAAGCTGAACCAACCACAGTCTTGCATACAAGTCCTGAAAAAACTATTATGATGGTTAACAGCTTATTTCTGCTCTCCAACATATACAATTTTCATTTAAAGGTTTAATTCATTAGATATCTAAATTGTTTAAAAAAAATAAGTTATTCTGACAACTGTCTTCCACTTTTCCCACAGTTTTAATCCTAATTTAATTAAATGTACTGAATATTCCAATATTTTAGTTACCCAAATTTAACTTAAAAAATGTGATTTTCTAAATTCTGTGAAACATCTCCACTATTTTCATTCATTTGTCTGAGAAATCTGGGAATTGGTTTGGGTGTCTGCTACCAAAAACATCCCAAAGTTACCATTCTGCATACTGGAAAGGAACCACAAGTACCTCATGTCACTGAGGAAAAGTAATTGAACTTTGTTGTCTTTTCCTTTTCATTTTCTCTTTTTAACTTAATGGATGCTTGCCAAGCACACAGATATGTTGCAAGGAAAATCTAAGTAAAATCAATTATTCCATAAGAAGCACATAATATTAAGCTTCAACAGACATTATTTTTATAATAAATACTGCAATACAGACTAATCATTAGCTGGGTTTTTGTACATACCAAGAATGAGTCCTGTTGCATATGGAATGCCATCCTTACCTATGCCTGATTTTGCCTGTTCACTGGTTGGAGAATTGTTGTCTGCCTGATTTCTGGGCAAAAAAAATGAAAAGAGATCAGATTTTAAAGCCTTTGCTTAAAGACAGTCCAAAGCATAAAATATTTAAATTACTTTTATGTTAACCATTTATGAGAGGAGTTCTTATGAAATCATAGCTGCAGAGAACTTCTACATCTGAGAAAGAACTCAGTAACAAAAGTGTTTTCTCACAAAGCTTCCATGACAACATGTGTAGGTACCACACTCACGATACTATCAGTGTGTAAGTGGGGCAGACTGAAAAGGGCACAAGAATGGTAGCCACTGTCTGGGGTACAGAACTTCCTAGTTCTGCCTCTGAGCATTGATTCAGCAAAGCACTTCAAGTTATGCATGGTTGTAAACCATTCTTTGGGGTGGGGTGGAAAGAGGAGGGAGGGTTTAACAGCATCCATGCATCTCAGATCTGAATTGTCCCTAGAACTTAGAAGAAAAAAAAATTGGGAAAAATAGGTAAACGCTTTTTCCAAAAAAATCCTCTTTTTTTCTGATCACTGTGTTTCTGTCTAAATCAGTTGAAGTGTATGTATGTGATCTTTTGCTATTACAAAGGAAAAAAACGGGAATGCCTGTTAGATCTCTCTCTCCTGAAAGCCATTTTTATAATCGTGAGATGGATCTCTTACTCTACCTTGGTATGACCTTAAAAAAAAACAAAACGAACATTACCTACACTTACCTGAAAACTTCTTATACTAGTAAGAAGACCCACAGATCTTTTACAATGGGTATTCAGACTATTTGTAGTTCAAGAAAGAGTCAGATTTGTCAGCTACTGGCAGGAAGGAAATGGCTGAGCAACTAAAGACAGACAGTATTTGGAACAAAGTCATTTAAATCCCCTTGTACAGTTCTTCCATAATAAGCACGTTAAAAATGTTTGGAAAATCTCCTGTTCGACACCATCTGGCTGGTTCTCTGCCTGGAAATTGGAGGTCTAAAATCACTGACCTCCTAAGACAGTGGTTGATCTCAAAGCCTCTTGGAGTCAACCTGAGGCTGGAGGGGGAGGCTATGCACGCATGTGCCCTACCCCCAGCCCAGCAGGTCAGTCTGTGGGAGAAGGAAGGGGCCAGATCAAGCCCCCACAGTGAGGGACAGAGTGCCACAGAGGTAGAAGCAAGTTGAGTAGGGCCCCAGCCAGGGGGTGATAAGAGGATCGAGCACAGGCAGCTCATCCAGGGGCACAGGGGAGGGCTCCTGCCACTGTGCGTACCATGGCAGAGGCCCCAGGGGCACATGCCCCCACATCTGTGTGCAGTGTAGGCAGCTGCCATTGTGGGCTGGGCCTTGCAACTCAAACCCCACTGCAGCCCACCTGGGAGCGGCCCAATGCCACCTGCATCCAGCCACTGGGCAGGCAGGGGATGAGGCTCAGCCCAGGTTGAAAATCCCAGGTCACAATGGCAGCTGCACAGATGGGGAGGGAATGTGTTCCCCCAAATGCTGGGCAGTGTGGGCAGCTGCAGCAGCTGAGGGAAGGAGTGGGACTCGAGCAGGGGAAAGCCCTGCAAACCAGGACATGGGATGAAGCCACAAGCGGCTCATCTAAAGGGCACAGGGTGGAGGCGGGGGCATGTGCCCCTGGATCTGAATGCTGGCCAGGTTGGCTAATGCTGCGGGATGGAGACATGGCTGTACTTGAGCTGGGCAGAAATGGGGCAAACAGTGGGGCTGCATGGCGGGGCTGCAGGCAACCAAAAATTCGCCATAGCCACACCATAGTGCCCCTTCCCAGCAATGCCACTGCCACCCAGCCGAAGCGTAACATGGCCTAGCTCTCCACCATGAAGATGGCAGTGCTGCCTTCCAGCCCCAGCCCTCCCTTTCCCCTGCACAGATCCCTGGGAAGGGGAAGGCAGCGCTGCACTCTTCACAGCAGTGGTCTGGGCCATGCTGTGCTCAGGCTAGGCGGCGGCACTGGAAGGGAGGGTATGGGGGTGGGGGGAGTACAGTGAAGTTTTGGGTGCCTGCAGCCCCCCCATAGCCCTTCTCCCATCACTGCCACTGCCCCACCCAAGCGCAGCCCCAGCCCCAGCCTGCAGTGGCAGCTGGCTTGGCCAGCGTGCAGGTCCGAGGGCACTCAGCTGCCATGCCCTCCTGGGGGGGGGTGCCCTCCCCACCTCGCATCCCCCCAGAGGAGCCACTCACACTCCATCCTGGGCCCCAGCTGTGCAGGGCCCGCCCCTGCTGTAGCCCAACTCCCTCTCTCACCACCATTGAGGGGGAGGGCAAGATCAAGACCCCAGTGGTGAGGGAGGAAGTAGGGCTAGGGCTGAGGCCTCGAACTACACCCCCCCACCCAGCCCTTTCCCATCCTTTTCCCCCATAGACTTACCTGCTGGGGGTGCACACCCCAAATGATTTTTTCTCCCTCTGCCTTGATCTGCACTCCCCCCTTCCCTCCCCACTAATTTACCGCTGGGTATGGGGTACACAGTAGATCTTTGGTCGTTTTTAAATGCCAAAAGGTGATCTCCTGCTTAAAAAGGTTGAAGACAACTGTCTTAAGAGGTCTGGCTGTCCTGGGCAATCTCCTCCTGCTTGGGGTCTTATTTATCATCATCATCAGGTAGGTTGCCTTCACCACTGTCCATACCATACCAGAGTTAGAGTGTGACTACCCTTGCAAACAGATAGTATAGCTTTTGGCATCTTTTCCCCTGCTTTCTCCACTATAAATAGTTGTTCAGTTGGAAAGCTTGGGTGTACTGGCCATTGTAACAGAGGGTTTATACCTGATACTTTTGGACAAAGTACAGACAGTCAGAAAGCCCGAGGCTGAATTGATTCAGTCTTTGCAGGTTTGTCTAAGCTGAAAAGATTAAACCAATAAGCAAATAAACATCACTTTTGATTCATGAAATGTAGCTAAATGCCTGCTCAATCCAGAAGCCGGGGAGTGTTAAAGCATAACTCTGTGGCACACAGCCAGCATTAACTGTGTGTTCACTTCCTTTTCCTGCTTCCCCGAGGTCTCTGGGATTTCCGGTCCACAGTCACAGCAGCAAGACTCTGCAGAGTTGCTCATCATTTCCTCTTCCTGCTTCCAGGTACCTCTGGGATTTGTAGTCCACAGTCGCAGCCAGCACCAAGTAAACCAGCAGGGCAGGACAACACTGTACTTGGCAAAAGGTGCATTTAACCCCCCCTCCCTGGCCCCAGACCCCAGCTAGGGTTTACCTGCGGGGGCGGGGGGAAGTGAGCTGGCCAACCCTGCTCTCTGGAGCAGTCAGTACAGCCTAGCCTATGGCTGCAAAGCATACTGGGGGACTCTGATTTAACATGAACCAGGAGGGGTCTGGGACAGAAGTCTCATACACCAGTTTGACCTAAATCAGTTAAGCCCCTTAAGTCTGATACTACATCGGGGTTGGCAAAACGCGGCCTGCGAGCTGGATGTGGCCTGCCAGGCCATTCTATCTAGCCCACGGGGCCCCTAAAAAAAATTATAAAATTTGGGAAATCAACTCAAACATGGGGTCAACCTATAATCAGGTTTCCTATAATCTTGACTTTTGTATTTAAAGTACATTTGCACATGCAATAAAATACCAAGTCATTTTTTTCAAAGTCATTTCATTTTAGATTTTTTAGTATATTTAACCTTTTGAGTTGTTTCCTCAGTTATTTGATTCTCCTGTGTGATTTTAGAAAGGTAATGGCACATCTAAGTCTGTAAGTTATCAATTTAAATATAAGATAAAAGCTGCTTTTCCCAAAATTGAAAATATGGGATCCACTTAGAAAATGGTATTTTTTTCCAGATCCTCCTGGAAAATCTAGCTGGAGCCAAAAACAGTAAGGGTGGTATCTTTATATCAGGACCCAATGTAAATGCAGGAACTATTACTATAGGCAGAAACAGCTGTAATCCAGTTAAACACCAGCTAATTATCTACCTCCAAACAAACAGCTATGACAGAACCCATTACACAAAAACAGGAGAGAGAGTTTTGGTTTCTTTAATGTTGTGGGGGAAGAATGAGGGATAACTACCATGCGTGGAATCTAACATTCACTAAAACAAAAACAAAAAAAGGACCTCACTTCGGTCTCAACTGAAAAATCCACCCATAACTAGCAACATAACATTAAAGTTCATCAGCTTCAAAAGAATCAAGGGAAGAATCAAAACTCCTCAAGCTTGAACCTGTGAATATGTGAATACAGGAAATTTAAGTATTTTAAACCTAATGCTGAAGTCTAATAAGCCAACCCTCCATTTGCTTAAATGACTCCCAGCAGGCCAAAATCATTCTACCTATATCTGTGAATAAGGTTCAAAAGTATGAAGAAGTAAAAAATAAAGTTTAAATACCTTTCAGTATTGAAAAACCTCAGAGGCTTCTTATCATAGTCGCTTTCATATCTAAATCTAGAGTCCATTTCCTCATTTACTTCAGGACCATAATCAGGTCTGTCGTATCGTCTATCAAGATCACAATCCTCATCAAATCTGTGATGTCTTCCAACAGAAATGTCAGGTTTGTTAGCAAACCTGTGACACTTCCTATTGGAAATGTCCAGTTTCTCATCAAGTGCTTTCTGCAATATTCTCTCTCTTACTTCAGCTTCATCATCTGATCTGCGATATCTGCCCTCCTCCTGTCGTCTCCTATTTAGCAGCTCTTCATAAGCTTCTGTAGAAGTACAAGCATCTTTCCTGGGAAGTTCTGAATCTCCGCAAGAGGCTTCTATTTGTTTATGTAGCTCTGGCTGGACTCTGGTAACAGCAGCAGGTTTTTTATGTCGGTCTGTCTCATGCTGTTCAATAGGAAGAATATTAAAAGATCTGAATACAAAGGGAAATAATTTACTCTTTTTCATCATCCCAGGTTAAATCACCTTTTTCCTATTAGCATTCCAGCAATAGCTTGAATAGCCCTGCAGTCCTCACTGATAGGTTACCCATGATGAGATGAACTTTAGGTTTAAAGGCACAGCAAATCTATAATGCTTGTAATCCCAGGTGTCCTGATGTTATCAAGGGTCATACAAGGAGTATCTCAGACTTCCAGGCCTGCGATACGGGTTTTAAACTTAAAAATATATTTCCTCCCTCCAAAAAACATCTAATGCAAGGAAAGACAAATAGTCGATAAAGACTAGCCCAAGATTCAGAAGACAATTGTTCAGAGAATTATAAACTAATAGGGTCAGAAGGGATCTCAAGAGGTCGTTTAGTCCAGCCTCTTGCTCAACACAGGATCATCCCTATTCAAATTTTCCTATATACGAGTTTGTTTAACCTATTCTTAAAACTACACAAAAACCCTCTGTCACACAAGGTACATTGCTCGAGAACATCAACACCACCATAGGTAAATCAGGGAAACAAGGGCACTGTTCAACTGTCTACTCCACCAGCTTCTTTTATGACCTTGAGAAAGCTACTTAGCCTCAATGTTCCTCAATTCTGTAAAATGGGAAATAGTAGTACTCTTCTATGTGACAGTGGAGCTGGATAATTAATATACTGCAGAGTGGGAGGTGCCAATAAGGGTCAAATAATTTTATTTGCACAGGAGTAAAACTCCAGTAGATTTCCCCTCCTTTGAGGGGAAGAGGCTAATTTGATCACTAGGCTCTGCTGTGATGAGAAAGGCTGTATTTAAGAGTTAAGCAATATGGTTGACAAGCCTTAGAAAATTAATAAGACTGAATACAACCTAAACCTGCAGCAGGGAAGCGTTGCGTGACTGAGATGCGACTGGATTGTGGACCAAACAAACGTAGTCCTTGTTTTCCCCACAGAAGAGATAGAGTGGCCCAGACTACTGGAGCAGGATAGGAAGGCTTGTTAGAGAATACCTTTATTCACTAGGACACTCAGTCACTGCAGTTTTGCTTCCTCTGCAGCACCACTTGCTAAAGCATCCTAAATCTCCTCTTCCCCTCCCCCATAATTTCTGAACTAAATCTCAGTTCAGCAAAGCAGCTTCAATTTAACAACTTTTACTGCCCTCCCCCTTCTCCATTACCCTAGAGGATGCAAAAGAACCTTACAGCTTTGCCTTTGGACAGGGTTTTTTTTGTTTGTTTTGTTTTGTTTTTTAACATATGGGTTTATAATTCTGAAACCATTAAAAGTATGCCTCAGAATAAAAAGAAGTAAATCCTTTAAGAAGAAATTCCTTCCATACTCTAGAAACCCTAAAAGCATTGGGAAGGAACTTCTTTGCAGATTTCTCTCTTCCTTCTCCCCTCTCAGATCATCAACTCTTTACCAGTCAACTAAAACAAGGTTGCTTGGACTATAGTGATAAGGTCCTCTCCCCTGAGCCATTCTTCTGTGGGAGGCAGAAGTGCACTGTAGGATACTGGAGAACCCAGGGATGCCCTGTTGTGCTACACAGAGAGCGTCTCTACACACGTAATTAATGCACTTAAACAAACTCCAGAGCTTACTGCACCAGAGTTTTTTGCTCCTGGGCATGCTATCTGAACATGCACTCCAGAGCAATCAGCTCCAGAGTTTATTCATGCACAGCACGTGGAGCCTCGGCAGAGCAGCCCCGACTGGCAGGGAGCCCCAGGGGTCATACCCTTGTGCCCCAGTCACTATCTACATGTGCTCTGCTGTGAACAAAAAGCTCTGCAATGGGGTAGGACTTGTAAATATTGTATAGTACTCGTATTTACAAGTACTACTCTGCTGTATAGTTTATTAGTTTCCTGAGCCCTAACAGGGGTGCATGTGTAGACACTCAAGCATTTAATGCAGAGCTAATTAGTCACCTCCTCAGTAAATGTCTTGTGTAGGCATACCCAGAGTGTGATTAAATAACAAATACTTCATTTTGAAGCACTTCTAAATAGTATTTTCTTCCTTCATAGTTAGCTTTATACCACTTCCACCAAAGGGTACTTCAAAGGGCAAATACATCTCTCCAGAAAGTGAAGTGTTTCAAAGGCCTTTGAATGTTATATCTGTACATATCTTCAGGCTTCCTGTGCTGTACCGATGGAAAAACTGCTGGACTGTCAGAATGGACCAGCTTTACAAGGCCCCAAGTGCTCACTCTCCAGCTTTAAGGGCTTTACAGTACATCTAACACTGAATGAGAATTACTTTCAGAGTAGAAAAATTAGCTCATTTCATGCACACAAAAGCCTCGCATGTCATAGTTTTAAATGTTACCAAAGGACTTCTGGACTTTTCCAAACCTGGAGCTCCTCTCCCAAGGGAACAGTCATTTAGCATTTTAGCCTTTGAAGATCTATAAGCATCCCAAACAAGTATAACAAGCCTGTTCATTAAAGCTCTCATTCAGGCAAAACTCCCATTTATCTCAGGAAAATGTTGGCTGAGTAAGGTAAGGACAGCAAAACTTGTAAGCTACTTTATGGGGGTAAACACCAAGATCTCTGAAAATATATAAACCCCTATTTAGTTAGTCTAATAAAAGATATCACATTTATCCAAAGAACATTGTCTGCCTATGTCCTTAGACCAACACAACTATAACCCTATAACCCCTACTTCTCCCAGAAGCAATGACATTTGAGGAGGTATATTTTACAGACAGACAGGCAGGCAGACATGCATCTTTTTTTTCTGAAGGGGTGGGGGAGTTCTAGTAATTAAACCAGTAAATCTTCTGCATTGATTTTTAGCTGCGTTTCTAATATAAGATGCATGCCAGCTGATTAGTCATAATTCATGTCACATTTTCCATTTTTAGCAGGTATACTACTAACTTGATAGAAAAACCTTGAAAGACCTCATAGTAAAACTAGATTTGTTGGTAGTTTTATTGGGTAACTTAAATAAATCCTTTTTAAGTTTTCATTCAATTGATCTGTAACTCTTCCCCAAAAAGCTCAGGGCAGCTTACAATACAGAATTACAAAACAGAAGGAAATATTAAAATATTTACAACAAAAATACCCTTCCTGCCCAGAGGAAAAAAAAAAAAAATTCCAAAGCAAACTACCCACCCCCAGCTCCCACTTCTACTTCCCTGCCTCTGACCAAGGACGGCATCCCCCACCTCACCAAGCCAACTTCACTTGCCAACCGGCATTCAATATGTTCATAAAAGAAAACAATTCTGCCTCACCCATATTCTCTCCCAATTTTGCTCACTCCTGCTCCCCTGCCTCACACACAGGACAGTTCTTACTGTCTTTTCCAAACTGTATCTTTCCCTCTCTCAAAAGGGAGGACTGGGTCAAACCCATTCATTATCCCCAAGGCCAACACATTGTTGAATTAAAGCAAGAGAAACAAAACAAAAAAACACCTCCCTCACCAAAGGGTGATGCTAAAGACTATTTAGAGGTATTTCCTCTTTTCACAGAGATATGCTATGTAGACCTACCTTTACACAGCACAAAAACTCTTACAAAATACAGAGAAAAATGAGGTCTATTTAGTCATCATGGATATGTTACGTTACAAATTAGGAGTTATATATGCTCACTTAGAGATATTTTATTACTATGGAATATCAGGCAGTAGGTTAGGAAACTGCTTTCTATGAGTATAAAAAAAATCTGAGATCCTAAAAAACGTTCTTCAGTATCTTGATTTGATAATATCTGCAAATACACCAGGTCTTAAACAGAAAACACCTAAAAGATAAGCTCCCAAAATTATGACTGAAACAACAGATGGCACGAACCAAAGAAGGGCACAAAGGACAAGTACTGTTTTAAATCTTAGTTCCTGTAAAGTTTTTCATACACTACTACTGACTTGTTTTTATGTTTCCTTCACCCCTCAACTAAAAACACTAATGATAATGAGGCGATTCAGTGGAAAAAAACCTGGCAAGGCAAACATTAACACCTTGTTGAAACTGTTAAGGAGGGTATTAAACAGCTGTATTTCTGAAACTGACTACGTAGGGTCTACAAAACTGACAAAATGCACCCCCACCCCTATCCTCAGTGGAGTGGAGGATCTATCGGGGTTGAAAATGAAGGACAGAATCACTGGGCATCTTTACATGTGCTCTGCGATGGGGGAGGAGGGGCACTTTAGAGTGGCTTCAAGAACCGTTCTTAAAGTGCCCGCAGCATCACATGTATTGAGCACCCCAGACTTCAAAATGGCACTTAGGGTGCTTTAACTAAAGCAAATTCAATGAACTTCAGTTAACGCACCCCTGCCACCATTTGGAAGCACGGGGACACTGAATACATGTGATACAGAGGCTGCTGGAGCATGCCAATTAGCACACATCGGAGCAGAAATCCAGCATGTGTATAGGTGCCTACTGATGACTAATTCCCAGATGAGTTAGAGCTGTAATCTAATTACATCATATTTCTTGTCCTTTGTCTTTCTTCCTGTCCACGTACAGCAGGCATTAAATAACTGACAGAAAAAGACATTAACCAATCTCATTAAGTTTTTCAGAATCCCAGGAAAATCTGTATTACCTCTGTGGGGTTTTTTCCTATTTTCCTTAACCTTTCATTCCACTCTTCCTTATCCCTGAGATATTGATTGTATTCCTTGTTTCTTTCAAGACGTAGTTTCTCCTAAAAAAGACATTGCAAAGCGTGTTGTAATTTGTTTGCTGGTGGACTGGCTTTTAAGATATTGAATAGGAACCAATGATCTGTGCTTTTTTTACTTCTTTCTGATGTACAAGCGGGCCCTGGAAAAGGAACAGGTTTTTTGGTTCATTATTGGAAATAATATCACCATCTCCTCCTAGGAATGAAAAGCAGAAAGAAATCTCCAAGTCAGAATGTAGTTCCCCACTATTATACAGCAATATCTTACAATAAATAAAATCAATTAATTCATCAAGCTGTATATTAGAGCTAGTTAGGCTGTTTGATTTTATTACTCCTGTAGAAAGAGTTTTAAAAAAAAAAGTCTGATGAATTATAAATCTTCCAGTTTCCTCAGTCAGATACAATTCTCTCTCAACTATATTGTGAGAGAAACTTTTATAGATTTCATAGACATTCAGACTGGAAGGGACCCCGGAGGATCAGAGTCCAGCCCCCTGTCCCAGGGGCAGGAAATCAGCAGGGATCATAGCATCCCAGCAACATAAGCATCCAAATATGTCTTGAAGGCATTGAAAGTGGGTGCTGGAACTGCCTCTCACAGCAGTCTATTCCAAACCTTGGGGGCTTGGAAAGTAAAGAAGTTCTTCCTTATGTCCAGCCTAATCGCTTGCAGCGGAGTTTGTGACCATTTGATCTTGTCATCCCTTGGGGCACTCTGGTGAATAGATGTTCCCCCAGATCCTGATGAGCACCCCTGATAAACTTGTAGGTGGCCATCAGATCACCCCAGAGCCTGCGCTTTTCTAGGCTAAAGAGCCCCATGGCTCTCAGCCTCTCATGATAAAGTCTGTTTTCCTGACCTCTGATCATGTGTGTGGCTCTTCTCTGCACTCTCTCAAGCTTCTCCACATCCTTTTTGAACTGTGGAGCCCAAAACTGGACGCAGTACTCCAGCTGCAGCCTCACCATGGCAGAGTACAAGGGGAGAATGACGTCCCAGGATTTGCTTGAGAAGGATCTATGGATGCAAGCCAGCATTTTGCTCACTTTACTAGCCGCAGAGGGTGCCTCGCCATGGTGGCGTGGCCAGCGTGGGGCTCTCAGCAACAGCACCACGCCTCCCTGCCTGCCAGTGCTGGGTCCTGCACACTGGGCTGCAGAAGCCCTGGAGGGAGGTAAGGACAGGGGAAGCTCTGAGCCTGCAGTGGGCAGCCCGCATCTGCACCGCCCCCACCCCACAGGCTCCCCTCTGACTATGTTGCCCACAGTGGGGGAAGGAGAGGAGCTGGGCTTTGCACCCTTCAGACAGTACTTGGAGTTCAGGTGCTGCTAGGTGCAGGGGGGGAAGGCAGGGTGCTGCATGTTCTGACCCTGGTCCTGTAGCCCTGGCAACTGGGGACCCTCTCAGGTGTGGTGTGTGGCCCATGTAACAGACAGAGCTGCAGCTGTGGCCCACTATGGCTAACAGGTTAAGAACCACTGGTCTAGACCAAGGATGGAGGCAGGTGGCCAAAAACAAAATGCCATTCCAAGGCTCAGGATGCCTCCTGTATAAGTGTCTGTTTTCCATCAAGGGATGGCAGTTCACAAAAACTAGAGCAGGGGCAAGCTAGCCAGCTGAGTGGCTCTGAGTGCCACAGAGTATTGTTTAGGGAATCGTATCTTGGGTTGTTTCTTTACTATAAACCATCTCAGCCTTTTGGATGTTGCGGTATACAACTCTAAATAATAAACAAACATCCTTAAAAAGTCAGTATTAATGTGTGGTTTCACTGATAGCATTGGTCAAGGAGGGGGTATACAATCCCCACGCCACAGGTGATTGGGCCATGTGCAGCACAGGTGGCGCTGTGCAGCCAAGTGAGCTTGACTTGGATTGGGGCACAGCACATCAGCCACACCATAAAAGACCACCCCGGAACTGGGCCCAGAGTGGAGGATGCCAGGCACCCAAGCCAGGGCCAGACACTGCCAGCAGCACCGGCTGCTCACTGCCACAGACGCCACTGCCATCGCCGTTGCTGTCAACACCTCTACCCCTGTCGCCATGGATGCCATGACCAGACTGTAATTCAGGAAAGCTGGCCCAGCCCTCAGGGCCAGAGGCAAGCTGAGTCAAGTGCCTGACTAGGCTCCCATTTTGGTGCAGCATGGAGCCCCAAGCCAGGCAACTCCCACCCAGCTGAAGCCCACGTGAGTGCAGGCAGGCCCTCATAGGGAAGAGCTACCCAGGGCTCAGTGAGAAAGCACCTCAATGGCAATGCATTGCAGCACCCATGCATGAAGCATGTCCATGGCAAGCCCCAAGAACAAGGGATACCAAAAGAGGGAGGAGTAAAAAGAGTGAAGACAGAGAAAACCCTCCCTGACATTCCAATGCTTGGGAACAGCTCAGCGTGGGACAACAGAGCCCTGCCCTGCCCACGTTGAGTGACATTTAGTTACTCATTTTCATTGTGTTAGCCTTTCCATTCTAATCACAGTACCGCACGGCCAGAAGCCATAGCTGAGACAACACCCAGCAGCGCTCCAATCAACAGACCAAGACCCAAGCGCAGCCTGTGATCCACTGGAACACCTGAGAGAAAGGGAGTGGGGTATAGGGGAGGAGGAGCCCCATAGGAGATACCAGAGGGGAACCCAAGCCAGCAGGAAGATCTTCATATCATTCAAGGGAATTGAGTTCATTTCCCATAAGTTGTGGCAGGTGAGTTGGCTCAGGACAAACCAACCTTCACATAGCAGCACAGAGACCTGCCACAAGAAGCATGTCCTTCCTCTGCTTCCAACAGAGCAGCATACAGCTAACAGGGCAAAGCTAGGTCTATCCTTGCCACTCCTGCACAATTGGCTCTGTATCTCCCCTAAATTGTTTTCCTGGGGGAAAAGTTGGGCAGATTTTAAACTTCCCACATGCATAAAGGCTCCTTCTACACATTATTTTAAATCACAATTAATATTAATTGCAGCATAAATGGCAATCATGCTACCCATACATCCTATAACATGGAATATTTTTATGGCTGGTTTGTACGGTGCCTTAAATTGAATACGAAGCAGATCTGGGCCAGCAACAAAGATCACGACAAATGGAAAGTCCTACACTTGGATAACTGCATACACAAATACACTTGGGAATAACCGGCTAGACTACAGTACTACAGAGAAAAACCTGGGGTTTACAATGGACCATAAGCTGAGTGGAAGCCAACAGTGAGCTCTTTTGCAAAAAGAGTCAACACCATACTGGACTGTTTTAACAAGAGTGTTACTTGCAAATCAAGAGAAGCTGTTTTTCTGCTCTATCCAGCACTAGTGAGACCTCATGTGGAATACTATATCCAGTTTTGGGCCCCATACTTCAAGAAGGATGTGGAGAGAGATAAATAAATAAATAAATAAATAGAGTTCAGTGCAAAGGAACAAAAATTATTAGGGGCCTGGGAAGCAAGATTTACAAAGAACAGCTAAAAGAGCTAGGATTATTTAGTCTGGGAAAGAGAAGACTGGGGGGGGGTGGAATTTTATAACAGTCTTCAAACAGCAGAAGGACTATTACAGGGAGGATGCAGATGGGTTTTTTCTGTGGCCATAGAGGACAGGACTAGGAGCTTTTGCATCAAGCTACAGCAGAGCAAACTTAGGTTGGAGATTAGAAGGACAGTCTACACTAGAACAGGATACATAGAGAAACTGTGGAATATCCATCCTTGGAAATTTCAAGAGCAGACTGGAGACACTTGGCTGGAACCATTTAAGTCAGGGATAATCCTGCCTTAAGCAGGGGGCTGGATTACATGACCCTGTGATATATGATCAGTTTTTGGCCACCTAGGGATCACACTGGGGGTTTCAACCAGCTGCAGTGCATTCAGGGGCATGCAGTCAGCCAATTCCTGGGGTTCCCAAATACTGACAAGTAGAAAGGCATAATTAGGATCCAATATCCCTGATTACAAAAATCACAACTGTTGCCATGCAAGTATGGTATGACGGAAGGCGTGACTGTTGAGACTGGGGATCACATCCCGTTATATCTTTAAATGAACGTGTGCCAGGGGCCAAACAAGCAACAAACAGAGGAAGGATGGCTCAGTGTTTAGGTTGTTCATTTAGGAGTTGGAAAGGCTGGGTTCAAGTCCCTGTTCTGCCATAAGGCTTCTTGGCAAGTCATGTGGCCTCCCAATGCCTCCGTTTCTCAGTCAGTTTTATTTTATTTATTAGATTTGTATTCCATCCTAAACTTGGAACAGCTTACAACAAACAACCCACAGATGGGAAACAATAGTTTCAGACTGCTAAGATGGTGCCTGGGCTCTAACCCAGCCTTTCCCTCAGAGGGGAAAATGGGTGGGAGGGAGTGATGGTAGCAGTTCTATAGTCCAGGGAGGCCTGCCAGAAGTAAGATGGAAATAATTGCTGCCACACATAGGAGTGATGCAAAGATATATGCATGCTATCAAACCATGAGTGGACATGCAAGTATGATTAAGAGAGAGAGAGAGAGAGAGAGAGAGAGAGAGAAAGCAAGCAAGAAAGAAAAGAGTAAAGGGGAAACATTACCAATTCCCTCTTCTCATGTACATGCATGTATGCACACATGTAAATATTAAGGGTGACAATAATCAGAAGCATCTACCCCCCAACACACCTTGAAATAAATGGAAATGATTAATTCTCTGGTAATATAAACGTAGACAGTCTCCAGAAGAAAATAAACTGCTATCAAAATTATTTCTTGAGACTATTACCCTCAGCTTTCAGAACAGTGAATGCCTCAGTACAGCGAGAGTCTAATCCTTATCTGTAACCTAAATATTTTTGTTCTTCATTTTTATTTGCATCACAATTTCATGAACCATGTATTTTCCCTACCTAGGTCAGTATTTTTTTCTGCTGTGTCACTTAGCTACTCAGAATAAGTTACTCATATATGAATAGTACATGCCAATTCAGTTGCCCTCCCAAGATACAGGTTTCAACCAGAGCTCATATCTCCATTTATTCAAACGGACATCTGTATGGGTCTAGGATCTTAACAATTGTTTTGTGAATGAAACTGATATTCTACCAGCTAAATTTTCAATCTTTCCGCCCATGATAATGCAAGACTTGTGGGCAACCATGAAGGTTGCCTGAAAAGTATTTTCCTCAGTTGAGAAACAGCTTTTATAAGACACCAGTGTTGACTTTAAGTAGTCATAAAGTTGGCAATATTGCTGAATAGGGAACTCAATACACTAGATGACTATTAAAACTAGAAGACTTTATACTGTAGGGAATGCAGAAATCCAAGTATCAATGTCAAATCACTAGTTACTAATTAATCAGTGCTGCACAAACTGTCATCTTCCAGCAGCTTGGTCTTGCTGTAAGACTAAAAGTTGGTAGGATAGCTGTATTAATGGTTTTGAGTTCACAGGATCACAGAAAAGTAAAGCTGGAAAAGATCTCACAAGGTCCTCCAGTCCAGCCCCCCTACACAGGGAAGGATTATCCCCAACTAAACCATCCCAGCCAAGTGTCTATCCAACCTGCTCTTGGATGGAGTATCCACAACTTCAAGGTAGCCTGTTCCAATGCTTGACTACCTTCATAGTTAGAAAGTTCCTCCTAACCTCCAACCTAAATTTACTCTGCTGCAGTTTGAGGCCACTCCTCCTAGTCCTTCTCGTCTAGGAGATCCTTCTTTAGGTACCTGCCTGAATTATTTAGGTGCCACTATCGCATCCAAAGCGGGTATGCTATGCATAGAGAAAAAATAAATCATTACTTGGTATAGTATATTCTTGACTGTGGTAGTGTTTTGTCCATCTGTAGACTCAATAAATACTAAAGACTACAAAAACAATCTTTTCCCTAGGCCATAATGAAAAGGAAATAAAACCAAAATGCACATATTTATAGATAAATTCCTATAAAATATGTGGATTTTTTGTGGAATGAAGCTCGTTGCACCTTGTACTTTCTACATAGACATGTCTCTGGAAAGAACTGCGTAACTGGTAGTGACCTGGAAAACAAACTTAAAAGGTAAGTTCTTTGAGGCTGAAACTATCAATTTGTTCTATATTTGTAAGCAGGACATAACACAATGGGGTCCCAGTTTATGACCAAGTCTTCTGGATATTAAGGTCACACAAGTAATAGCACCATGTGCTGGTCCTAGCCCAGAATCAGGTACCATCAAAGCAAAATTTAAAATTACCTACCAGTTGATGTACACATTCTCCAGTAAAGGAGAATCTTAATAATTACTTGCCAAACAACCTATTATAAATTTTAAAAAGTTTCACTTATTTTTAAACTTAACCTAATGACAAAGAAGCACATTCATATGCAAGTAAAAAGGAGAAATTGTGGTGGTAGTTTGGGGGGGTTTTTTTTAATTGTCGTTAACTGGGAAGCCTCTTTTTCCATACCACTGACAGCTTAATTTATTCTGTACACATACCTTGGCAGATCTTCTCTCATCAATGGGAAGAGATAGTCCCTGAGTATATGGATCTACTTCAGCAGTAGTCAAATAATTTTTCTGCATAACAAAAATGACTGATTCAATAAATTTTGAACAACCAATTTTTCCTTGCTAGCAAACACGCAACATAGAACTTCGCAATTACATCTCCTGAAATATATCAAGATAATTATTTTTAATAAAATAGAGCAAACTGAAGGCAACCTTATGAAGGATATTTTTGGAATACAAGCAAACAAAAGCAAAACAAAACAGGAGTTAAAGTTTCATTGATATTTATGCATAAATGATATCCTATCAGGTTCATCTCGATCCCAAATTGAATATTTGGGGGGCTGCCAATGATGGAGATCTCCAATAACTAATCACACAGTAATGTTTCTATGTCAAGATTACCAATATCTGTTATCAAAACTATAAGATCTGCAGCCTATCAAAATGTCTAATGTCAGCTAAGGAAGGCTAAAACTTTCCAAAGATAAGCCTTCAGGACTAAATGGCTTAATAAAAGCAGCTACTAAATTCCCTTAAAAAAACCCACACTTGGCAGATCTTAAATTGATAATTTATTTTACATTAAAAATATTGTCTTTGTGTTTTTAAGTTAATAGTGTTTCAAAAATCAGATGTCTTATTTTGTTAGAAAAGTTCTCCTTTTTTCTATTATAATAAAGTTTTCTTTTGTTCTGGCATACAAAAGGACAGGAAAATCTGTCTGTCTGTTCCAGTCAATACTCATATAGGACATATAACAACTTCATGGATTTAGAGGATTTAGCAACTATACAAACACCCAGATACTGACAATGAGTAAGGTTAATAGAAGGAATTATTTATTGACATTTTTGTTTAAAAAACATTATGAATTAATTGTAATCTTTGCCAGTATTTAATTACTGGCATATTTAAAACAGAACTAGTGATAACTTCCCACTTTTAACAAGATGTTTGTAGATAGTCAGCACTTAGCTTAGAAATTGCTCTCTGTGTATGCATACAGTTATTAGGTTACCATTGAAAGCATTAGTGTTCTGCGAGGCTGTCACCGTATCAACTTACTTTGGAGAAAGAAACTAGAGATCAGTATCTAATTTCCTCCATAAACTTTAAGAGTTTAACATGCCTAATATATGCAATACAAAGTAAATTGTTAATTTCTTAATAGCTCAAGATCAAAGTACTAAATATGAAAATTAAAGGAAAATGAAATGGACAATTGATATTTCAAATGAAAACAAAACAGTTCATTATTAAAAACAGCATTATTTTCCATATTATCAGATTAGTTTAAAATCATATCTGAATTTCCAACTAAGGAAAAGAAAAAAATATCAATGATCGTCTAATAAAGATTACTTAGAATTTAAAAAGCCAACTATTGCAGTTGTTTTTCTATCATATTTCTGGCATATGTCAATGCAGTCATTAACATAAACATATTAAAACATGAATGGTTTCAGATAGCATTTTGTGAGGTAAAACCCTTGCACATTTAGTCTTTTTCTACTACTTTTTTTACTATCCCACCCATCCTTCATTCAAAAATTTTTAGTTTAAGAAAAGCAAGGTGTGTGTGGCAATTATCTATTACTGAACCAACTGCATAGCCGGGATAGATATGTTAGACAAGTTTTCAAGCATGAAGTGCCATTCTTCAGATCTGAGAAAGAAACAAGGTATTTTACAGACCATCATAGCTACAACAACACTCCAACCCCACATTAGTTAACTTTCAAGTTATTTAAAAAGGACATCACTACGTTAAAAAATAAATTCTGTACCAACTATAGTTATGCTTAAATTAATTGAAAAGGGTTGGCAATAATTTTCTTCTCCCTCTCAAATTCTTTTAATTGCTATACTTGGTACCAAAGTTTGTGGGATATCAGCTCCGCTGTTTTTTCTCAGATGTCAATTTCTCTCTTGCTGACATGAAACTTACTATGACAGAGGAGCAGAAAAAGCCCTGAAGGGTTTGTTTGTTGTTTTTAAAGCATTTTACAAACTTCAGGACATACTTCACTAACAAGCGAGTCTTCCAAGATAGTGTTTTCTGGAATAAGTCTATTACAAACATTCTTAACTTATACTGCCCATCTAATGTTACGAATGAAGAGTGGTGTGCCTTGTAGCAAAAATATCTACCATAAAAACATTTTTTTTTTAAATCAGCATGATGGAGCAAGACAAGCAAATGCAAGGGTAATACCAAAACCAAAATAAACAAAAATCAACAAATATTGTAAAATTATACAGAAGGTTAAAAAGCATAGCATGTCATTTTGCAGAAAGCAGGCATACAAATACAATTAATCACAACTACAGCGCACACAAATGCACAGAAGCACAGAAACAAATTATTTTAACCCAAGTCAGCAAAACAGCTCATTTGAAGCAAAGGAAGAAGCTACTAAATTTAAGGGGAGGAAAAAAACAACATATTGCAGGCACCCTACCTTTCTTTTAGCCTGTGAAATACCCTAAAAGTCAGGGAAAACATACTATTCATGAAATATCTTCCATTACCACCACTTGATTGTACTAAAAAAAACAAAACAACTACTGTATGTACCTTTTTCAGTGTCAATTCACAATGATATAAAACAGTAATAGATGCTTACAAAACAGCAGAAAATAAGGGATCTGAGTATTTTTCACTTTAGATTTAGATTGAACTAGATTTAGAATATTCCAAATGAAGATGGAGATTATGCCAGGCCTTCAACCATACAAGATCAAGTTTAATAATCTCCTAAACTGTACTAAGACCAACAGCAACTTTCT
The DNA here is from genome assembly GCF_001723895.1 of Crocodylus porosus. Lineage (NCBI taxonomy): Eukaryota > Metazoa > Chordata > Crocodylia > Crocodylidae > Crocodylus > Crocodylus porosus. The sequence continues at coordinate 210,645,191 of NW_017728886.1, read as the reverse complement.
GTTATACTAAAGTGAGTGGAATTGTAAAAGCTGAAAAATGAGACAGTTTTCTGACTAAATAAATACATATCTTGCCCAACCTGCTCAGGCTTAATATGGAAAACTACTTGAGTAACTGCCTCATCAGTTAATAGTCAAAAAGGAAAAAGGAGACAGAAAAAAATAAGTTTTGTTTGTTTGTTTTTATATTTAAACAATTTTTATTAGAATAAAATGAGATCTTGGGGCACCAGGATCTATGAAAAACTACAACATATAGCACCTGCTGATATGACTCAAAAATAATTCTCTAGATACTTTCACAGCTCAGAATAAATCCAGTCTTCTCAAAAAGGCATTTGAGAGGGTTTTCTGTATTGGTTAAAGATAGAGTAAATTCAGGCCACAAGCCAAAGATTTTACCTGAGAAAGATATCGTCTATAATCTTGTCGGAGTTCCTCCTTTAGTTTATGCTTTTTTCGTTCATATTCTTCTCCAAGAGGCAAGCTCAAGCCACAGTTACCTACAGAAGTTTAACATAGTTTTTACTCCCATTATTTTCAGTGCTATACAGTAGTGGAGGGGAGGAGTTAAGGAGAGTAACTGAAAAATCTTTACATAGTTACACTGATGATTTATATATATTGTTTTATAAATACATTTCTTACCTACAAGAATGATCATGTAAAAAGCATTACAGAACATGAGAGAATTTTTTGCTGTTTTTTAAAATTGCAGAATTTCTCTGTTCTTTGTATTGCTTCTAAAGGAAAAAAATTACCATGATTTGAATTTACTGATAGGTTTACAAACATTTCTGAACATTCATATTTAGATTATACAGCCTTATTGATATATAATCTGGAAGCAAAATCTCTTTATTGGTATAACCCCAAATGAGGGTCACAGGGGCTATGCCAGTAGCACTACACACAAAGGATGTGCCAGGAGCTCCCCCGCCTCTGGGTTGCCACCACACTCCGCTCCCAGCAGAGGGTTGCGGCAAAAAAAAGGTTAGGAAACACTGGTATAAACATTAGTGCATACAGTAAGCATTCACTATTAGATATTTTGCTCTGCACTAGCTACACAAAATAAAACACTTCAAATAACATGCATCTTAAATTTCTACTTTTTAGCATGAAAATAATGTGCAACAACTACTGGCTCCAGTATAATTATGAAGGTGCTCTTCATGGAGAGTGAATGTTTCTTCATTCAACTTTTTATTCTAGTGCAGTGTTTCCAAAAGTGTACAGTGTACTTCCCTGGGGAAGCATAAAAAGTTATTAAGGGGGGCGCATATAAATCACAATGGCAAATCTGCAGTTCCCCCCAACCTCCTCACTTTAGCTGCCGCTGCCACTTCCCCCACAACCAACTGCACATCAATGAGCATCAAGAGCAACTGACAGCAGAGGATAACTGGCAACAACTGGAAGCAGTGACAAAGGCAGCACAAGACTGCTGAACTTCTATACTGTTGGGTGTAAACCCATGAGATGTGGAAAATATTGCTGCAGCATACTGAAGTCCATCTTGTAACATTTCAGATCTAAGTTACTAACAGACATTCATTCAGCCATGGTTCAAGATTCTTGTTACTTCTGAAATTGTTAAATTCTCAGACCAATTACAGTAAAGCTGCGTTATCGGGCACCTTACAAGCCAGCATGCTCTATTAACCGGCATGCTGTCTTGTAAGGTAAAAGCGAAACCAAAAGAGCCCACTGTGACACTTCCAGTTTCACCAAGCCCCGACAGACCACGGCAAAGCACCCACTATGCTGCCAAGCCCCCATGGCCTGGAGCATAGCAGTCTGCATGGAGCCCACCTCCCTGTTCCTCAGGGCCTGCGAGAGGGGCACCTATGCAGCAGGAGGGGCAGCAATGCCCCAGATGTGGTGGGAGAGGTGGCAGCCCAAAGAGGCAAAGATGCGTGTTCAGGCCTCTCAGTTAACCAGCATATTTTGTTATCCGGCACCCCCCATTCCCCATGTGTGCCGGATAACAACGCTTTTGCTGTACTCTTATACTTCTAAGTTTCAAAAAATGTATGAAACAAGATGTGCTAAGTCAGAGTTAGTATACAGAATTTATTATTTTCCTATTTTTCCAGTCCATGTTTTACAATCAGTCAGTAAACAAAATTACTTACCTCCCCCACATAGTATTCTTTATCATGCCTTAGCTTGGATGGGGATAGATGTAAAGTAATACTGCCTACAAGTTACCTTGAAAGTGTTTCTAAGTCACTATGATCTAAACAAAACAATCTAGGAGACTGTCATGATATGGCCTCCCCAGGGATGGTGGTGATGTCCCTAGGGCACTGTGACCATGCCAGCACTGCCCTATGGGCACCTACTAATCTCACCTGCCACGTCTCGCTGGTATAAATGATGGATTGGGAGGCTGCTCTAGAGTTCCTGCTTGGTCACAGTCTTGACAGACTCCTCTAAACGCTGTAAGTTGTTAGACCTCTTATTGGGTCCCACACTCAGGAGGTGCCTTACGATACCCCCAAGCCTTATGGGCTACATGCATGACTCCAAAACTGCCCCTTTATCACACCCCATGACTCGCAGATGGTATGTAGACATTGTCTTCTCATGTTGAGGCCTCAGTTTTGTCTGGCCTCAACTGCACCCTCTGGCACTGGAGTCTGCTCTCCCCCTCTTGCAGCACCCCACTCTGGCACTGGAGTCTCCACACTGTAGTGTGCCCCAATGAGCCCTCCTCTGCCCCAATAGTCTCAGCCCAGTCCAGCAGTTTAAATAACAACAGAAAGCACAAGCTCCTGGGCTACAATACAGCAATAACCTAGGGTCCATACTCCATCCCTTTTAAGGGGGCAAGCTTGTCTCTTTCAGTTTAATGGGCCTCTTCCCCACCACCACTTATGAGCTCCTATAGCCCCTTAATCCTACCAGCATCAGAACAGGCAGTCAAGCATCTCCAAGTAGCTTCCTCTATGAAAGCTCCTTCCCCCTTGGCTGCTGCCAGGGAACTAAACCTCTAGTTACAGCCCTGGGGTTTATATATGCCCAAAGCCCTGCCTTTTTCCAGTCAGCTGACCAGGTACAGGTGCAGGCTAATTCCCTCATTAGCCTGCTGCCACAGTAACCTGCACCTGTGGGGTTTCTGCCTGGCTGCAAGGGCCCTCTCTCTAGGCACTTTCTGCCCTTAAAGGAGCAGGGACCTTAGTGCCCTGCAACAAAAGCAAGGACATTTAAAATGTTTTCTATGCAGGTTCTTGATTTACTGTAGATTGAGGCAAATCAGTTTGCTTTGGCTGTTACTTTGGTTACCCATGGCAAAGATTAGTTAGTACTACCTGTACAGTGACTTGATGACAAATAAAGAAAAAATTAAGTGCCATAAAACATTAATCCCAGTCACTCTTACACTTGTGTATGCACAGGCTGATTAGCCAATTTTGTTACTGATTTATTTAAAAAGAGCTAGGAAAAACTACATAATGAAAAGGTGTGTATGATTGGTTTCCAACAGTTCTAGCAAAGGGAATCTCTCTCCCTCACCCAGGAAAGAACTCATAATACAATTCAACAAAGAAAGGGAAGAACAACAGGTAATACATTCAGGGTTCATCATTACTTTCAGATTTCAGTTTCTGCTTGACAAATGATGTCTGAACTGACTACTGTTATTGAAAGCTGTATTGAAGACCTATGGAGAGAAAAGGTAGATAGTCTAAAGAGAAACTTGAAAAGGCTTAGATTGCTCTCTCTTTACAGCAGCTTGGATTGTGGCAAAAAAAAAAGCAAAATAAAAATTTTTTAGCCTGCTCTATCGTTAAGTTATAGTTGTGTTCCTTCTTGTTGGTGTTATATAATGTGTGCATTTGATACCATTAAATGCTTTTCACGTACAGTTTACAACCCGTAAGGCAAAAAAGACTTTCTGGAAAAGCATAAAATCTTTGTTTATTACTAAGATATATGCAAAATGAAGTGTCATTGTAAAATATGCTTTTCCAGTGACTGAACATCACACATTCAGCCAGGTCCTTGGAACAACTGAAAGGGGAGAACTCCAAACTCTGGCGTTCAATGTAATTTAAAGCAGACACACTCTCACAAGTTGCATCAATTTATAATAGACCACGGCCAACTGCAGCCTAAAGGGAGGAACAACGCATGTTAGAGGTGATTATTTTACCTATCCAGTATTCAGGACTACCTATTTAACATCTTTTTGGGAGCTCCCCAAAATATATAATTTTATTTAAACAAATTAATATAATTTATTAACTTGAAGTTTACAGTTTACTGTAATAAGATATTTCATGTCATGTGTTGCCCAGGATCTCACTATTTCTTTGCTTCATTGTGATGCTTCATGTCAATGATGAAGTATATACACATACTACCTCACATCTTATTCCTTTATGACATCACAAAGGTATCACAGATAGAGAAAATAAACTACATAAAAAGGTAAACAGTTCATCTAGACTCCTATTCCTTTTTTTTCCTGCTTTGAAATGGAAGCAACATTTTTCTTTAAAGACTCATTACTTTTTACAAAAGGCTCCTCACCCTGTATAACCTCAGAAACAACAACCCCTTATCAAGATTCTCCTTATTTTGTCTTCCCTTCACCACAGAACCCCAAGAGGGACCCCCCTGCTCTCTGTGGCAGGGAAGATCATCTTCACTATGTCTCTTGGTTTCAGTAGTTACACTATAGTCTCAACTACAAGTCAGAAAACAGAGCTTCTCTGTTTGCATCAAATCACCACGTGTCATCTGCAGGGATCCTCGTTTTCTCCGTTTAAAAAAAAAAAAATTCCCAATTTAAAAAAAAAAAAAACCCAAATCCATATTTTTGCATGATTAAAATGAAACATCACTTGAGTGCAGATGACATATGCTGATTAGTTAAATTTACTGACATGTAGTTGAGACTATAATCAATTAGCATATGTCATCTGCACTTGAGGCGTTTCATTTTAATTATGCAAAAATATGGATTTGGGGTTATTCTTTTTTTATTCAAAAACTAGGATTTTTTTTTTCTTAATCAGAGAAAACCAGGATCCCTGGTCATCTGTCACATTAACAAGAATATAATTATACAACTACTTTATTGCTTGGACTCTGAAAAGTCTCACATGAATATTTAATCAATTTTAACAGTTATTAAGAAGGTAGACACAAGCCAAAACAAAACTATGACCAATTCCAGTGTATTGTACTAGCTGTTGAACATAAAGCCAGGTTTTGATCTTATTTACATGTTAAACCCAGACTAACTCTACTGTCCTCCATTATTTAAATCAAAAATGTTGATATCCTCAGTCAAGTTGTTCTGTATTTACACGAGAGACAGGAAGATCAGAGCATGGCCCAAAAGTTCTGTTACACTGCATGGTAACAAAATAATAAAACAGACAGCCCCGTGGTATTCAGAAGGCTTACTAATGCAATGAATTTTTAACTGTGTACATTTTTTTTGTCTGTTGCCCATGTCATAATTTTTACTTAAAAATATGAACCACCATAATTTCTGATCATGTTGAAATTCAGAGTTGTTAAAACGAATTAAAAGTTGCACTTTTTCACCTGACAACTTGAAACGTATTTGTTTTTATACTACAAAAATGGCTAGTGGTTCACTGGCATCAATTCTCAAGTTATCAGATGATTATGGATTTGTTACAAGAATGTCATGGTTGCAACTATCCTGCACATTTTAGCCAGCTACAGCTTCATAGCAACAACAACAAAGAGGTTGAAACCCACAATACGCAAGGTACATAAAACCTCTACAAGCTCTTATTAGTATATGTAATCTACAACAGTTGAGCAGTTCTCATTAAGTCCACCAGATGGAATGAGTATATGTACAATAGTTTATAAGGGCACATCAACAACTGAAGATACTACTGATTTGTTTACTGCAACAAAGGGACATGTCAAATGCTTTGGGATAAGTAAAATAGTCTTCCCCCGATACTAAGTTTCTATATGTCTACAGCTAAAAAAAAATCCCTAAAGACAGTGAAGCATCAGTGATCTAACTTACTGTTCAACAATAAAGTTGGCAAAAAATCTGAGATACATACTTCAGGTGTCGTCTTCTCACTAAATTTACCCTTTGTGACTCCAGCTGGGCAGCAGCACTTGATTGTCATTTAGGTCATTTCTAGGGGTGATGTCATTTCACACAGGGCAACATTAATGGCATTTTTAGTATTTCCTTTTGAACAAGGATTTAAGGTAGTTATAATTCAACTATATTGAGTTATATGTTTTTCTCCTCAACTACTGAAGTTGATGACATTTCTGTGATGGATTTCAATGGTACCAAAATTTCATGATTTAATTTCCACCATTACCAGTACATTTCTGGAACCTTCACAATTTGCTCTACTGGCCAATTTTTCCTCCCACACTGAAGCTGTCACAATATCTTCATGAAATAAAGCACTAAAGAGATTTTTTTATATTTATTCTGACAATTGAGGAACTGGGAAGAGACCCATAGGAGCAAGGGGGAAGGGGAGAAGAGGAGTTTGTCCTTCCCCTTTCCAGATGTGTTCTGTATTATTTGTCTTTCAGGTCTATTGTTCAAGTTTCAGGTTTCTTAGACCAAGGAGCTCTCCTATGTCCTTTTGGGGTGTTTTTTCTTTGGTGGGGGGAAAGGAAGAGCTTATGGGGGAGGTGGTTTAAGTTACTACACTTACAGACAAAATAAAAATTGCATCCTTAAAAAACCCTGAAAAGCTATTCTGAGGACTGAGGCTTGGGACACAGGTATACATCATTCCCTCAAAATTTTGTAATTATTAGAATGAATCCAAATGTGCTAAGTGATTTCTAAAGAAAGTAAGGAGTCAGTGTTACAGCCAATATTAACAATCACCAGTATTTTTATTTATTTCTATGTCTGAAATGCACAATCTTGCTAATATTCAATTTCTAAAACCTTTATTGGTGAATAAAGGTGTCAGTTCACCTGACTGCAGCATCAACACAACCATCATTTAAACAATGGCATCACATCCTATGCTGGCCTGTAAGGGACAGAACTTAAGTAACCGGGACCACTTCTACATTCACCTGCTCCTTTCCCCACTCTCCACATCTAAAAAAATCCAACGTAGTTTAAGTACTGCATTTCATATTTTAAATTATTTAGCGTTTGTTATCAGCACTATATTTTACAAGCCGTAGTCAGGATTTTCAGATGAGTGCCCACGTTTAGGATTTAATAAGCATCCTGTTTTCAAAGGTGCTGAGCATCCATATGGGTCATTAAGTTCAGTTACAGGTTCTCCAACCTCATAAAAATCAAGCCATTTATTGTCAAGCTTAAGTACTCATTTAAGAGCTGGTTGCCTTCCCCCTCAACCCTAACCCCCATGTGAAGGTGTAACCCATGTTTAGGGTAAACCATGCCATTGACTGGTTACAAATTCAGCTTAAATTGTAACGCAGAGGGGTCATAACTGATTGAGGCAGGCCAGGTATATTTGTAAGTAGCACTTGCTTCCAGAGAATTATTGCTTTGCAGTTCTTTACTTAACAGGTTAACAGAGGCTGTTGGGGAGAAAAAAGCAATTTCAAGTCTGACAGCTATCTTGAACGAAGCCTTTTTTTTCCTTCTTGGTCTTGGGTTACAATAAAGACATTGTATTTTTAAGATGGCAGCAGACAAAGATTCAGTTAAATAAAAAAGTATGTGTGAAGGAGGAGAGATTAAGTATACTGAAACTATGAATTTCCAAATAATTTCTATCCTGTGAGGTACTGCTGCATCTTGCAAATATTATTTGCCACACAGTTTATATAATTATTGTGTATACAACTTCAAAATCAAATTTGATTAAGTACTATAAACTGAAAACAATTTCTAGTGCTTATGGAAGGAGAACACAGATATGCTAATTTTGGTATAAGCAGCATGAAAATAAGTCAGGAATAAAAAACAGATGCAGCACAGTAGCAACTGCATTCCGTATGAAAGGAAAGGTTGCTTAGCAGAAAAACTGGATGCAAAAAAGCTCTAAAGCTATAAACAGGGATTAAGCAAATAATATTAAGAAGAAAACAGAAGCTTATGAGGAAAAGACAACATAGAAATATAGGGTTGGCACATTAGAAAGAAAAAAAAGTAAAATGAAGAATGGAATAACATCAAGTATTTGCAAAGAAAGAAACAGAAGAGAATTAGAAAGTAAATAAAGATTTGTAAAGAAGAGAGATTATAAATGCTCCAGTCAAAATATAAGACTTTACAAAAAAGTTAAACTGAAAAAAATACCTAAATAAAAATAACTTTACTCAACAGAATAAAACTGAATTTGAATCTGTCTCATATTCAAGAGGTCTTCTAGTAAACACAGCTTAACACACAACTTTAGACTTCAAGCAAGCATTTTGATTTATTTTTTGTGTACTCCATGAATTCACTACATCATCCTTTATTACACAAATAAATTAAACACAAATATTATTAATTCATTTAACCAAAGTGATCCAAGTACAGAGACCAGTTTAAAAAAAATACAGCTGCTTTATCTTTTGCCTTTTTAGGCTTGTCAAGAGATTTAGCTCATTTGCTTGTGGTCCTATGAACCATGCCATAGCACTACTTGTGCCAAGAGGCAAACAAACAAAACAAAAAACACCCCAAAAACTTCTTGCTTTTCCATCCCCAAGCAGCAGAAAAATCTCTGGCAGCAAATGGAATGGACATTCTATCTGAAATACTGCTCTAACAGACAGCCTCATTCTGTCTCTCTCTTCTCCTCCCCCAAGACTGTCTAACAGACATTATTAGCCCAGGAGTTAAACTGAGTAATGCTTTCAACAAAGGATATTCTCTCTCAGGTTTTCAGACAGCAAACAAGATATTGTAAAGGTAGTGAAAGAAACTTAATGTGCTTGAACTATTATGATGCTCTTATAAGAATGCAAAATATGAAAGTTTTTTTTCTGCAATACTTAAAGTTCTATAAGATAATTAAATATTATCCACGCCTAAAAACTACTGCATATAAAATGTATACCATACCTAGTGGACAGCTCTCTTGACTATTTGGTGGTATATTTTCTTTAGCCATAGAGATTAACATTTTGCTGGTCTCAGAAAGCTGTTCTGAACCTTTGCTCTGAAAAGAAAAAGTGCATTTTGCTTGAATAGATAAGAGAAATAGCTATAAAATCACTTGTAGGAACATTATTTAATTTTTATTTGAAAGCAGAGAGATGCGAGTTTAAATACATGCAACAGAGCAAGGAGTTCACCATCATTATAGACAAGGAGCTCTTGTACATAATATACAAGAAGGAGCTCTTGTATGTGATTTCCACCAGCACTTGTAGTCTGTGAAATATTTGTGAATCAAACAATTCATGTGCCCTTTATTCTTCTTAACAAGGAAGATCTGGTCCATGCTATTAGTCAGTATGGTCAGTCATCTAGTTAAAAAAAAAAAAAAAATCCAGATATGGTGGGGCAAGGTCAGAGTATCAGCCCCACAGCTCATGCGGAGTGAAAATACAGCTTTCAATGCAGCAGAATTATCTTCCTGCTTCCTATAACTGGTCTAAGCAGGGAAGATGAAGACAAAAGCCTGCCTGCTCTTTTAATACCTTGAAAAATTAGTCTCATGGGTACATAAGCAAAGAAAAGTTGATGGCCGAGTAGGATGCACCAAGCAGGAAATGAATAGCTTGGGGCTCAACAGGAGTTAGGAAAACTGAACACAGGGTGACTAACGCAATGGTTCTCAACCTTTTCTGGACTCCAAACACTCTTCACTGGACTCAAAAACAACCCTCCATAACTTTTATCAATTGAGGGGTACACAATTTCAAAACTACTGTACTGTCCAAGACAACCCTGAATGCAAGACGACCCCCCAATAATTAGATTTTACACATGGAAAATTTATAAATTTGTTATATAATTTTCCAAGTATAGAATCTAATTATTGGAAGATCATCGTAAATTTGTTCCTACCAGCATTGCACCTGGGAAAGCAGCTGTGAGGGGTACATGGTGGAAAGGGGGAAGGCTGTGGGCTGGCACCTGGTAGGACAGGCAGCAGGGAGGCAGTAAGGGGGTAGGCAATGTGGAGGCAGTGGTGCCAAGCACTGGGGAGGGGCAGATGATGGCGGGGCAGAAGCAGGCAGTTTGCCCTCTACCACCTGTCACCCTTCCACACTTCTCCCCCCCTTGTGCCTGCCACCCACAGCCCTCCTGTCTCCCCAGTGTACCACTCCTGCCCCCCACAACCTTGGAAACCTGCTTCCTTCTCCCATCTCCCCCATCCCATTGCCTCTGATCCCCACCCACCTCTTCTCCCCTCCTGCTGCCATTTACCCTTGCATCAGCAAGCTCCATTCATTCTCCAGTCTCCTGCTATATGGCTGGGATAGAGCCATGCTTTGTGCTCCAGGCTGGAGTGAGGATGGAGTCTGTTGGCAACAGAGAAAGGGCAAGCAGCAAGGGGAAGAGGAGGGCTGCAGAGGTTCTCGGGGAGGGAGACAAGGGAAGGGGGACATGGGCCTGAGGCTGTGGGGAGCAAAAACAGTGCAGTGAATGACAGGGGGAGGAGGGGTTGAGGCCTGAGGCTGCAGAAACGGGAAACAGGCAGGAGGTTGAGAACCATTAGACTAGCAAGATAATAATACACCAAAGCAGTATGGAAGGGGAAGAACAAAAAGGATTACCATGTCTCAGAGACTAATTCAAGAAATAGAACTGTGACTATTTTTCTGGAACGGTAAAAGAAGGGTAGTCTGAGGATATGGATCCCAGACTTAAACATTCTTATTGTCCTGGGTGGGGTTGTTTCTAATTAGAAGCAAGGGCTTATAGTTCAGCGTCTCTGGCTACCAGCCTATGAACATCAAAATTCAATAGGCTGATGGCTGAAAGAAATGCAGCACAGCCTACCAATCTTCACAGCTGAACACATTTAATACCCAAGTCTGAGGAGAAATTAGATTTGCCAATGCCCTCCCATGCACAGATGTAAAAAAAATCTTATAAAGAATTAGCTTTTATAAGCATATTATAAGCAGATTTTAAAAAAAAGTTTAAAATTCAAGCAGTTAAATTCTCTTACCCTCATTTCCATATAAGGAGGATCATTTTCAAGTTCCGCTTTGTCTTGTGCCAACTTGGCCTTTTGCTCTTCAATAAATTGGTCCAAGACATCTGACATCGTTTCTTAGATTCCTAGGAGAGAAACACACAGCTTCAGAATGATGCAATTCTTCACCAGAAGGAACTGGAGTTTACAAAAAGTTAAATTATTAACTACCTTAAACAACTCAATTTAGTCATCAAATTATTGCGTATACCAGATAAAGAAACGTAAGCTTGAAAATCTTGGTTAGCTTAGCTTTAGAGAAAACCTCCCTGGAGATAACTGACCTAAAGCAGTGGTGCCCATCCTTTTTTACCCCACAGGTAGATGGGCAGTGCCCAGTCCTGACCTGGACATGCAGGGAGGAGGGGGCGTGACCTGATCCTAACCCAGCTGTATGAAGCTTGAGAAACTGGCAGCATGGGAAGGTGGTAGTAATAATTGCCACTGCTCCCCCGCTGCAAAATTTCCTGACCTGTGGGAAGCCCTACAGTGCAGATGCAATGGCTCCATGTGCTAGTTTTGGCCCAAAGCCCAGGGGTTGAGCACCCCTGACCTAATGCATAGCAACCTTCAGAATTTCTCCTCCGAGAGAAGCAAAAGATCCCGTAAGACAGTCCCAATAATTTTCTGAATATAGTATTCTTCTTTCCTATAAAGGTTATTATTATAGGACTAGCCAACTGCCTGTCAAAGATGACCAAGGGGGAAGGGGGGGACACAACACACAGAGACTGATTCATGACAGCTGAAAAATAACAAGGCAAAATGGAAAAAATAAAATTAGCACACAGTGTACCAAGATAAGCAAATAAAGGTCTGAAATTAAGAGAAATCTGCCTGCTGAGTTACAGTAAAACGTTAATATAACATACTGGTATGGGGAAGTTATTCTTTAAATTAGTAAAGTTATACAGTACTCAAATGAGGCAGATACAGGGCAACCCAGTTACAAACATTTGTGGTAATACAGGAAGATCAACTCCAAAAATAAATTCCCCATCTGATTGTCCTAAATCATTCTCATTGACTTTGCACACTGAAAGTCAAAGGAAACCTAAAAAAGAATATATGCTGTTAGGCACAGGCTATATTACTTCTGGAGAAGCAATTTTACAGAAGGATTGCTGAAGATTATTATTATTATGAAAAGAAAAAGGGATTTTTTTCACAATAAGCTCCACACTTGCTCACATCAGCTACCTACTGAAGCCTACTCACTTGCAAGAATAACATATATCAAGTCATACACCAAAAAAGGTTCCTTCCATAGCTCACTGGACTGTGGCAACTGAATTTATGACCTTCAGTTCCACATGTATACACTCTGGAATTGTTTCCAAACCCTATTTGGAGACATTTTTTTAAGTTAGGGAAAGAATGATAGTAAGATCTGCAAGCGTCTTTCTCACTCCAAAATAGACAGTATAATGAACTATCTATAATTATATTTTTTACTTTTATCAGACACTGATCCTAAACAATATGAAACATTAAGGAAAAACCAAGGCAAAATGCCTATTAAGATTTTTACTATACAAAAATTCAATTAATGTGAAGAAAGCTCAAAATTCTACTCATAGTAAAATACTGTACTGTAAAATACTGTTAATTCAGCATGCTACCTTTAACATGGCTATTACGCAAGAAGCACTAACAGAATTCTGCTATGGAGATAACTAGATATTTTATGCCACTGTTTTTTGCTTGAGAAAATCTTTTAAAATGTGCTTTTTGCTTGAGAAGCGCTTTTTTGCCTGAGAAGATCTTTTAAAATGTGCATGGATTCAAAGATTGTGAAACAAGCACAAGAGTCAACTGCTAATTAAATTATTAGAAAGGATCCTCTACAAGAGAAAATGGAGCAGAAGAAAAGGAAAAGGGGATATAGAGTTTACTTGAGCATTGTGAGGGCTGTGCATCCACAGCTGTGTTCAGATAATACACCAATGCTCAAGGGAAGAAAAACTCAAGTGATTTCATAAAATTAGACATTGCACCAATGAAGTTATTTAAGATTCTGCTTTTAATTTAAACTATTGAAAAATCAGCAGATTCCCTTTTCATTTTCGTGCATATGCATGCTAACACATGCAAGAACATTAAAACTAGCCAAAAACAACAAAAATCCCTTCAAACACCCCCCGCCCCACCAAGTCCATTAAAATTGTCTATATGTATACTACATTGAACATAGTACTAGCTAATTTTCTGATGGCTCATGCTAAATGGCATATGAATCTGTAGGACACTACAAAATAATTTGTATAAAAATTGTGTCATTTTATAGGAACCCTTGAAATTAATCAAAGTAAATAGAAATATTACAATGTATAAACTCAAAAGCGTTTGAGGGGCAAGGATTTCCTGGGGTGATATACTTCATTGCACTAACTATGTAGTTGAGAAAGTTGAGACAAGCTTTCAAATGCAAGACAAATGTCATAGGCACAAGGAGCCCACAAACATCTTACATGCAAAAGCTTGTCTAACTTTATCCCAGCTACGTTTGGTCTAATGAAAGATGTCACAGGTCAGAAATCTTTGCCTCTCGAACATTTTTGTGCTGTTACAAAGCAATATTTCCTTTTACTTAGGTTTATTTCAAAGGTTGCTACAAAAGGACAAAATTCTCAAATTGTTTTATAGCATCCTACAAACTCCTACACAAATGACAGTGTTTACAAACATCTTACATTTAAAAGCTTGTCTAACTTTATATCCCAGTGACACAGTTGGTCCAATGAAAGATATCATTATCATTATAAGAAATTACGCGTCTGGCATAATATGTTATGCCTGTGGCATCACTCCTGGACCACTGCAGCTATAATATCACTCTTACCCTACCACAAGTGTTAACATTTATTTAAAATGAAGCCAACATGCATAAATGCAATGCATAATGGCAACAAGGGAGTCAGCTGAGGAGCTGCAAGTGGAAGCAAACAAGCTGCCACAGGTTGTGCTGCATTTCAGTTTGTCTAGCCAAGCAGAAAACAAGCAGACAGTCCAGAAGGGGAGGATTTTCAGGGGCTCATGTTGGAGACAACTAAGGACCAGTCCACTCCTGCCAGCACCAGGTCGGCTTTACCACCAGGAATAAAGTTCAGCTGCTTTCCAGCAGACCCACTCCCGCCAGCCCAGCGCAGCCCGTGCCAGTCTCTTCTCTCCAGCTTAGGCCCCGAACCTGAAGCGACTGCGGCAAGACGCCCATCACGAGAGGGGAAAGCCTCGGGAGCCGGCCTGGGGAAGTCAGGCCTTTCTGCTCTTCGGCTGTCTTAGCAGAGGGGGAAAAAAGCAGCAGTGGAGCCAGGGTCCAGAGCCTCCGCACCCCAGCTTAATACGATCCGCAATTTCCACCAGGATCCCTGCAAACTATGCAGTCGCAGCCCCAGCCCCGCGCGAGGGAGGGCAAGGCAGAAGCGCCGGAGCCGGCTCAGGCGCTGGAAGCAACGGGAAGCCCCCGTCCCATCCCTCGGGGAAGAGGCAGTCAAACCCGCTGGGAAGGCTGCAGTAGGGCTTCCCCTCCTCGTCCCGCCCCTACCCCGGCAGGGACCCGCTCTCCATGGCGAGCAGCGCCGCCCCAGCCCGAGCCTGCTCCGCTCCCGGCCCCGGAGCAGACCACGCGACCGTCACTGACCACGTCCCCCTGTCGCTCCCCGCCGAGCGGCGGTGGTACAGCCCCTAGGGGCGGCTCCGGGCATGCACAGGACTGCAGTGCTCCCCACGCCCGCCAGTGGCATTGCCCCGCGGCACCGAGAAGGGCTGGGCGTGATGACGCGCGGGGTGGCCCCGAACGCGTTCCCAGCGGTCGGCCCCTTTAAGACGCCGCTCGGCGTTGTTAGGCAACCAGGTTACAACAGAAACCGTTGCCGGGGCCTGCGACAACCCCTCCCCGCTGCCCACGCGGGAGGAAAACACCAGCCCCTCCTCACCCAGGGACTGCTTCACCCTCCAGCAGCTCACCCTCCCCTCCTTGCCAGAGAGGCAAGCAGGTCACCGGGGGGTGTGTGTATGACACGGGGGTTTAATCAGCCCTAAATTAAAGTGGTGTTTTTTAAAACCCACCACTTCAATTTAAGGCCTGTGTTTCATCTACACACACCCTAAGGTAACACCACTTGAGAAACAGAAATGATGGTAATGTAATCATTATTATTTGAACCAGTTTTTGCTTTTTGAAAATATCTGTTCAAATTTATTTAACAGAGTTTGTTTTAGAGTAACATCGTTGTCAGCTTCTTCCCGGAGGTTATTTAGACGTTTCTGATAGCGGTCACTAATTTCCTGTAGCTCTTTCTCCATTTTTTGTCGAATGGCTTCCTTCTTCTCTTTGGCTTCTTCTTTTAGGAACAATAAAGTGTTTTGATCAACTGAGCCACATTTTTTTAACTCCTCTATTCTTTCCCTTAATTCCTCATCCACCTTCTTATGTTTCTCATCCAGCTGAGATTTCTTTTCCTTTCTTTCTCTTTCCATCTGCTCAGTGTAGGTTCTCCTGAGCTCCTCCATTTTCAGTTGAAGCTGTCTTTGAGCACACTCATACATGTCATTAGTGTAGTGGTCACCTCCATTCTTCTCCACCATCGCATCAATCATCCTCAGCAGCTC
>NW_017728886.1:210626823-210629366 GCF_001723895.1 Crocodylus porosus | reverse complement strand
GCCCGGCGGCTGTAGGGTAGAGCGCGCCGCCACCTCACCAGGGGAAGGGGCGCAGGGGCCGTCACGACGACACTCACCGGCTCCGCGCGAGCTCGCAGACGCAGGCTTCGGCTGCCGCGCCTCGCTTCCCGCCTCCCCGGCCGCCGGCACTGGCAGCGGGAGCGGCCCGCAGCGCCCCCTGCCGCCTGGGAGCCCCCTGCCGCGGCCTGAGCCGGGCATCAGCCCTCCTACGCCCCGCCAGGTCCGCACACGGGCAGCGCCCCCGCTGCCCAACACGTCCCAGCCCGACTGCGTGAGACCCCCCTTCCCTGCACACACTGCCGGCTCCCCGCGCACCTGGTCGCCCCGCCGCAGGCCGAGCTCACACCCGCCGCTGGCTTTAACGTACGAAAGTTCTGCGAAGTCAGGAAGAAAAGTGTTTTTAAAAAAAAGCAGGGAGACCATCTGGTGTCGCCTTTCCCCAGTGGCTTCCTATTAGGTCACCCCTTTCTGGCCCAGGATGGAGGCCTGGAATCGCAGAGTGGAGTGGCAAAATCACAACAATGACATTGCTAGTTCCCAGAGTGTTTTTAAGTCACTGTTTTTCCATCCTAGGAGCGCTGTTTCAAAAGTCATTTGTTGGGGCAGCAGACATGCACATACATCCATGAGCCTAACCTTGTTAAGTGTTCCCTTCAGAACAGCCTGTGCTCCTCTCAGGGACGTTTTTCTAGCAAATGTTGGTTCCGTGTTTCTTGGCAGATGGAGGAGACTCCCCTCAACCTTCTTCCCCTTTTGTCCCATGCTGTGTCTCTTCTTATCTCAGGGGCCCAACACATTAAAAATGGGAGGCAGGAACAGTGTAACATGAATGTCATAGATAAATAGGCCTGAGGAAGGCCCTGTGCACCTAAAAGCATGCAGAGAAAGATAATTTTGTTGCAATTTCGTAGTTGGTGTAATAAAAGGTATCTCACCTCTGAACCAAGAGCTCTATAGAGTTTTGCGTTTCTTTTTGTCAGACCAGCGCAGCTACCAAATACATCCCTGAAACATGGAAGATGCCGAATTTTAGCTGATTTTGGATTTAAGTTTCATTGCTGAACAACAAAAAACATTTCTACAGCTCCCTGCCTGCCATCTGACAGCACCAGGGAAGGAATCCTGCCTGATCTGCACATCAAAGAGCAACTCAAAAGACACTCTCATGGACCCAAAGGAACAGACTTCCACCTTCAGTTTCCTCTGTGCAAAAGCAAAGTTTATTTTCTACCTATGGGGACTTTTTACCATCTTTAATTTTCCCTGTGCCTGAGGAAGGGCATGTGTGCCCAACAGCTTGCATAAAGAGGGTTTTTTGGTTTTTTTGTGATTTCTTAGTTGGTCTAATAAAAAGCATCATCTCTGAGCCAAGAGTTCTAGAGTTTTGCATTTCACAGATAAATATACAAAATCCAACTGACATCCCTCCTTGTTTTACAGCTGTAGGTACTGGCCTACTGACTGAATCTCTCCAGGCGGAACCTGTTGGAAGCAAGACATCAACCAGCTCCCAAGTGGGTACAGTTGTGAGGCTGGGGCCTCACCTAGGGGCACTGTAGCCTCCTGCTCCTATGCACCTCAAACTTGCTCACACCTCACTGACTTCATCCAGGCACTTGGCTCCACCCCAAGGGATCCCATTACAAGGCCCACCTGGAAATGACATGGTCTTTACCCAAAAAGCCTTTTATTTAGATACAATACAGTCCTGAATCCTAGCAAATTAGGGTTGGAAGGGACCTCAGGAGGTCATCTAGTCTAACCCCCTGCTTAGAGCATGACCACCCCAACTACATTATCCCAGCCATTGGTGATGTGTAGCAGGTCCACATGGGTGAACGTGCACCCCCTGAGATTGGCTGCTGCTGACACTGCTGGCGGCATCTGCAGACGGTCACCACTCAGTACTCGCCACCCCCACACCTGGCCACTGACACTGCTGTGTCTGCCTGCGAGCGATTCCCGCTCACTGCTGCCATGCCCCTGCTGCTGCCTGTGGGAAGTGGGCATGCCTCACCGACTTCAGGAAGCATTCATAATCCCAGCCAAGGCTTTGATGAGCTGGGCCTTAAATCCTCCAAGGATGGAGGTTGCACCACCACTTCTCTAGGTGACCTGTCCCAGTGCTTCACCATCCTGGAGAAAGTTTTCCCTAATATCCAACTTAAATGTGCATGAGCAGAGCAGTAAAAGATCGTGATGACATGCATTTTAAAAGGAGAATTTAAATTAGAATCTCCATCCCACAAAGCAAGTGTGCATCCCTGCAGTCTGCCTGCAGCACAAAAGCCCTGGGCTCAGCTGCCATCCTCTGTGCCAGGGGGAGCCCGCTGAAGTCCTACAGGCAGGTCAGCGGCTGCGCTTGAGACCCAGAGCTGGGACCAGAAGGATCAGGGCCCGGAAACGTAGGCTCAGAAGCAGCTCCAGAAACGTGGCGGAGCGAGGGGGTTAGACAGCTCCTCGCCGCTCTGACCGAAATGATTTAGTGGCCGCTAGTCCTGCTCCGAGCGGGGGGCTGGGCT
>NW_017728886.1:210619818-210626629 GCF_001723895.1 Crocodylus porosus | reverse complement strand
GCGTCGGGGAGCGGCGGCGGGATGGCGCAGAAGACTTGGGAGCTGGCGAACAACATGCAGGAGGCGCAGAGCATCGACGAGATCTACAAGTACGACCGCAAGCAGCAGCAGGAGATCCTGGCGGCCAAGCCCTGGACCAAGGAGTGAGCGCGGGGCTGGGGCTGGGGCTGGGGTTGGGCTGGGCTGTCCGGCTCGGGGGACGGCGGAGGCCCCGGGCCGTGCCGGGCTGGGCTGAGCTGAGCTGGGCGGACTGGTCGCGTGCCGTTGCAGCCACCACTATTTCAAGTACTGCAAAATCTCGGCGCTGGCGCTGCTGAAGATGGTGATGCACGCACGCTCGGGCGGCAACTTGGAGGTGATGGGGCTGATGCTGGGCAAGGTGGACGGTGAGACCATGATCATCATGGACAGCTTCGCCCTGCCCGTGGAGGGCACCGAGACACGTGTCAACGCACAGGCAGCTGCCTATGAGTACATGGCGGCCTACATCGAGAATGCCAAGCAGGTGCGGGCCTCGCGCGGTGTAGGGTTGCCGAGCTCCCAGGGTTAGAGAGACATTTCCAGGAGACTGCTGAGAGTCACCTGGGAGATAAATGATAGGGCATTCATTAAAATAAATGTTAAATGTTGGATGTGATTTATACAGTAGTCCAGTGGATTTTTAAAATGTAATAGTAACATGTATTTGCCTTCCTAACATAAAGCCATTAATATCATTATATCATGTGATGAAACCTCCCAGAATAGATTCAAACAGTTGGCAACCTAGCGCAAACCCCTGCCTGCTCCAGACACCTCACACTTGCCTCACGTGTCATTTCCTGTCAGGGAAGAGGAGAGGGGTCAATGCTCCTTCCCACTTGGGTTCAAACCCTGGGCCAGCTCCCCTTGCCACTGTCCCGTGCAGCACAGAACAGGGTTTCAGCAGTGGGAAAGGGCAAGGGAGTGGGTTTCTTCCCAAATTTGCCTTGCCTGCGTTGTGCTTTGTAGTCAGACCTGAATTTTGATATTTCAAAACAAGAGCAGAAACACCTCTCAGATGCCGCATGGTTTCTCTCTTCCTTCTCCCCCCCTCATTTCCTAAATCCCTCTGGAAATGCACACCTAAACCCTTTGCAAAAGAGTATGGGGTGATCAGTGCTGCTTCAGGGTAATTCTAATTTGTGAAGGTTTACTATGCAAAATGCTTGGGGTGGGGTGAAAGGAGTGATAATTGTGAAATGCCCCCCTTCCATCCCTAAAAATCTCATGAATTTTTATGTAGGCCCAGATCCTGCACTGGACTCTGCACAGGCAGACAGGACTGGGCCTTTAATGTCTGGTAGATTCACAAAGGAAATTGATGCACTTATGCACCTCTTGTTGCTTGATGGATGGTCCTGTACAGCAGAATGAGCAAGAGGGACATGCTGATATTTTAAGGCCCATTCTGCGTTGAGTTACCATTGCTGAATAGTACCATTGCTATTCTATGGCTAACTCTCTCTCTCTCTCTGCTCTAACTGGACAGGTGTTAACCTCTGCAGGAGTCAGCAGAGGTCAGTGGACTCCCCTCTAGTGTCAGAAACCAACCAGGCAAAGATAGCAAGATCAAGGAATTATGAATCCTAATCACATTTGCACTCTGACTGTTTAGTTACAGATGTCATTGCAGATTTTGAATCAGGATGAATTATAACATGAGAAAAGTCCACACACAGTAGAAGTTGGTTTTGTTAAAAGATATAGACTTATTCTGCTTATTAGGGCTGTTTTGGTCTTTTGTCCTGATTTAAGCAGATGATTTTGAATTTTCTCTTAATTCAGTTATATCCACAATATATGGAAAAAATACCTGAGATGTATTAGTATAATGCTATAGTATTTCACTAGATTGAAGTGATAAATGCTAATTTGAAACTGGTAGTGTTGGAGTGAGGTTGTAGTTTTGATGGTTCAGGAAATGAGAGATACCAACTGTGTTGTGTCCCTGACCCAAAGAAGCATGTCATGCATTTGGAAGCTTGTTTAAATAGATCCTAACTGTGCAGTTGGTCCAGTAAAAGAGAGATCACCCACAGAAATTCTTGCTTTGCGCTTTCATTTGAAAATCATATTTCCATCTCAAAATTAGTGCCTGCTCTCCAGTTATCATGATTTTAGGGATAACTTGCATCAGTGTTTCCCAGAACATGTTTTGCCCTGTTTCTGTTTTGTGCACATTTGCATAGAATCGTTTTTTCCATTTTGTTGATCATTTTTGTTGTCTCATGCATTAGCACAATGACTTCATCCTTGTTCAGTGCTCTAGTGAGGGCTCATATGTTGGCTTTTTCACAGGCCTTGAGAGAGGAATTATTGCCAGTAACGTGATGTTAAATTGTTTATTTTTTTAATACTAAGTAGCAAGTTGTTTGTGTTCCTTTAAGTGAACATTTTGGAAGTGACTTTGATTTTGGTTCTTCATCTTTTGTGCACAGGAATGAAAATGCACAAAAAGTGTTAGTGTTCTGTTTGTAGCTATTCAACACGTAAACATAAAAAAAAACATTCTTTTATTTTAAGCCTTTAGACTTTTACCTTCTTAAAAAGTCATTGGTTTAGCATCCATTGACTTCATTAGATACAGCATCACATCTCTTGCATGTTCTGTTTTCCATTATTGTTTTAAGGATTTTTAATTGCTTTTTATGGTGTACATTTGACAAAATTGATTGCATGGTATGAATCCAAAAGATTACATCTTAGATGATGTATGGAAAATCAAAGTAGCTGATGATTGCCAGGAATCAAGATATACCTTTCATTGTAGTCATGAGTGTACTACCGTGTTCTTAAAAAATATATTGCAAAATAAGGCTTAGGTTTTTTACTGACTACTGCTTTAAACTTGGTGTAGAAATGTAAGTAGACACGTTACAGGGAAGGAAAAATATCTGCAGTATGTGAAAAGTCCAAAAGAGGGCAGCTGAAACTTTAATTTATGTGGAGACGTTAACAATACACCTTCTTTTCCTTCATGTTTGTTAGGTTGGTCGTCTAGAAAATGCAATTGGCTGGTACCACAGTCACCCTGGCTATGGCTGCTGGCTTTCAGGGATTGATGTCAGTACTCAGATGCTTAATCAGCAATTTCAGGAACCCTTTGTAGCAGTGGTTGTAAGTATTAGATGTTAACTGAGCACTCGGTAAACTGATAAAACGATGCAATAATTAGACTTCATTTGTGTTGAGTTTCCTTATTGTCAGCTAACCTGCTAATGCTGTCCTTACTTTGTTTTATGGAGGGATAATATTCAAGCTTCAGTTCAGTATTTTCCCTTGTCGAGTTTTTTGGCTATCTGCATGGCCAAGATGATGGCAAAAAACATAGCAGTTTCATTGGTCTTAACATTTGCTGTATGTTTTATATACAGTTTTTTTATTTTAAAATCTAGTTTTGCTCTTAGATTAGAAAGCTATGTTTGGTACTTCTGCAAGATGGTGTTTAAGTAGCCTACACTTGGTCAGTTGCAGAAGTCTCAGCAATCCAGTTCTGTGACCCACCGTTTTCTGGTTTTTTGTTCATTTGTCTGGTGTTTTTGTTTAAACAATATCATGTATACTTGTTTTTAGTGAAGAGTGCAGAAAAACAGTAGACGACTGAAATAATTTGAGGGTATTTGGAAGAAGTATCATTAAGACTTTGGTCTGAAATTGAGAAAAGTATATATGAATTATTAAGAAAAATTTCCAGATGCAAATGACTAAATCCAGCTTCACCTTTAGATGGGTACATAGTACTTTGGAGCTAACTTTAGTTAACTGCAAAGTACAATTTCAACTCTTCTGGAGACTTCAGATCCTACTCCCCTTAGAAAAGCATTTCCCCTTAGAAAAACTTCCAAAAACTGGAGGTGTGGCTTCCCGCCTTTTGACCCAATAGCCTTGTGACTAGGGCATTTATCTAGGGTCTTGGAGATTCATGCTCTAAGCTCTCCCCAGCCAGGGGATGGGATTTGGATCTACATCTCACACTTTCCACAAAGGTGTAAGATAAACGGGGCTAAGAGCATCTTGCTATCCTACTTCTTGAAGCTTGGCCTGTTGGGCAGCCAAGAGGGACGATTTGTGAAGCCACAAAGAGGGCAAGCCAGGAAGAGCCTAAATTTGGTTTCTGTTCCTATTGCTGTCTGTTCATTTTATCTAGTGATTGATTTTTTAAGTGCAGAATGCAGGAGCATTGAGTGGGGTGGGAATCTAGGGTCATGTCCGTGCAGCAGTGTGGTTCTTCACAAAGCTTGACTCCCGCTGGCTTGTTTTCTTCCTGGTTCTGATGTCAGATAGTCTGTAACTATGGCTTTCCCGTGAGTGTCATTTGGGGGCCTTGCAGGGAATTGCATGCGTTTCCAGATAGGAATCAAATCATAACCGAGCATAAGGGGCTGGAAGCAGATCCCTTCCAAGCATCCTGAGAAAGCAAACGGAGATGCATGTGGGGGAGTAGGACCTAAAATCTTTGTATGTATCCCAAGATGTCACTTGGCTGTTAAGTTTTGCTTTGCTTGTCTAAAAGGGAGCAGAATTTGGGCCCAAGTTCTGTTACGTTGTTGCATCATGTATCAGTGAAATGATGGAAGTGGCTTCAGCTTTCACTCTGATAGCTAAACTGGACAACGGATTAGTAAACTCATCTGCATTCCTTTCTTCCCATATCCACATCAAAAGTTAGATGATGTAATGGGGCCTTTCTGTCTCAAAGAGGGGATAGTAAAGGGTTTGCTGCAATGCCTGCTAACCATTCCATTCGGGTATGCTGTGGATAAATGAATTTTAGACTGGCTAGTGAGAAGTTGCTCATACTCTACTGTACTATGCTGTAATGAGAACTCAATTTGATGTCATTAACAAAAATAGTATTCTTTGTAACAAAGTAACAGGAATTTTTCAAGTTAGTATTTCCATCTAAGAACTGTAAACTTAAAATATAATTACACCAACTGTTCATAGCGAATATTACCTGTATTTTTACAGATTGATCCAACAAGAACAATATCAGCTGGAAAAGTAAATCTTGGAGCATTTAGAACATATCCCAAGGTAAACAGTTGAGACTACTAAAATTACCCAATTACTGAACTGTATTTAATTATATGTATAGACCCTTAAGTAAGGATCCCTGTTAAACATGAATAACTCATAATTGGATCTGGCTTTTGTATTCCTCAAAATGCTTTTTCAGAAAAAAGTATTTTTCAGAAATGCTTTTATCTACATTAAAATATCAGTATATGCATATTTATCCTTAGAAGAAAAATAATGTTGATAAATAATCTGATTTCAATGTAAAGATTATATTGAGTTACTATAAACAATGAAAATCTGTGCTGTCCTATTAAATACTCTTCTTTGGTGTGTTAGATTCAGAGGGGTTGACTTCTAGACTTCTTTCCAAGGAATTTAATATTTTTCAGTCCTCCCCTGGGTTGAGGGGGTGGGATTGGATCACTTCTAGAAGTAGTCTTATCACCTTGCCCAAAGGTGCCTGTTAACAATCTGTATCCAACAGGAACTGGACTGAACCCACCAACTTGCTTCCATCAGCTTATTATTGATTATTTACCCAAATCAGATATGAATCACATACCCAAGAAGATTCCAGAATCTATTAGCAGGTCCATTGGGCCATCCGTTTTCAGAAGTTGTTTTCTTTATGCTAAATTGGAACATTTGCAATTGGTCTTAAAAAGACTTCAGTATAAAAAAGTACTTTCTTCATTTTTGTTTTATACATGTGTAACCTTTGCAGGGCTATAAACCTCCAGATGAAGGTCCTTCTGAGTACCAAACTATTCCACTTAATAAAATAGAAGACTTTGGTGTGCACTGTAAACAGTAAGTACCTCAGAAGTTAGCTATAGTAGAAGGCCTTCCACTGTGATGCTACTAGCTTTGTGGAAAAATGTTGTCGCTTTTCATTCGTGCTTTATGGAACCCAATTTTAAAGACTAGGGACCAAATGAAGACTGAGGCAGCTGAGTCAAAGCAGCTAGTTTCTGAACACCCCTGAATGGAAGTGCCAGTGCCTAATTAATTATGAATATTGACATTAATGCTGAAAAAAGCATTTAACAGATAAGTGTACAAATGTGAAACATTTGAGGATGTCTAAAGCTTTACTTTTGCAATTACATGAAAAAAAATTTGTCATGTTACCAAATACTTTATTTTTTCAAGTTGGTTATGTAGTTTAATGACTATGCACATACATGCACAGTCTTCATGTGTTTTTGGTTTTGGGGTTCTTTTTGTTTGTTTGTTTTTTAATGAGAGATCCTTTTGTTTCTCTTGCTCATTAAATAATTGAATTGCTTTGAATTAGTGTGTTTACTTGCAAGTACATTTTTTTCCTAATGGATTAAATAGTTCCTGAAAATTGAGCTGGGTCAGTATATTAATGTTAATAGGCTAGTGATCTGTTCTATTTTAAATAAGCACTTACACTATGCAAGATGAAATTCTGTGCAATGACAAAGTTTAAACAGGCCAAAAAAATAAAGTGTGATGCAGTGCTGATTTTGATTGGATAAAGTTGGCAGTTAAATAATTGGAGATGTAAAAGTAGAAAACTCACCAGACTAGCTTAATTTAAATTCTGTCTGAAACACAAAGTTCTCTCTTGGGTTCACTTTTCCAAAATAATAATTCTAATATTATAAAAGCCTTTGTCTGTCTGTCTGTCCATAACGCTTTATTTGCACTGTGATTGGTTGTCTCAGCAGCCAGTTGGAGTGCTTTGTGCTCTGCGCAGATAGACACACAGCGGAGCACCACCATGACAGCCCCCTCCTCC
>NW_017728886.1:210588510-210619718 GCF_001723895.1 Crocodylus porosus | reverse complement strand
CAGCCAGCAGGGAGGGGGAGGTGGGAAAGAGGGGAGCAGGAAGGGGAGGAGGGATTACCAGTGGCAGCATGCTGCTGGCCACTACCGCCCACCACCACTGGCCACCTCCCCGTGTGAGCTCCCCTCCCCGCCCCACCCCCTTCCTGGGAGGCAGAGGTGGTGCAGGTTTGAATGGCAGGGGATGGGGTGGTGCATGGGCCCATACCCAAAGCAGTGGGGGGAACTGGACCCGAAACAATGGTGGGGGGGGAAGAGGGAGAACGAGCCTGGACCTGAAGCGGCAGGCAGGGAAGGGGGGAAGCTGGACCCCAACCTAAGGTGGAAGGGAGGCGAGTGACATAGTTCTCCGTCTCCCCCCTCCCCCCCCCATCATGCTTGATGGGCAGTTTGCTAGTTTTATTTAGTAAAAGTTTATTTTATGCAACATAGAAACAGTACTTTATAGGCTTGAGCTGTTTTCCCTTGCAGGTTCTCTTTTTTTATATTCTACCTTAACGTGCTGTTCGTGGGGTCATCATACCTTCCAGCAGCCTCCATCCTCTAGGAGCCTCCTAAGATTTTGGTTGCAAGAAATATTTTTAAAATCAGAAAAAGTGAAATAGGTTCCTTTTCTCTTTACTTCTATTGTGGCTTCTCAGTTTCTTGAGAGAACAGTCTCAAAACATCTGGTAGTTTTCCTTTGTTGTTAGGAAGACGAGCTGGGGGAAGGGAAGAAAAGGAGTTTCTTCTAAATATTTACCTAAACGTTCATGTATTCCCACTAATGAGAGAAAGTAATACATTCTTCAGTT
Source organism: Crocodylus porosus (assembly GCF_001723895.1). NCBI lineage: Eukaryota > Metazoa > Chordata > Crocodylia > Crocodylidae > Crocodylus > Crocodylus porosus. The sequence goes on along the minus strand of NW_017728886.1, from coordinate 210,618,927 downwards.
GGGGTTGAACCCATAATATTTTATATAGATTTCACTGGTTGGATTCTTAAATAGGAGTTAGGTTACTAGACACCTTTTTGAACCTGGGTCTTTATTTAAAAAAAGAAAAGTGTTAAAACAGAATAGCTATGCCTGCCTTCCAGCTGGCCTGCCTTCCTTTTGGGAATTCTGTAATATGAGCAGAAAAGATTATATGATGTATAACAAAAAATAAATGTTTTCTTTCTTACTATCTAGTATTCCAACCTTTCACATTTCTTTATGTTAGCAGTCCTTTACTATGCTTATATGGGAATAATTATATGCAGGCATCTGGGCATTGTACAATAAGTCTTCAAACCACAGCAGTTACCTCAGTGATTGTATAGCCCAGGGGTAGGAAACATTTTTTGGCTGGAGCGCCGAAAAACACCACAATGCCTACCTCAGAAGGTGCCGGAGTGCCAGCATGGCAGAAAAACAAAATGAGGGCAAGGGGTACATGGCAGGATGCCCTGCTTGTGCCCCCAGCCCTGCTGCCCTTGCCCCACAGCCCTACTCCCCTTGCCCCCCACCCAAAGCCCCTGCCCGCCAGCCCAGGCTCTGTGGCTGCCAGCAGCTGTCTCGGCCCTGGGTAGCTGCTGGAGCCTGGGCTGCTCCCAGCTGGGCTTGCAGCATCCCAGCTGCCTGATGGGAGCAGTCCGGGATCCCGGCTGGTAGCACCTCCCCAGAGCTGGGGCTGGCTGCAGCTGGGAGGCTCGGAACACCTGCGCTGGGCTCCAGCATCAGTTCTGCACCAGCAAATGCAGGCACGCCTCAGAGCGGGTGGTGGGGGAGGTGCTTGAGGCAGCGCAGCCCCATCCCGCTCCTGGCACAGAGGTGATGAGCCCGGCACAGCTGTTTGTAGCCAGCCCAGGCTCTAGGCAGCTGCAGCAAGCAGTGGACAGGCTGCAAACAGCTGCACTGGGCTGCACAGCTCTGGCATCAGCTCCGTGCTGGCGGTGACTGCACGGGCACCTCAGGGTGGGCTGCACTGCCCTGCTGTGAGGGGCAAGGGGCAGTAGGGATGCTGCAAGCCCTGCTGGGAGCAGTCTGGGCTCCGTCACTGGCAGCAGCTACCTGGAGCTGGGGCTGGCCGCGGCGTGCCAAGCAAAATGGCCTCATATACCATACATGGCACGCATGCCAGGGGTTGCCGACCCCTGTTATAGCCTGTTCTGTTGCAACAGACAATTGAAATGAATATGAATAGTTATCACTACAGTAGAATAGCACAGATGGACACTGGAAGGATATCCAACCTGTGAAAAACATCTTTGGGAGCATTTGTAGATGTCAGTATATGAATTAAAATTGCAATTTATAATATCTTGTCTGTATTTTGTCAGAGTTTGCATTTTTGAGGTGCATTTTGATTTTAGTTTTCTAAATCCCTGTGAACATAAAGATTTGGTTGTGAAATGTGCCATAGGAACTAATTTTGAAAATTTTGCTTTGTGCTTTTTTAACAGATATTATGCTTTAGAAGTCTCCTACTTCAAGTCATCTTTGGATCGTAAATTGCTTGAGCTGTTGTGGAACAAATATTGGGTTAACACCCTCAGTTCTTCTAGTTTGCTTACTGTAAGTACCATAAAGTATTACTCAGCATGCAGGTATCCTAACTTCTTGGTGCCAGGGGAAGGACTTGAGAAGCAAATTGCTTAACAAGCACTTAAGTAATTGAGACTCTAAACTTAGGTTCTGTATATCAGATTTTAATAAATGAATAAGAAAAAAGAAAATTTTCATGAACATAATACATTACTGCTTAATTTTTATTTAATTGAAACAATCCTTATTTCTGCTGCTTGATAATAAGTAAGTTTTAATTAAATCTATTAAAAAAAAAAAAAACTCAACTTCAGTATCTCCTTATCACATAGTATGCCTAAATATGATTAGTAAGCCTTAAAGTTATAAAGGAGACATTTATTTTTGGGGACAGGTAATTTCAGTAGCTTGTTAAATGGCATGCTGGTAATTCACATGTTTTGGTTATTTATATACTGTCCTGTAGGACAAAGTCATTACATTTCACCTAGTACTTAGATATCACTTTTAATGTATTTTAGTTTATTGCATACTGGCTGAAACCATAAAGAGGGAAATGAAGGATTGGTTAATCAGATAATGTAAAGGTTAAGCAGTACATGCTCACAAGAGAAGATTTACTGTGGTTCAGATTACTTTAAAAATTGTAATCTGTTGAATGATTATATTTTTTGTTTCACATTAAACATTTTTCACTTTCTGAGATATATTTACCCATTTTCTGTCATAAACTATCTTACTGCGTTGTATTGTCCAGTGTCATATACCCAAGAGAAAGCGAACTGATTTTTATTTCGTGTGTAGGATTTTCTTATTTGTTATTCCCCTATACATGATAAAGTGCAGGAGCAAAATGGGATATAAGATACGACTGAACAGTAGTTGCCATAATTTTCCATCTATTCACCAGTGAGTCTTTAAGAGCTAAGGAAAGAAAATATTGAGTGACTTGTGCAGTGTCTCAGGAATTGTACTACCCATTTCCTTTTTGTATTTTTTATTTTTTCCAGTTCTGTTTGTTAGTATCATTCATTTATTCATATCTTGGTAGAAAAGAAGACTAAACGAGCAGGAATCTACTGTACTAGTTTTATTATAATAAAACTGCAAATAGAGTTTTGCAATAAAGGGCATCCTTTAATTAATTGATATTGCTTGTAGTTGTGTGCCTTGCCATGAATTCTGAGTTATTCTGTATTCACAACTGTGTGGGTAGAAAGAAGGGAGTGTTCAAGACTTCAGGCAGCATAATGTCTGGTATCCAGGAATTGAACTGCTAAAGCCAGCAAGCAGAATATGAATATGATTATGATACAGGTTACTCCAGGGGTGGGCAAAATACACCCTGCAGGCTGCATCTGGCCCGCAAGGCCATTCTGTCTGGCCTGCAGGGCCCCTAAAAAAATTTGGAAAATTAATATTTCTGATTCTCAAAAATGACAGAAACCAAGGACAGTAGAATCCAGGGGAAGCCCAGCGGGCTTCAACAACAGTGGGGCCCACCTGGCCCTGCCCCCCAGGCAAAAGCCCCAGCTGGGGTTTCTGGGCTGGAAGCACATGGCTGCTCTGGTGGGAAGCTCAGGTAAGTGGTGGGAGGGGGGGACCCCAGGCAAGGAAGGAGTGGGGGGGACCTTCATGCCCGGTGCCCCACACTGCAGCCTGCATGGGGCTGTCCAGAGCAGGCACAGGCAGCCCCAGGCCGGTTGTGAGCAGCTGCAGCATGGTGCACTGGGCACGGGGCTGGTGAGGGGCTGCTTTCTACTCCTCACCCCCCGCACTCAGCACTACCTTGTAACCTGGCTCCACTGCCAGGCTGGCAGTGGGGGTGGGTTACAAGCTGGTACTGTGTGCAGGGAAAAGTGGCCTCTCGCCTGCCCTATGACCAGTGCCCTGTGCTGCAGCCGTTTGCAGCCTGCCTGGGGCTGCCTGTGCCTACTCCAGACAGCCCCATGCAGGCTACAAGCACCTGCAGCAGGGAGCGCCAACCATGAGGCAGGTGGGGGGCTACTTTTCCCCGCACTCAGCACCAGCTCCTTCCCTGCTGGCGAGCGGGGGGTCGGGGCTGTGTGCTGCCCCCCACCTGTACTGCAGGGGTGGGGGCACTGGATGTGAGTAGGCGGGGAGCCATTGGGAGCACAGGGCCCACAGCAGTGTCCCAGGGCTAGTGCCAGTGGGGCCCAAAGCAGGGTGTCAGGATCACGTGGTCCCAGCTGGCAGGGGCTCTGTGGAGCCAGGCCAGCTTCCCCCTCCCTACTGGTGCAGCCCAGCCTGGCTCTGCAAGACCCCTGTCAGCCTGTGCCCTGCTTTGGGCCCCACTGGTGCTGGCCCTGGGACGTTGGTCCCAAGACACTGGGGCGCTGGTCCCAAGGTGGTGACCAGGGGGTGGGGCACCTATCAAGGGGGGGCAGGGCTACCCATGCGGCCCTCAACAGCCTGCCAAAACTGGGTAAGCGGCCCTCCGCTCAAAATAATTGCCCGCCCCTGAGTTACTCATACAGTAGAGTAGAGCAAAAATCTCATCCCTCAGTCACTGTTCAAAACAAACACATTTTTATATTAGTGAGTGAGTTTTTGTAGGGATTGGAGAATAGGAAGGAGAAATGGGTATGAGGTGGGCTATTTTTGATGGAAGAATTAAAAAAATTAAAAGGTTGCCACAATTTAAGAATCGTGGCTGCAAAGTGCAGATTAGCTCCATTGGTAAAAGTATGGTGCTAATAATGCCATGGTTGCAGGTTTGATCCAGCTTTTTCTGCCTCATGCTGGTTGTTGGACTAGATGGCTTCTTGAGGTCCCTTCTAGCCCTGTTTCTCAATGATTTATGTCAATGTAAAACATTCCTGGGTGTGATGATAGTGAGTCTGCTGTCAAAAGGGCAAGTACATTAAAAAAAAATATTTTTCATAATGCAATTTTCCTTGAAGTATAAGATCTTAACAGAGTGAGGTAAACCACATAATTCCGTATCCGTTTAATTTAGTTGTATATTTTCCTGGGGTGAGGAAAATATTCCATTGGGTCACTATAAATATATGTTTTTTTCAGGTACCACAGAAATTTTTGCAATGGTTACATTGACTTACCAAAATATGCACCATAAAATGAGAGGAATATTGACTGACACACAAAAGAATAATACTAATAGATTACTATTTACAAATTATTAGTTTACAAATAGCATGCAAAATTCATAATGAATACTAGAGATAAGGAAGAGAAGGTATTTGAAATGATTGAAAGCAATGATCCAAGTTTAAACCCAATTTTTGAAAGATGGGCAGTCTAAATAGATTATTTTATAGTGAACACATACTGTAAGTGAAGTGACTTATTGTGATAGAACTAACAGCTTGTGAAATAAGGTAAATCATAAGGGGTGTTTTTTTTATACCAACAAAAGCAGGAGAGTGCTTAGCCAGAAGCCAGGATTCCATGCTGATACTACTCAAACGCTGACTGTCAGACAGGTTATACATTATGGTTCTGTAATACAATAAACAGTGGCTTAGGTTAAAAGCATAATTTTAGTAGTACCTCTCAGACTGGCAGAAGTATGGCTATACTTTTACTTAGTGCAGTTCTAGCACTAGTGTGCTACCTGTGTAGGCAAGGATTTGTCTGTGCTTATGCAAGTGATTTCTCAAAACTAGAAATCTTAGTCATTTTAGAACATTAATTTTTCTGTCAGTTGTATGCATCATAATTAGATATGGTAATAAGTCATAATTAAATTCTGATGGGGTTTTTTCACTTCTAGTCTTAGATATCTTTTGGTATATCACTTTTTCATGGACACCAAATTACACAATTAAAATAAGATTATAATAGAAATATTGCCTTGTCCTTCACCAATGCTGCCATGTCTTACTCTGTTTAATTTCAGAGAAGGTGCTTAGCACTGTTCATTTGCAGCTGTTTCTTCTAAGATTATGTAAAAAACTAAAGATTTCTCCCTGTAAATGCCAATTTTGTACAACGTCTCCTGGCCAAAAATGACTGGGACCACTGCTGCCTTATTTGCAGGGGCAGCTCAAGAGCAGCAAAGAATTCCCACAGTCCCAATGTAATTGTTCATCATACCCTTAGCTGTACTAGTCTTAAACAAGTAGTTTGTGTTGTCTTTCTTGATGAGCTAGAGAGGCCTTGGTAGGATGATATCAGCATTACCTACACTTAAGGGTAGGTTTGTTTCCTTGTATATATGGTGCCTAAATACCAACGTGGCTTAAGCTATGGCTACTGTATTTAATGGCATGTTTCTCCTACAGAATGCTGACTATACCACTGGCCAAGTCTTTGATTTGTCTGAAAAGTTAGAACAGTCGGAAGCCCAGCTTGGGCGAGGAAGTTTCATGTTGGGATTAGAGACACATGACAGAAAATCAGAAGACAAACTTGCTAAAGCAACAAGGGATAGGTAAGATCATACATACGTGTTCTTTTGTAGGGCGTGCTGTCATCTTCGTTAAAAACCTGTTTTAGTAGAGCGTGCTGTCATCTTCGTTAAAAACCTGTTTTAATATCTGTAATTATAACTTGGAGGGGATTATTCCCCCAACCCTAAACATCTTTGTGGGGCAGGTTGGCCACAGAGTATACTTTACTCCATAAAAGGGGGAGGGAGTTTGGTGTTTTTTGTTTTGTTTTTATGTAGGCTTACAAGGGCACCTATAACTTGTATATTGTTGATTGATTTTTTTTTTTTTTGTAAACTAACGCCATGAAAAAATCCTCTTGAGTTTGAGGTTTGTTTTTTTTTTAAATAAATTTAAAAAAATCTATTCAACAAACAGAAAACTGCCTGCTAAATGAAGAAAGCCAGCACTGCTAGAAAATAACATGGCTTATATTTTTACTGCTGTTAGAATCCAGTTAAAGATAATGGAAATACAAGTAATGAATATTTAGTGTGGATGCTCTTAAAATTATTTTCTCTTCAATCAGCATTTTCTTCTGTTTGTCATGCTTTTAGGGTTTCAAACAAACGGAGAGTTTTCCTTTTTTAGCTGTACATAGAGCAACATTTCATTTTTCAAATAAATAAACATTTGTTGCTTTTTGATTAGCTTTTAATGTCACTGTTCAAATACCATATTTATTCAAATACAAAACAAGATTTTTTTCCTCCAGTTGGCACGGGGGAAAAAAGCCCCTTGTCTTATAACCATGCACAAAGAAATCTCTCTAAATACATTGTCTATCATTAAAGTGCTGCCAGAAGCAGCACATGCTCAGCACTTAATCAACAGCATAGCTGGCTTCCAGTGGTACCAACACTGATTCTTACTATAAAACACATAGCCCACATTGGGCAAACATGCTGAAGAGGAAGTTACCACAAAGATAAGTTAGTGCAGCCCATCTCAATAAGACATATGGTAGCACGTATTAAGTGCAGTCCCCCTCACCACTGACTCTTTTTCAAGTCACAGTGAGCCAGTACACTGAATACATTTTGATTTCCTCTTCACTCCCACAGCTGAGCTGTGCATTGTTTACCGTCTTCCAATGATTCCTGTTTCTTCACCAGCCTTAAATGCATGGCACACATGACCAAACAGTTCATCTCCTTCTGTCAGCCTTTCTCTTAGCCTCGCGTACATGATTATTATGGTTACAACCTCCATGAGGTAAGCCCAGACCAAGTTGTCTTGTGCCTCATCTGCGTATAAATTTTTGGAGCATCCCAGGACTTGTGGTGAATACCTGGTCTCACTTTCACACACACGCACACACACACTGAGTTGTGTGGTCACTATGGCTTGACATGCTGTTTACTTTGGGGCCCAACCTGGTAAACTATATAGTAAATCGCAAGCCTTTAGCTTTCAACTATTACCATGCATAGTTTATACTACGTGATATTAGATGCCAAAGTGCTGCTTAAAAGTGTATTTATGGAGTATCTGTGCTAAAACTTGCTGCAGCTTCTAAAAAAAGGTAAGGTGCATCAATTCTGGATGAACTAAGTGTATGGGTACTCTATGCAAATTGCTACAGCCATGTTCAATTTCAAGGTTATTGTTTTCAGATTTGCTCCTTATTTCCATGTGCCTAGGAAGAGCAGGGTGTGACTGTAAGGGGAGGTGTAAGGGACTGCCAGGGGAAAAACGGGGGCGGGGGGGAAGCAGAGAACAAAGGACTACCTGATCCTGCTCCTCAGTTTTATTTTCCCTGCTGTAGCAGTGGGAGGGGAACAAATTGAAGGCAGACTTCCAATAATTAGATTCTGTACCTGGAAAATTATAAGAATTTTGTAAACTTTGTAAACTTTCCAGATATAGAATCTAATTTTGGGGGGTTGTCTTTATCAAATATGATTGTTTTGGGGTAGGGTTTTTTGTGTTTGGGGGGGGGGGTTTATAACTTGATTTAATCCTTAATATGGTTTTATAAAAAGTACATCTGTGATGCTGTATTCACTGATGAAAAGTGTTATGACTATTGAAGAGTTGAAGTTACCCAGTTATATGTTCTGCCCTTCCAGAACACTGAATTCAACAAAACTTAAAATTCTGAAAACCAGAAAAAGTTACGGTACATTATTATCTCTGCCCCCACTGCCTCTCTCCAGGTAGTAATAGCTACTGAGAATTACCTGCATGCTCTCCACCTGCATCCACTGTGTTAGACATAGCTGTATTAGATGATAGGGTCATTAGTGGAGCAGCCATTAGAACTGTGATTCTCATCTGAAACCTAAGGGGAGGTAGGGCCTGAACCTCTTTCCTGCCCTCTGTCCTGTATGAAGAGGAGATGCATGTGTGCCTACAATATGCCTCACCTCGGTGAGTTCTGGAGGTTGGCACCAGTGGTGTTGCACTGAGACTTGTACTGTTGGGGTTATACAAATGATGTAGGATATGAGGGTCTGTATATGATGGACAAATGCAAGGTCAGTGGTTAGACTGTCATATGAATAAGGGAAAAAAAGTGAATGCAGAGCATGTCAAGGATGCTGATGAGGCAGACCAGCCTGGGCCATGTACTAGTACCTCAGTACAGTACTGGGCCAAGTCAAGTACCTCAGCAGCCATTCCTGCAGTAAGCCCCAGCTAATGAGCTCTGCCCCAGTTTGGGAGCAGTAAGCATCCTGATTGCCTGCTGGGAGGGCTGCCCTGTCCATTTAACACCAGCTGCGCCTTGGGTTTGCAGGCCAGTCAGAAGTTTTGCTATGACAAGCCTGCTGGTTCCTGACCCTGGTTTTTGGCTTATTGCTGGACTTCAGCTTTGAATTTCCTTGTACATCTGTTTCCTGGCTCCTGATCCTAGTTTGGCTTTGTTTTTGGACTTCACCCTGTGGATTACCCCTCAGATTGGTACTTTGATATCTGATCCCCAGATCCTGACTCTGGGCAGTTCTGGACTCTGCTTCTGGATTTCCCTCTGTTTTTGTTTTTTGACTTCTGCCCTCTGACCCAGGCCCCTGCTTTCCCTCAGTGGTCTAACCATAAGATCAGACTGCCTCTGTGCCAGTCCCTTACAGAATAGATGTGATGGGCAAGTGTAGGTAGCCCATGCTCAGTACATCTTACTTAAACATAAGATTCACCTTAGCAAAAAAAAAAAATTTTAACTCCTATTGCTGTCATGCAGCCTGTTCCCTGCATGCTGGGAAAAGGCAGAGTACAAATATGTCTGTAAATGAGTAGGCTTGGCGGAGTTCTGCTTAGCTGGCCTGGTCTGGTCAGGACCCCTTGCTGCCACTAAGCTGGAGCCTCAACTACTCTTTCCTCTCCCTCCCAACTCTGGGCTTTGGGTATGGGCTTGTTTGGGTAGGGGCCTGTTCTCTCCCTCCAGCCTGCATCTATGGTAATTGATGAGTCATTGTGCCAAAAGGAGCAGCTAATTTCTTAATTGGGGAGTCATTAGGCCACCCATTGTTTTTCTCCCCTCCATCCTCTGTCTCTCCATCTCTTTCTCTACTGTCCAGTAACAGGGGCAAGGGTTTCCTGTTACAGTCCCCTTTCTATAAATTTTGATTATTATCAATGGAAATATTTTTCTGTCAGTCTGTGAGTAAGAGGTAAAATTGACTTTTATCAATTTAAAAAATTAAATTCTGCCAAGCCTAATGGCAGTTCAGTGTTTTCCACAAGCTTTGCCAGTCTGTATCTGATGCCCGAATCCAGAACATTAATGAAGGTGTTGAAGAGTACTAGCCCAAGTACTGAGCCCTTAGGGACTCCACTGGTCACCTTGCGTGCGCCATGTTGATTTGCTCCCATAAACTGATACTCTTTGGGTGCAACCCTGGAGCCATCCAGCAGGACAGTTAAGGTTGCAGGACAGTTAAGGTTACACTGGAGATTTAAGTTTTGTTGAATCTGATGTTGTGAAATGATGTAAGATACTAATGGGCAACCTTACATCTGCATTAATTGTTTTTATAATTTGTTATTATAGGAGTTAGTATTTATAGAGATGGCTGTAGTTACTGAGTAAGTTTGCATTTGAAGTGCTACTATGGCTAGCTAAGGTAAAGAATGCTATGCAGGTTCCAAGTATTAAGTCTCCTTTTCTTGTATGCTTTGTTTCAGTTGCAATAATGATTGTGCTTTGAAATGTTTGGAGGTTGGAATAGCTGGTAGGTCAAGGAGAAAAATCTGAAGATAAAAATCTGTCCCCCAAAATCTTAATGATCTTATTTTGTGTTGTTTCCAGCGAATCTAGTAAATAGATTGGCATGTCTCATCTCCGCCACCTCCCTAGACTATCATCCTATGGGTAGCCCCCACCATTATTTCCAGCCAAACCCAGTGTTTCCATTTCATTAAGCTGTCAGCATTTAATTCATAAATATAAGGCTGTAAGGGAGGGGTAGTCATAATACGGCCCACAGGCCAGATCCACCCCACCAGGCCATTCTGTCGAGCCCACAAGGCCCCTAGACATTTTTTAGTTAATATTTATTTGCCTCTGGCTCCTGTCAAAAGTGACAGAAGCCACGGGCAGTAGGACCCAGTGGAAGCCACAGCAAGCTCCTGTAAGAGCAGGGCCTGCCCTTCCTGCAAACCCCACAGCCACACCCTCCTCCAAACACAATCACACACACACACACCTCCCCACAAACCTCACATCCACCCACCTACCCATACCCCCAACACCACTGCACACCCCACATACTATACAAGAGTAAGACTACATTTTGAGCTATTATGCAATCATTTCTATACACAAAGCACAAACACACAGGTATCAGGACAAAAATATATTTTTAATTGAAATAAAATATATTATGGGCATTAGATTTTTAGTACATTTTTTTTTTTCCCCCCATTCTAAGATAGCAAACCCTCTTCTCCGAAGGAGTACTTCCAGGGACAAGGGGAGGGACTTCTCGTGGCAAGGGTGGGACTTCCAGTCCCAAGATGGTGAGTAGGGGGCGGGGCACCTGTCAAGGGGCAGGGTTACCTCAGCAGCTTGCCAAAACTTGCTAAGCGGCCCTTCGCCCAAAATAATTGCCGACCCCTGCTCTAAGGGGCCTTTGTGGTCATGTGGTCTGACCTATATAAAATGAATCACTGGCCTTCCTTGAATTAATTTCTGCTTAAACTGGAGCATCTCTTGTGGACAGCCCTAAGTTCAGTATTGTTCCCCTTTGCTGTACTTCGGATATAGTACAGAGAGCAGATTATTGGAAGGTCATAAACTTCTTTGCTTACATAGGCAGAAGTAGGTCTCTTCTACCCTTTTCTGGCTCATCAAGATCTCGTATCACTCCAAGCTGGATGCTTCTATTTGGATTCTTATTCAGGGCTGGAAGGGCACTTTATATGTTCTGATTTTTCACATATTTAAATATGTGTTGCTTTACCATTATGTACACTTAAACTACCTGGGTTGGAAGTAATACTGTTGCCTAGTCTTTTGTGCAGACAGACTGTAACCTGGTTAACATATAAGCATTCAGCACATACTTTTCAGAGAGGTAGACTGTTGCCTTAATGTTTTCAGTATGTCTTTCCTATAAAGCAAACATGGGTGCCATGCACTAATTGGAATAGAAACTGAAGTACTAATTATCAAAGAACTGAAAGGTTTGGGCATGAACCTCAAGTGCGTGCAAAACAAACTAACAACAAAATACTGCTTTTCCAGAGGGATTATCTCTGTTTCGGGAATCTCTTGCTCAGATACCACCAGCAGATGGAGTTCTGTTTCCTCTGTTTTTAGGCTAGAAATGTGCTAACCCTGTAGGACAAAAAAGAAGTCTATGAAATTTGGTTCTCGATATATCAAAATCTTGTTAGCTTGCGTTTTAAAATAACAAATAGATACTGGCAACTGTGACTAAATTGCTTTGCATCACTTTTCACATCTGGACAGTTGTGGAGATTCATAGGGTTATGGGCACCGCGAACTCCTAAGACAGCTGAATAACTCAGAATACAATGACAGGTACTTCAATGTTTAGCCAACAATAAATTTATGCTTGTTTTTCAGCTGCAAGACCACCATAGAAGCTATACATGGATTGATGTCTCAGGTTATTAAGGATAAACTTTTTAATCAAATTAATATTGCTTGAAGTGCATCACCAATTGATATGGATCTCCAGCATAGAACTAGTTATGGTTCTTTCTTTCATTTGGACTTGTTCAGTTTTGGAATTAGTCAGAGTGGAAAAATATTCAGTTAATTTGTAGTACTTTAAATATTTCCCATCTTCTTGCCCACTTTTAAAGAACAAGATGTCCTGAAATATATTGTAACTGTTCTCTACCATCAGACACAACCACTTTGGATAATTGCTCCAAAAGAAGAAAAAATGTAACTTGCTTGCTTGGTGTTATCCTTTAGTATTTATCTCTCTTATCAGTCTGCAATAAAAAGGTGTTTTAAAAATGAACATTTTTTTTTGGAATGATTTATCGCATGATTTTTATTCATTTTTCTCCGTTTTTGCCAGAGATGTTTTTCAAATTTCCCTAGATTGCAGGCAGCTGAGACCAGTTAAGATTTTTATTTCTGTTTAGCACATACTACATATGCTTTCCAACTCCTCTTCTAATATAAGTTAACCTAAAATGTTCCAAGATTTTTTAATGTAGTTCAAAATAAAATCCTAATTGAAGCATTAGCTTATTTTTACAAGCTGATTCAGTAAGTGTCTGCTTATACCAGGTGTGTTAAACGTAAATGTGTGGGCCAGATCCAGCCCACAGAGCGAGTTATCTGGCTAGAAAGAAGCTCTGTAGACCAGATTCATTCTGCAGACTATATGTTTGATACTCCTGATCCAAACATTTGAACGGACTTGGAATAAAGAAGGAGAAGGTTGGAAAGGACTTCAGAGGGTCATCCATTTCACTGCCAGTTCAAAACAAAATTATTCCCATCTAAGCCCACCCAGACCCCCTCCTCCCCAGAAAGCAAAATAGTTTACTTGTGGCTGGCTACACAGTGGGAATTTTGCTAATACCCACTGTGTGAACCCAGTGTGTTTCATAGAAAAGGCAGTGATAAACAGGGATTCTGGTTTTCTCTGATTTAAAAGAAACCCCAATTTTGTGTTAAAGTAACCCCAAAAACTTTATTCTATATGCATTAAAAACTAAATTTAAGCTCATGAGCAGGAAGGGTTTGAGAAAAATCTAAACAGCAAAAGATTTGCAGTTGAAATACTACTTTCCACTTTTTTTTTCTTTTCAAAAGCTGTATTTTCTATTAAAACATGGTTATTGTCTCATGCATCCTCTTTCTAGAAGGTTTTGATGCTGTATGTACATAGTCCTTCATAATTAAAGGACTTTATTTTTGAGTTAATTTTGATTTTATTTTATGTTTTCTTAGCCAAAGGATATTCCTACAAGTGAAAAGTAATAGTGTAGTTTTACTGAATACAGAATTGTACTTACTTCATATGAAGTGGGAAAGCCTTTTTAAAGGCAGACTGAGTATGTAAACTTTTTCTGTTAAGACTTAAGAATTCCAAACAGTAATAGAAAATGTAAAGAAATGGAGTATATGAATTGCAAACTGCCAGTGAAACCAAGTTGTCTACAGCTTTGTATCTCTATGGTGGTATTACTTTTCCCCTACCCTTCCCCCCTGACTCTCTCCCTCATTGCTTGAGGGAAGAAAATGAAAAATGAATGTCATTAAAAATCAGTTTAATCTAATCTAGGAATACAGACATTAAAACGCGTTAATCATAATTGTTTGTTTATCGTGGCGTTTCTGCAGTACTGTGTAAAGTTAGTTTTGGGTGCCTTAATGATGCATTTCAATCTTCAGATGTGTTTTGATTTCTTTAAAGCTTATCCTTAATTCTGAATTTCTTGCTTTTGGAATTTTCGGGGGGGGAGGAAATTTACAACATACTTTATGTAAAAGGCTGATATATGCTTTCAACCTTGTCTCTCTCTTGACTTTTTTTTTTTTTTGTCTCCCTCCCCTGGCCCTGCTTGGAACCATTTATGATTCATGTAATACTTTTCATCCAAATGAATTCTGGTGTACTTGAAGCCAATATGAACATCAGGAAGGAAATGCAGCCACCTCTGAAAATAAAATGAAGCATAATTTAGGCTGAATGTAATAGCAGATTTACAATTTAGTCAGAACAGAGGTGGAGGAAGGGAGGGGGGATGCCAAAGCATTTTCAGTGGTTTGAAGTGGCAAACATCTTTGTGAACTGACCAACACTAGCAGTCCTACATAGTACAGGAGCAAGCACTGTAGTCTCTTTTAGAAAATTTAAACATCTAGGAAAAATAGGATATGACAGTGTATTTTTTTCCCTACATAGTTTCTTTCAGCACTTTGCAAAACTTTCTAGCATTGAAACCTTATTAAATAGAATGTATGTACAACTGCATGACAGAAACTAAGAATTTGAACCACAACTTTGAAAAATGTAAGTTATCTTTACAGTGTATAATAAATTGCTACTTGGAAATATAACACAATATCAATTCGAATCCTTCGGGAAGAACCTGGTTCCAACTTCTGTGACATGGTAAAAATGGCTATATAAAATGTAAGTGTAATAAGAGCTTGTATAAAAATGCCTTATAGTTTAGCATATGAAGGAAGTACCTCTAAGTTACCTTATCAGTCTGTAGTTGCACAAATCTAAGTTGTCATAGTGTAAAATGATCATGAGCTGAAACTTCTTCAGGCAGACTACAGTTATTTTTATTGCAAATGCAATTAAAATTTTCAGATTTTTAAGTGCTGTGCTATGTTTTAGCCAAATCCATCATTTTTATTTACTAATTGGACAAACATATACTAATCTATGCAGCTGTTTATTACAGTATTTGATTCATAACTGAGCATCACTGTAACCAAGGCCTCTGGAATGATGGGATTTGTTCCCCAATCCCAACAAGTGTACCACCCTGTTGGAATTAGGGATCAGATTTCAGTCACACGGTTACTATTTGCCAGTGCAGGGGGAATTCAAGATCATAATAAGCCCCAGGACCACACTGGGTAAGGTCCTGGGGCTGACAGTGAGCTGATTATGGGCCCTGACCCAGACTGCAGCATTCAGCTGGGGCCCACAATCAGCACATTAGCCTTGTTAAAATTAAATAAACCATAAATTGTTGATATTGTGCGTGGAACACTTGTATGGGTCATTTGTCATTATATAGGGCCTTAAATCAGGTGCACATATACTACCCTTTCCATTTATGCCACAATGAATGTGTTATTTGTGACAAAAATGTAAAGTGTAGGGGCCCAAGTTAAAAAATAACATTTTTGGCTCTGACTGGCCTAATGCTGAACCCTTTAGCACTGCTCAGGAACTAAAATAGCAACCTCTTAGCATTTGAAGTCAAAGTTCTACATCCTTCTTTCAGTGTTGGTAAGTAAATGAAAGTTTGCTATCTGTAGCACTACCTAGATTTTACAAGAGCAAAGTTTTGTTGTCAAGTCCAACAAAATGGAGAATCATAAGAAGTAGAATAAGTAAGCTGTAAAAAATAAATAAGGCTAATTCCCACAGAAAATGATTAGCTAGCTTCTAGCCTAAATTCCAAAGAATACAGTTTGAGATGAGGAAACATGCATTAAAGCATGTTTTGACTTGAGAACTGGATGTAGTCCATCAGTTTTATGGACAAATTTCTGTTTGATATTTTTCACTTTTTTTGTTTAAAAATTAATCACTTACCCAAGTCAGTTACCTTGTATCGTAAACAGAGTGTAATTACTTTGACAGCCAGGAGCTGTAACTCAGTTCATGTATTTCTGTTGCATAACCGCATTTAATTTGGTATTTATTTTGCTTAGAAAATAAATTACATATACAAAACTCTAGGTACCTTTTTATATATAGCTTAAGAAATGCCAATACAGTTTGACAACAGGACTTTTCTTAATTACATAGTTTTATCAAGTGTAGTATTTGGTTAACAATTTTATAATTTTTTATTGAGAATTGCATATGAAATTCTTATTTTAAGAAATCTTTTTCCTTCTAAAAAGTCCTTATTTTTTAAAGAGTTTTTCATGTATATTAGACTTTTAACATAGTATATTTAGTATATAAAAGATCCACAGAGTCTAAAAGAGATGCAGATTTCTACAAGATCAGGGACTGAGTCCCAATTTCTGGTGGAATATGATTTCAACTTTGTACAAAATTACTGACAAAGGGTCTTCTTAAAATGCTTTTTAGTCTTGCAGTGTGGCTACTGAGCTATTTGGTGATGCTTTAATATCCCACCAATACTGCTGATGCTATTTGGCAACTCACTACGAAAGTTTATGCTATGTTCAAGACACAGGAAGACAGCAGTATTTTCCTGTGCACTGAATGAAAAATGAAGGTACGTTTTGTATTCTGATTTTAATTTTAATATTTTCTGATTTGGGTATACTTTTTAGAGTAAGTTTTTACTCATCAACATTAAGATTGTATTGTATTCTAGTAGTACATGCTTGAACAATACGCTATAATAAATTAATGTGCTGTCCGTAATAAAATTCAAATTTGGATTGTTTTTATAAATCAGCATAATATCCAGCCAGTGTTTCATATTTTAAATAGCCACAGCATTGCACAAAAGAATAATAAACTAAAGTACAGTGCTGCCTCTTTTGAAAATAAACATAACAGAGGAAGATCGTGGAACTGAAATGGTTCTGAGTGTGAGTGTTTTGGTATTTGAAGGCTGTGGTACAGAAGTGGAGGGTTCCAGATGGCTGGTGTGTGAATGATGTGGTACAGATGTAGGTATCGTGGATGCATAGGAATTAATTTTGTGTTGCTGATGTCTGTGCTGCATCTGAAAGTTGTATACATTGAACTAAAAATGCACTGTTTAGCTTTCAAAGTTCCTATATTCCTGGATTATTTTAAAATGTGTTAATGGCAAAGGCAGCATTTATGAACAGTGTATGATTTACATAAAGGAGCAGTGCTGCTGTGTTAGTTCTCAGGTTTCATATACTTGGCAAAATTTTAAGTAAGGAGAATTTAGTTTTCTCAAATCCCATAGTAGTTATTGTATCATGTAATTAGTATATTTGCCCTTCACTAATTTATAAAATATTTTAAATTACCAGTAGCAGTATTTATTTTTTGTGTACAAAAAATGTACAAACAGTATTTAGAAAAAATGTAAAAGGTTTGATTTATTTATCCAAAATATTACAGCCAGATTTTGAAAAGAATTCTGCACTCAGCAGCTGCCATTTAGGTACCTTATCTAAGCAGCCAGATTTTCATAAGACCTGAACTCCACTTAATGTCTGTGTGTGTTGAGAATCTGATCACATGTTTAAGGTGTCAGGGTTGTTTTGATAAATCAGGCTCCAATTGCGTGTACTAAGCACAGATGAAAAACTAGTCCATGTACGTTTTCAGTGTCTCAGCAACAGACAACGTTCTGCATTTGCATTAGCTTCTTATTCAGTCAGTTTGTTTTATCTTTTGTCTGAGTTAAATCTGTTCATGCCAGTAACATCACTGAAGATTGAAGTTTGTGGGTATTTTTCGTTGGAAGCATAGAATAAAATTTATTAAATACATCTTTGTAAAAATAAGTCAAAATATTTTTGACTTAACAGAGATACTTCCCACTTAGGGAACCTGAAGACTCCTAAAGGATCTGTTGGATTAACTATGTTGATGTGTTACCCAAATTAAAAACATAAACTTAGAAATATATATGTGATAAATTATTAGCAAATATTCTTTTTTCTTTCCCTCCTCCTTTGGCAAAGTTTATGTAATTTATTTATTTTAGATTACCCCATGTCTTAAAGTCAGTTTGACACATTTCTTACTAATACAGAAGTATGTGATTTGTATTGCTCTGGTACATAAAATTCCAGTCAGAATTGGGGCCCCCTCTTAGTAACATCTAGCAAAACACAACATTTGATTTGTTTATCAAGTAAATGTATGTTGCAAAACCAGTGTGACAAGCTATATGATTTTAAGGGCACAAATGCTTAAGAAAAGGAAATGGCTAAAATGTGGTGTGATAGCATACATGATTAATTGCCTGCATGTAGGAGCTTTTTGTGCCAAGACTTACAGAACAACTGACATCAGGGAGTCTCCAGTTAGTTAATCAATGTTCATATTTATTTTGGAATTAAAAACTTTATAGGGGCTTAAAGTATATTGTTCCTTAAGGGCAGGGTGTTTTGGTTTTTTTTCCATGAACCACAGTTGTACGTTCAGAACCTAGGAGTCATATCCATGAGGAAACGCATAGTTTACAAGAGTTAGATTTGAACCTCACATGAAACTCTCATGGTATGAAAAATTTACTGTGACATTTGGTTTGTTTTTTGTTATGAAAAATTACTTTGCACAAGCCTTTCTGAAAACAGGAGTGTTCTGGGAAGCAGCATGGTCCATTGGCTAGGTCATGGGACTGTCTCAGGAGACCTGGGTTCCATTCCTGACTCTTCCACAAACCATGCGTGACCTTCATTAAAACAATTCTGTACCTGTTTTTGTAACTGTTTTCCTATTTGTAAAATTATGAAAATGAGTATTCGTTATCGAAAATTAAAAAGAAAAATACCAAGCAGAATAGTTTACTATTACAAGGTAACTCCAACTTCTCAGTTTGTCAGAAAATGCAGAACTGAACAACAAGCCAGTAATACTACTAACAAAGAACTTGTACACTTGCCTTAGTTGGTGTTTAGATCATGCTGGACAGAATATGTTTAAACCTTTTAAGAGGATTTTATATATATTATTTTCAGGAACTTTTAATTTTTTACTGAAATACACATTCAACTCCTGTATAATTCATCTATCATTTCCTATGTGAATTGTCTGTTTATTTTAGACTTAGTTATCCTAGGGCTTGTGTATTACTGCAGTGGCATTACTTTATTGAAAATGAAATTAATGTTTGTGTCTGCATCCAAAGATATACACACTTCATCTGATAAATCACCTGTATCTGGAATGAAGTGCATATTTTATTTTATTGTTTTGTGAAGACAGTATTTCAAATGGTAGTTGCATGAAAACTGAGGAAACTAGGTAGTTACATGCTATTTAAATAGCACCTGTGATTCAAAAGTGCAACAAATAATTGCATAATGACATACAAGATACCAGTATAGATGCCAGCCACTTGAGCACCTCAATATAACCTGCAGGTTACAATGGACAATAAGCTGAATATAAGCCAACAATGTGCCCTTGTTGCAAAGAAGGTTAATGGCCTACTGGGCTACATTGGTAGGAGCATTGCCAGCAAATTAAGGGAAATGATTCTTCCCCTATATTCAACACTGGTGAGGCCACATCTGGAGTACTGTCTAGTTTTGGGGGGCGCACTACAGAAAGGATGCGGACAAATTAAGGGAGAGTCCAGCAGAGGGCAATGAAAATGGTTAAGGGGTTGGAACACAGGACTTCTGAGGAAACTGAGCTTATTTAGTCCAGTGAAGAAAAGACTGAGAGGAGATTTAATAGCAGCCTTCAACTACCTGAAGAGTGGTTCCAAAGAGGATGGAGCTAGACTGTTCCCCATGGTGACAGATGACAGAACAAGGAGCTATAGTCTCAAGTTGCAGCAAGGGAAGTTTAGGTTAGATATTAGGAAAAAACTCTCACTAAGAATAGTAGTCTCAGGGTGAGATTTGATAAGTGTCTTCAAATTATATAGAGAGGATGGAGATATTCTATTATCTGTGGCTGCAGGGGACAGGACTAGGAACAATGGCTTTGTGATGCAATAAAGGACAATTTAGGTTAAATATTAGAAAGAACTTTCTGACTGTGGGTGGTCAAGTGTTGGAATAGGCTACCTAAAAACACCGGAATCTCCATCCCTGGAAAAAAAATTTTAAGAGCTGGTTAGACCAATGGCAGCCAACCTTCCAGCCCTTTGAGCTGGATGAGGAGTATGGGGTTGGCCCATGGGCCTGGTCCCACACATTACAATTCAGTCACATGCCAGCCCGATAGCATGCAGAGGTATATTATCCAACTCATGGATCTCCACTTGGGTCTGGAAACTTGGCAGTATCAGAGCATCAGTAATTAACACCGCCACAACTCCCCTGCCACCGAGTATCCAGACACTTGGGGAACCCCACAGACTGGATGATAGAGATCTACAGGCCAGGGGTTGAGCACCCTTGGGTTAAACAGTCATTTGGCTGGGATGGCTTAGTCAAGAAGAATTCTGCCTTAACAGGGAGCTGAACTGGATGACCTTGTGAGGGCCCTACTAACCCTATTTTCCTATGATCCTATGAAATTAGAGCTATTTCTGTTCATGTTCACTATAGTTAAGGTTGCAAGATATCTAATCTTGTTTTTACTTCTTCTAAGGCAACATTTTCCAAAGTTGGTCTCCACCTGGAAGAAAAATTGTGCTTTTAATTTGAGAGTTTCAGAGCACTTCTAGTACTTTCCCTTTTGACCTCCCTTTTGACCTCTCCTCATCTTTCTCATACATAAAGCATACATACTCCTTGCCCTAAGGGCCTTAATTTTTCAGTATGTAATGCATGAATAAACTGCTGCTCTCATGCAAAGCATGCCTGAACTCTAAGGTGCTCCATGTGGAAAACACAACTCACTCTCAAGCAATCAATTGCAGAATCAAAACCTTATTATGTTAAAATATTTTTGGAATATACACATCTAGTTCTGATGGTACAGACGGGGACAAGGCTAAGAAGCTAAAACACTGTTTTATCATGTGAGGCTATAGCTTGTCTGCACATAGGTTTATTTCAGAATAGCTATCCCAAATAAAGCCTTTTATCCTGGGATCTTACAGAAGTACAAGCCCATTGTCCCACTTTCTGAGCAGTCATAGGTAGAGAAGGCATTGCCCACCCCATCTTTGTGCCCATTTTGATGCAAATCAAAGTCTGACTGGTGCTTAGCTGTGATTGTGGGAGGCAAGGTATTTACATACCTGTAAGCTAAACTATCAAATAGATTAGCTGTTTAACCTCAGCCAACACCAAGCCAAAACCAAGACCACCCCGACCTCAATCAGTAAGCTCCAGTACACCAATGATGATGTGCAGTCATTCAGAAGCAGACCTTTAGACAATCATTGATGTTTTAACAAGGCATGCATGAAAATAGGACTGGTAGTTAACATCCAGGTTCTCCATCAAGTACTTAATAAGCTACTTAATAAGCAGTCTGTAGCTCCAGTCATTCAGATCTACAGTGAAACTCTGGAGAACGTTGAGTATTTCCTGTACCTCGGAAGCCATCTCTCGCAGAAGGCTGACATTGAAGAAATTCAACATCACCTGAAAAGATCTGATCTGAAACCAAGCTCATGGTTTATCAAGCAATCGTGATCCACACCTCACTTGTATGGAGCTGAGACATGGACAATGTACAGCAGACTCAAGTCACTGGAGAAGAACCATCAATGCTGCCTGCAGAAGATCTTTGGAATCCAGTGGAAGACAGATGCACCAACATTACCATCCTCTTGCAAGCAAATACCACAAGCATTAAAGTGATAATCATCCAATACCAACTTTGCTGGGACAGCCACATCTGAATGTCTGACTCCAGACTCCTGAAGCAAGTTTTATTCTCTCAGCTCAGTCAAGGCATACAATCAAGAGGAGGGCAGAGAAAGTGCTTCAAGGACATCCTCAAGGCCAACTTGAGGGGGTGAGGGGGGGAAGCAACACTGACATCAACTTGTGAGAGACTATTGCTCAGAACTGCCTCAAATGGAGGAAGAGCCTGCTACAAGGATCTCAGTCTCTTTTTAACTTTACTACAAGAATAACAACAACAGGAAACGGAATAGCGGGAGCAGCAGAAACAGCATATCATAGTCCAAATCAGGAATCCAGAGGCAGCACAGAAAAACATGCCCAAATTGCAACAGAGACTGTTGATCCTGGATCAGCCTCCTTGGCCACCTTCAGAGCCATAGGTAAAGCAATCCTGGAGACAATCATCTCAACTCTGAGGGATTGCCAGTGACGACTTCACAAGAACCTTTTACAACTAGACAATAGGATTTCTTCCACAACAAAGCCCATATCTGTTTTTACCCTAAAATATATAAAAATATTTAAAAAGTTGTAATTGGGTATTAGTGAAAAAATTAACTTGGCGCACATTTGTTTTATTAACTTGATTTTAAAATGCAACTCTAAGGCTGATTCTGTCTTTCAGAGATGTCTTGCTGGCCAGGAGAAGTGGAAGTGTGGTCAAGAAAGATTTTACATGTATTTTAAAAATCATTTTTCAAAAACGTTAACCATATTTCTCCATTTTACTTTACTCACAATTTACAGGCTTTGCTTTGCTTCCATTTCAGTTGGTGTGTTTGCTAATAAACTGTCTAAGAAAATACTTAGTATGTTAGCTATGTGATGTGTTTAGTAGAGGTTGTATTAGAACTTGTTTGTTCCACTCAGAAATAAAACTGTGCAAAATGTATCTTCATGCTGCAGGAGGGATATATTTCTTACAAGAGGTTCTTCAAGGGATTCAGTGTACTTGGAAAATGAATGTTGGTTAAAGAGTTCCAGGCTTGATCTTGTAAGAAATATGGCCCTCTTTTAAAACACTATTTCTAAATGTTTTCTTCAAGACCAGTACTGTACTTAGCCAAATTTCTGCCATACTGAACAGTACACAGATGATTGTGCCACTACACTGGAATCGTATTTCAAATCTTAATGAATAAATATTTTCTCTTAAGTCTCTTGTTGCTTTTGTATATTAACACAAATTGGTAACAGACAGCTTTAGACACCTGCAGTCATGAGGGGGAAAGTAAAGTTCAAAATGAATTTTCATAATTTTTTTTGTAAAGAAAAGATGCAATTGAAGCCCACTGTTTCGATTCCACACTAAACTGTAGCAAATAAGTTTACTGTGTGGTAGTTCCTGTCATCTGAGTGGGGGAGATGGAAGGGATTTCAGATTCAGTAGATGGGAATTCACATTCATTGCTGCCAGACACTGTTTAAAAGAGAAATTAAGTCCTACTCCCACTGAAAGTTACAAGTTTTGTCATTTATTTAAATGGAGAGAAGATTTGGACAGCCCTTAAAAAAATTAAGGTAACTTGTCAGAACTTTTAAAACTTTAAATTTAAGAGAAAGTTTACAGTTGGAAAATCCCGCACCCAAAGAAAGAAAAAGATTTTTTTTCTTTAATAGGACATGTTCAGTGACACGTTTTAGGTCTCATTCCAGCAAAAACACAAAACTGTAGTCCTTTTTATTTCAGTGGGGCTAGTTACATGATTGAAGTGCTTGGCTGACCATTTTTGTGAAGAAACTGAGGGTGTTTGACTCTCAGTGAATAGTCCGGTAAAGAAAGTGACATTCAAGAAAAACACCTTTCGGGACAAACACTTTATCTGGACAAACACAGAGCTGAATGTACTAAGATTTCACTTGTTCAAGGAATTTCCCAGAGAGCATAACTAATGCTGATAATTTGACATTTAGCCGGCCATGGGCATAATGTAATTCGAGTAGGCCCTAGGCAAACAAACTTGTGGGCCCCAGCTGAAGATGAAATTTCTCTGTTACTTTTCTTAATAACTGTAATATGTAAAATAAGCACAACTGAGCCCCTTCTTCACTTACGTCTCTAGGCATGTGCTTAGTTTACTTATGTGTTAATCTGGCCCCAATCACCTTATCTTGGGGCCTTTTGCACACAAAGTACTAAGCTTCCTCCCATCCTATTTTACATATGGAGAAAACAGCATGAAATCTTTACAGAAGAAATAAATGAGTGACCTGGGCACCTATTCTGTCAGTCCAAATTGAGACAACATTTAACCCAAATCATGGCCTGGAACAGAAAGGTTCACCGAAAACTACACCATCCTCAAACCGTGTGAAGACACAGTTTGAATGCTGCAACCAGTTGTGTTATGAACCTGTATTCTTTGTGCTGAAGGGGACTTGGTCTTCCCCTCCCCCGAAGCTGTGTCCTGCTGAACGGCTCCGAAGCCCTTGCTCCTGCTAGGGTCCTGGGTACTGCGTTCCTCTCAAGCCTGCTCCTGTCCCTCTCCGGAGCCGCGTCTGGAAAGTGATGGCCACACACCAGCCGCTGCCTGCACGTGACTGCTGTGAGGTCTGTAACTGCAACCCGGACCGGGTCTCGCCAACTCCGGGCTGGAAGCAAAGCGCGCCCGTGGCGCTCCGCTGCGACCGGGAAACCCAGCGCGGGCTCCAGTACAGGCCGAGGCGCTTCTGGGCAGACGCCGGGTCTCGCCTCGCGGCTTCCAGCTGAAGCAGCGGGCCGCGCCACCACCAAGGCTCCCAGCTGCGCATGCGCAGGAATCTCGCCGTCCCCCAGCAGCCTTTGCGCCCAGCGTTCTGTTGCCCTGGCAACCGGTCGGGCTCAGCGGTGGCGCTCGCGCTGTGTCAGTGGCTCTCGCAGGGGCCCCGGAGCCAGCGCAGGGAGGGGAGGGAGGTGAGGCGAGGTAAGGACGGGGCGGCCTGCGGGATCGTTCCTCTGAGGAGCTGCCGCCTTCTGCCGTCACAACAGGCTATAACGTCATCGCCGTGACGTCAGCGGCGTGGGGAGAAGCTTGGGTGAGGGTCCTGTCTCCAGACGCAGGACGGGGCGGGGTGCAGCTGGCGACTGCTGTGAGCGGAGAGGAGGAGTGTGCAGGGGCAGGAGAGAGGTGCAGCCTTGCCTTGGGCGCCCGAGGAGGCTTTCTTCAGGTCCCTGTTTTCTTGTGACTTGTCCCAAGAAATTAGATGCTGCGTCTCCAGTGGCCTTCCTGCTTTGGGGGGTTATAGTTTTTCCTGGTGGCCCTGCGTCTGTGGTTTCCCTCGGCATAGAAAGTGACTTGCAAGAAAAGCACCTTTCTGGACAAACATTTTATCCCTAGGGACCAACGTGCTAAGATTTAACTTCAAGGCCTTTTTCAGGGAGCATGACTGTAACGCTGATAATTTGACACAAGGGCAGAGGGGGTGTTGTGGGGAGTACAGAGCTGGTGACATCTAGAGCAGGGGACTCAGCCCCTGGCCTGAAGGCCAGGTGTGGCCTCTGGGGCCTTGGCTTGGGAAATCTGGTGGTGGGGAATCAGTAGGCACCTCTTCTTTGCTACTACATTTCCAGATGTGTGGGCAGCCCTGGGCCCTGAACACTGGATCAGGAGCCTGATTCTGGTGTGCTGGGCCAGGTGGGGGTAACAACAGACTCCCAAGGCTAATTTTGGGGGGGGGGGGCAGAAAGGGAAGACTGCTGGGTCCCCAGGACTCAATCCAGCTCATGGACTGCCCCCATACAACTCATCTGGTCTGCAGAGCCAAAAGGTTTAGTACCACTGATTTTGAGGGAACTATCCCCTATCCCTGGCATCCATTTTTATTGCTTTAGAGAGGCCAGAGAAGACATCTCCAACTGTTCTGTTCAACAGCTGTAATAGAACTACCATCCATGAATTCACCTAGTCCCTTTTTTTTAAACCTGGCTATGCTGTCTGGCTGTACTACCTGTGGTGGCAAAACATTTCTCAAGTTCACTATGCATTGCATAAACAAGTACATTCTCTTGTTAGTTTTAAACCTATCTCTTAATTTTAGCAGGTGCCCCCTAGTTCTAATATGCTGGGACTTGGTGAACAACAGTTGTTCCCTATTCATTTGGTTCACACCCTTCATGATTTTGTGAACCTTTATCATATCTCCCCTCAGCCTTCTTAGACTTCCCGACTATACGGTTGGTTCAATATTTTGGGTTAAATTTAATCCAAATTAAATTGTCTCCTTCAATATCTCTAAAAGGTACCACAAAAACCACCCTTGTCTCCCTTGTCCTCCATTTTGGGCTTATTTTTATTTTTGCAGTGACAGAGATAACTATTCTATATGGGAATCTTTCCCCCCTTCCCCTCCCCCCCCAAAGTAGCAGGTTATGAGAGTCTC
Source organism: Crocodylus porosus (assembly GCF_001723895.1). NCBI lineage: Eukaryota > Metazoa > Chordata > Crocodylia > Crocodylidae > Crocodylus > Crocodylus porosus. Next base: position 210,593,007 of record NW_017728886.1, on the reverse strand, counting down.
AAGCATATTAAAACAACAAAGAAAATGTGATGTGCCATTTATTTTCTGGAAAATGTTTTAAGTAATGTCAAAATCTAAAAGGGGGGTGTGATTTATAAATGCAAAAGCTTCTGTTTATTCATAACTGTCTTGGCATAAACAAAAAATAAAAGGAATTGCAAGGGGAAGTTGACTCAGATCTTGGTAATTGTTTTTAACTTTTCCAGAGCTTCTGTGTGCAGATAATGAAACCTTGTTTATTTTGAAGGAGTTTTATAAAAGTCACTGTACAAGAACATTTTAAATTCTTAATGATACCAAAGCAGCTGCCTGTGAAAATTTGGTTTGTTACAGAATTATGGTTCGACTCACAGTGGACTTAATTGCTAAAAGCATCAATCACAAGAACCACAAAGAAGAGTCTTTCTCCCAGTACCTGAGGAAAGCAACTCACCTGAATGTATCCAATAAAAATATAGATGCAATTGTAAGAACTTTTCATATGAATCATGAAAATACAGCTTTTAGTATTTTAAAACTGTTCTTACCCTGTTTTTAGCATGTTTTGTTGTTATTATGAAGTGTTCACTGAGAACGGGGAGGGAAAAATTGACCTGTATCTTAAACCTGTTTAGAAAACACATACTGCATACACTACTGAACCTCTTTAAAATATTGAAACGGTGGGAGAGCCAACTTGTATTTGGCATCCTGTAAAATAGACTTTTAATTTACAGATATGTGGAATATACAAAATAAGATTATAGCAAAGGCTTGTACTTGTAATTCTTCCATATATTTACATACCTTGAATTTCATAATTCCCTTTCATTAACAAGAGGGCTTCAACATTGACCTGATCCATGCATGAGTTTTGCTTTTATTTTTAAATACAGAAAGTCAGTAGGAGTTTAGAAGTATGGAAATATAACCTATACCATTATCTGGAACAATGGAAAGATGTGTTGATGTGCCAATTAATGTTGCTGTTAATAATAAAAAATAAAACTGTATACATGCAATTATTTTATTTATTATTTATTTTCCTCTTTTGGCTTGATATTTGCTCTCACTCTCACAGCAATCCTGGGGGCAGAGTATTATCCTTGTCGGGCTCTCAGCTATGGAACTACTTTTACATTTAAAAAGTGACATATATATTCAAGTGAGCCTTCTGTATGTCATGGAAATTGTTCCAGTAACTATGATAGTAAAATCACCTGAATGGATGCTGAGAGAGCAATGAAAAATTATAACTCTTTGTGTTTATAAATAATTGTAGAAGTTAGTGGAGTAGGACTTTGAGGCTTTTGATAATGTAATGCTAGCACTCGACAGCTTTGATCATGCTCTACCCATACCAAAATCCAACCATGTTGTTCTTAAATAGTTTAGATTATAAAAGCACAACTTGTTTATATTGTGGCCTAATCCAGGTCAGGAATATCAGTTTGCTATTGCAATACAAGCATTTAAATATGCTTTAATGAAACAGTTATTAAGGAAGGGAGAAAAATCATGAACCTGCAGCTCAGATTTTTCATGATATATAGCAGATACATTACTACTGCTATGTATTTTAAGAATATTTGCTATTACTAATGATAGCAGATATTCTTAAAATACAGCACTAATTTAATTATTGAACAGCTTTATTTTTTCCTCTGTTGGGAATCTTACAGAGGAGTTAACTCATAGCAGAATCTTTTCAAATTCCCTCTGTTTTGGAGAAAGAGAAGGAATGGGGTATAGGTCATGTGAAGGTAATGATGCAGACAGATTTGGATCAGTCCTGTGGGTACCCAAAATGTACAGATTAGAATGTTTGTTAGTGAGTTAAATTGCCTCCTTCAGTTTTTAACATAACATGCAGCACTTTAAAGAATGCAACCTGAGTCCAGTCTGTTGCCTTTGAACTTTGTAATTGATTTAATTAGGACTAAGGGTAGGCCTGATGAGCACAAAATACTGAACATGTGTTGAAATTGCTAGATCCTGAGTAGCTAAGTACAAGGATTTCAGGAATTTCTTTTAAAAACACCTAGCAAAAACATTATTTTCAATAGCGAAAACATTAAGACTTAGAGCCAGATTGTGTAGGCAAGTTTGGTATTCTCAGGTGACAGTGATACCCAATGCAGGTGCAGGTATCTGTCCAGATAGATTCAGTGGCAGGATTGGATATTTATATATTATGATACTTAAAAATACTTCAAGTATGCTCATGAAATTTCTATATGTCAATTTGCTTGAAAATACTGTAAAAGAAAACTTCAGATTTTGGTGTAATCTGACTAAAGTACACTAAAATACATAGAAATGTAATTTTTGTATAATCCATCATTTTTATGTTTTAATTCCCATGAAATTGTTTTCTCTAATGTTATTGAGATGTTAAAGTGGACTGCAGTTTCCTTCAGGCAGATTTTTTTTAATTTAAAGTGTTTGTCAAATATGAAAATTTACAGTTAAATCATAAGGCAGAACTGAACCTAAAGCAAAAGTATTCACCAGATTTCAGGAGCTGATGATTAAGGAGCTGTATTTAGTATTCCTTGTTTTCTTTTTTTCCTTTCAGGGTGATCTCTCTTTATGTAAAAATCTTAATGTCCTGTATTTGTATGACAACCAAATTAGGCGAATACATAATTTGGACTTTGCTTCAAATCTAAAACATCTATATCTGCAGAACAACTGTATTTCACGTGTAGAGAACCTCATATCACTGAAAAAACTTGAGAAATTGTAAGTGAGAATTATTTTATTTTTAAGAATAGGAAATAATTTAGACATGTTAATATTTAATAATCATTAAGTTCTTTTTCTCATCATGATGCTAAATTTGTTGCTCAAATCACAAATGCACTTGTAGTTTTATATTTCCATTCAAGCCTTTTGTGATCTTGTGTACCATTATGTGATGGGTATTAGAGTAAGTTTAACATGATAATCCTCTAAAAACAGTCCTTTGTCTGGACACTATAATATTATTACCTATAGAATAACAGAATGTGTAAAATGGACTTATATCTATTAGTCTGTAAATAGTGTAGTCTCACGCAAGGCTATTTATGTACATTTGCTGTGTTTTAACTTATTAACTAGTATGGTTTGGTAGTGCTGTAAAGAATTTATTCTTGTTTTGAGAACTGAGAGTAGATTGGCATTGTGTTTTACCCTCAAATTGTGTCAAATTAAGTCCCATTTATGTTGTTTGCTACAGGTATCTGGGGGGCAATTGCATCACTCTAATAGAGGGCTTGGATAAGCTAGAAGAATTGAGAGAACTGCATGTTGAAAGCCAGCAGCTATCCCTTGGAGAAAAGCTCTTATTTGATCCAAGAACCCTTCATTCCCTTGCAGTAAGCACCTATTTGAGTTTTCTGACAGGTAGCTGACAGGAGACTTGTATTAAAATTGTGAAGGGATTTAGCGTGGAAGGTTTGATACTTTCTGAATTTCCTTTTTGTCATTTATAAGGGCTCCATTGTAGTGCTGAACTGGAGTATTTCATTTTCTCATATACCTGTAGAGGTGGTTTGCCTCATGTAGTAGGTACAGTCTCCGAGTAAAAAAAAAAGTCAGTAAGTTGAAAAAGGGTGAATCAGGAAACTTAATGTGGAGAAATCAATCATTCATGTCTCATCGTGAACTTGCAAACTTTTCTAAGAGTCATACATAGATCTAATAAGACAGCTACCAACTGAGTTTGGGATTATGGAAATAAATCCTTATGAAAGAATGACCAATTTCCTTAGTGTATGAAATCCAGTTAGAATTTCTTGCACATCTGGTACATATGGCTTTGTAGCTTTACCAGTTCCCAAAAAATCATTTATTGTGGTGGTGAGAAACCCCCATGGGCAAGCCCCGGTGTTCCTGATGAGGAAAAAGAGAGCCACCCATGCCCTAGGAAACTCATGGGCAAGAGCTGCACAAGCTGGCATTTTGCCTGCTCTTCAAGCGGCTGCTTCACAGGTGTGGCGGTGGCCAGCTGACTGCAGCAGCTGGCACCACCGCTCCAGGGAGTTTAAAAACCCCACCAGAAGCCGGCAGCAGGGAGGAAGCTAGCTGGGAGTGCACCAGCCAGGCGGAAGCTCCAGGTGCTGGCTGTGGTGGCACAAGAGGCACTGCCCTGCGGCAGAAGAGCAGGAGCAGTGTCTGGCACCAGGCTGGGGATGGGCAGTTCCCAGCCCCTCAATATTAAAGCATTCAAGTGGCGTCCCTCTCAGGGAGGATGCCAGGCGCTCCAGGCTCATCAACATCCCAGCAGCGGGCCAGATTATCAAAGTCAACACCAGACCCCATAGTCAAGGGGCTGACATTGTTGGGGTGAAGATCTGAATACCCAAGTGGGTGGTGAGTGGACAGGGTAGGGGAGACGGAGCCCCAAGGAACACCACAGCACACCTGCAAGTACCCTATATTCAGGTCTATGGGGGAAGAGAACACTACTGAACCCCCTCGTTCTTTACATATACAAACAAGCAACCAACATGGGTTCATCAGTGGCAGGTC
>NW_017728886.1:210574476-210587576 GCF_001723895.1 Crocodylus porosus | reverse complement strand
ACCTAGGTCCCTTCCGACTCTAGCTACTATGAAACTATAAGTTGTGGCAGAGGAGCTGGGGGACTCTGACCTTGGGGGGCGGAGTTATACTTGCAGCGCCTACTCGAGGCATGACATTTATAGTGAAAATGAAAGAAAAATCAACTCACTGTGCTTTTTTTTAACCTTTGTACAATATTTGAGGGAAGATAACAATGAAATAAATAAAAGATCTAAATTTTAAAAAAATCAGCAACTATTGTTTCAAAACTTTTTACTACTGAAGAGTTGATGATAAATCATTTGTAATTTGATTTTCTGTATAGATACTTCAGTAATTTGTTCACCAGAATATTTTTAGCATTAGTGAAGATTCAGATTATTAGTTTACTTTGCCCATTTCTCCTGGCAGTGCACAGTAAAATGTCACAATAGACTGTTTTCTAGGTACGCATCAGGAGCATTAGATCTTTCTGTAACAGCTTTCCCCAGGCCTTGCTATCTGAAAGTAACTATTTTTAGGATACTGCATACTGATACTGGCCTGTCTTGGTAATTTGTGGCTAACATTAATTTTAAGTAAAAAATAGACGATTGTTTTATATAGTCATATGTATATGTGTTAGAATCTCTGTTCACTCATGTGCCCTGACAAACATTGCCTCAGGTGTTCAGTTCATCCCTGAATCTGAAAGGTTCAGTTTGTCTGCTTCCTAGGCAGTGAGTAAGTGGGATAGGATAGGTAATAAATATACATATAATTAGAAAAAATAAGTGGATGCTTCTGTTCTAGTTAATGTATATGTGGTCTGATTAGCTGCATAAGCATTTAGTAGTGTGAGAGGAAAGCCATCCAAGGCGTATTCCTTGTGCCATATGAATCTTATTTATTGCCTTCCCTTATTTAAAAGGAGCCATTCTACAAAAGCATTTTTTGGAAGTGAAGAGACAGTATACAAATATTTCTTCTTCCAATGTGGTAACTCATTCTGAAGCATTTTGAATTTTTCTGGATCAGACCCACTAGATGTTGACTGGTTCTATGTGTTACATATGTTCTTTCTTGCAGTAAAATTTAATGATGGACCCACCTCTCATTTGGATCATTATTTATTTTATTTATATCCTGCCCTATCTATAAGGCTTAGAATAGCTAGCATCCTTGTGGAAGTTCAGTTTTTTTAAATGTAGAAAAAATGTATTAATTTTTAGCCATTTTTAGAATGATAAATGTTTTGTCCTTCTTGTACAAGCCAATCGTACTTTCTATTTGTGCTTTTCATCTCATTTCCCTCTCTCATCTGTTCTTGTTTCTCATGGTTAGAAAATGAGCACAAGGGCCAAAAATATATGACTAGCCACCTCTCCATCTCTCCAAGGAGTACCAACAATGATCTATGGACCACTTGTTTGGGAAGTTTGTTTTTTTCACATCTGTGTTACAAGACAGTGGTGGTAAAATTCTTCCTGAAATGTTGATCTCACTGCCCCGAATCTAGAAAGGGTTTGGGCTTCCAAATCCATACTGCTGAAGCAAATAGCGTTCAACTTATAATTCTGTATCTGGCCTAGATTTTGAATGTGTTGGTTCAAGGTGCTGTTTTTTTCTGTGTTCATATAAAACACTCCTTTGTTCCTTTTATGTTTACCTACAGAAAATAGTTTCCTAACTGAGATAAATATCTGAAGTACTTAGTTTTGAATTAGAATGCAAGGATCTTTGTAGGTATTCTGTAAGAGTTTTCCTTCACAAACTACCCCATCCATAATTTTCCAAAGAATCACGTTACATAAAGGCAAAAGTCATACATATCTAGTGTTTGATTAACAAAAAAAGATCACCAAAAAGTGTGTTGCAAAGCAAGGACTAGGGGAAGTGGCATACTGGTTTCCAGGTGGAGAACAGACAAAGAAGTTAACTGATTTACCCAAGGTCACACCCCAAATTCATAGCAAAGCCAGAACTAAAATCCATGTCTGACTCCTGAGTGTTTTACTTTAACCACTGGATTATACTGTCTTCCTTTCAGATTATTATTGCAAATCTTTTATATACATACCTCTTTTTTCTTATATGCATAGCCGTTTTGCCTTGGTGTTTGCTTTGGAACCCACATTTTGGTGACCTAGTGAATCAAACAATGGATTTATATGTCTTTTTCCTTTGTGTAACGCAATTCTTTAGAAAAGTAATGAAACTTACACAACTTTGTAAAACACTGAGCTGTTCAAGTGAAAAAATCATATGGGTATCAATAATAATGTAAAGAATAGTGATATAACACTGTTGACTTCCTGACCAAAAGTTGCACTCTTTTGAGGAATCTGTGGGCACCTCTACACATGCCTGATGCCTGCTCTGCTGCATTCTAATTTGAAAACATTGGAGCAGACTCAATTAATCAAGTCTGCTGGAGCATCCTAATTAGCACACTCCAGCACCTTGGCATCATGTGTATTCACTGTCCCCACATTTCAAAATGATAACAAGCTTTGAAGTACAGGACACTGGACCTGAGCTTTGAAGTACAGGATGCTGAATACAGGAGTCGCTGCTGATGATTTAATTAGCCACTCTAATTAAAGAAAGCCACTCTAATTAAAACGGTCGCCCTCCCAGAACACACCCCAGACAGAACATGTGTAAAGACACCCTGTAAGTTCTTTGATAAAAAAAGATCAGATGCAGATTCAGCATAAAATATTATGTAGAGTATAAAACAGTCCTGGAGATTTGCATTTACATGTTATAATTAAACTTTGTGAGATTCACTTTGTAAACCTGATGGTAAAATTTTGGGAAAGAACTTACTATTGCATTTTTCAGTATGAAGAAATAATTGTTACTTCCCCCTTTCTTTCTCTTCTAGAAATCCTTATCAGTGTTGAATATCAGTAATAACAATATAGATGAATTGCAAGAGCTAGCAGTTCTGCAAAATATTTCCCATCTTATAGCAGTTGACAACCAACTTCAACTTATACAGGTATTAATTAAAGACTTTTGTTGTTTAGTGTGAATTGAATATGGTTATTTTGATTTAACATTATTGTGAATGGATTTAAATAATCAAGTGAAACTTAATTTATTCTAATAATTAATCGTGTTCCTAATTAAGGAGCCTGATCATAAGGTGATTGAAACATGGGAATTTCTCTATTTGGTTTGGTGGATTTTGAATTGGACCCAAGATGAAAGGCTGTGTGCCATCAGTGTGTTAAAGTCATAACTCCCTATTCCTATTCAGCATTTGGTATCACTGAATATCATATCAGGCTACTGGTGCCTCACCCATTCTTCTGATTTTAGTATTATACCACTTATTTTCTTTCTGATTACTTTTACAGTGTCATTTTAAGAAGCATCAGATATGAACATAGCTGGTGAATTTCTTTCATTAAGGATAAGTGCTTTTAGAGAAGAACTTCCTTCATGGCTGCATGCATAAGAGTCCTTATTATCTAGTAACAATCATTAAGGTGTTTCAGTAATAAGACAAAGTGGTGCTTTGAATATGTTTATGGTGCTTTGAATGTGTTTATACTTCTTCCTTTCAGTAATGAGTATCATTTAAATCAAATAAATTATGTAAGTTACCAGCTCCATATTTTTATGGTAGAATTTATCTTCTCAGAAGGAGAAAGTGGGATTTACTTCATTATTTCTAAATGATGTGACATTTTTTACCCAACTAATATTAAAAAGAACAATAAAAATTTAAGCAGTATCTTGTCTCGTGTTAAGAGTAATCAGCAATGAGATGGAAGCTGGATAGTATGCTCAAGTTTTATAATTTCTAAAATAATATAGGCAGGAGGTATCAGAGAAGAACACTATAAATAAATGAATACAGGTACACATTGTATGTATAGTTTAGTAGGCAGACAAGGTTCTTTCAATAAATTTGATATCTTTTATTAGACCAATTCAAATAGTTGGAAAAAAATTATTAGAAAGCTTTTGGGTTTAAAAACATTTTGTCAGGCTGAGGAAGCATCTGCAGTTGGTGTGTGCTGTTTCTGGATGGAATGAATTACAGCTAGAGGTCAATGATTCTCAAGTGTTTTAGTCTCAGGCCCCTGGCCTGTACCTTATCTGAACTTGGGTCTATCTCAGTGATTTTCAACTGGGGTTCCTTGAAATTAAGAAAGTTATGGAGTTATTTTTTTAACAGTACATCTCAGCACAGGGAGTATAATGTGTTTAATTTTTTGAATGAATCTATATACTTTTTTGGGTGTGTGCTACGAATTTTAATTCAGAAAAAGGTGCCTGTGTATCAAAGGCTTGGAAAACACTGGCTTAGGCCATTTGTATTTAGAACAAAGCCTAATTTTGTCTTAAAATTCATTTTTTAAAAGCTGTAATCAATGTCAGGGTGGATTAATATAGATTTCTGATTTTAACAATAATAATTTAAGCCAGTAAACAGGAAACCTTGATTAAAGTGTTTTTAGTTGTATATTATTTCCTTTTAGTGTGGGTGTTTCGTGTGTGTGTGTTGGTAACTCTTAACTATGTTGATGTCTGTAGCTTTTACATTAAATTGTGGGGGTTGAGGGAGTCTAACCAGTGGGCCATACCCTGTCTGTGAACATTTATTTAAACCGTGGTACCCAAACTATTCAGCTTTACAGGCCAGATGAAAGGGCTGGGCCAGGCTGGTGCATAGGGTCAGCCACTTGCCACATTTAGCACACAGGGATGGTCTACAGGCTGAGTCCGGTGTGTAGAGTCAGCCCATGGCTGGATTGTACCCATGGACTGACCTTGCATGCTGGCCTGTGAGGCCCTTGGAACTCCCCAGAAGCACAGGGGTCAGCTCTCTGCCTGAGGCAGCCTCAGCACGCAAGGAAGAAGTGGTGCTGTAACTGCAGTGATTAGTTTGCTACTGTCCACAAAGATGGTAGTTGCTTTCCTGGTTGCTTCTTTCTCCCCCCTCCCCCTTCATCCCAGTTACACTACTGAAATTCCCCTTGGGTTTAGAAATTTGGTGGCGGGGGAGTGATGGTAGCATTAATTGCCACCAGAGCTGCAGCAATTAACACTGCCAACACTCCCCAGCCACCACATTTCTGGACCCATGGGGAGCTCTGCAGGCTGGATTCAAACTGTGCGCCATAAGTTAATTTTGGGTGTTGCTTTAAATAGCTTAATGTAGTTTTACTTGGATTAATTTTCAAATTTTCTATTTTACTGTTATGGTGAATGTTGCATTTCTGTTTTTGCTTAGATGCTTTTTTCAACTCCAGTCAGTTTCTCAACTTTGAATTACCTAGTTATTGAACTAAACTAAGTTGAATAAACAGAAATGAAGAAAATACTTTCACAGCACAAGCTATTTTGTAAAGCTGGGTTAATACTTCAGTATCTGATTCTTCTTGATTATTTGGTGACTTCCAGCAGTTCAGTGGTTTGACTTTAAGGTTTCAGTAGTAAATATGTACTGGTTATTATTATTTTTATTTAAATTATTCAAATAAATGATAATAGTACCAGCCTTAACATAAATTTGGAAAGCTTCAAAGACTGCAGTTGGGAGAAATAGCAGGCAGAGGGGAGGTGGAATATCTAGATAGCCATCGAGGTTTCTAGATGAGACTGAATAGTGACAGAAAAAACACAGCCTGGGGATATAAGTCACCTTATATGCCTCTCTCATGTTTGTATGAGGCTTATCAAGTATATCTATAGCTATTTTCTTTCTCTTTTAGCATAAACATTTTCAGTCAAGATTGTTATGCTGTCACAGTAAACCTGCCTTTCCCCACCTCTTCAGCTTCCATTCTTGATCAGCATTATCTCAGGACAATTGTGAATTGGGCCAATTAACTCATATAATTAAGGGAATTGTCAATATAATTAACAGACATCAAGGGAGATGATCCCATTTTAGATGTGTGGATAAGATCTGAACTGCCCTAAAAGCAATTTAACAGTGAAGATGTAGAATATTTTCTGCAGTTCTTGCCAACCAATTTTATGGTTGTAACATAATTCTCATATACTTGTTTTATATCCAGTTTCCTGAAACCAACTAAATACAATTTAAAGGACACTTTTGATTTAAAAGTCAAATTTCTACCTGAAAATTGTCTAATCTACTGTTATAGCAAGTTATACCTAATATTCCTATAACTGAAGGAGATCAGAAAAAAGCTACTTTATGTCTAGTTGTTTGTGTTGTATTTTACCAGTCTTGCTCTTTCCTGTAGGTGGTTTGCTAATTGGTCAGTTTTCCTTTTTTAATAAATGTTCTCACACAACAAGAGAGGAAAAATATTTTTAAATGGAAAAATGTAATTATGGAGTCACAAAAACAGAAGTGGGGATGTGGTACAATGATTTGAATTTCATTTTTTAAAATAAAATAGATTGACTTAGTGTACTTTTAACATGCCTTTTTCCATTAGGTATTCTTGATAGTGTTAACAGCCATGTCTTATTTGAATTATCAATAAAAAGTGATATCCTTAAAAATTGAAATACTTCAAAAAAATATTGATTCTTGTTCTGTTTTTGCAGCCTGTTTAACTCTTTAATTTCTCTCAGCCTGAGCAATGAAAAAGTAGCCTTGCCTTTTTCACGCTGGTCTCTAGTACAGTTAAAAAATACTATTGGGATATTTTTATATTTGGGTGCATATAGGGAAGGGGAAAGCTTTATGTGCTTTAAAAACACTTTCCATTAGACTTTTACAAAATAAATTTGTAAATATTTCTATGGATCAGAGATTTATAGAAACTTGTTTCTGTTAAACCTTTATTTTGGGAAGAATGTGTATACAAATGTGATATATTTGGTATAGAAAATATTACTGAACAAGCCTATAAAATCATCTGTATTTTCAAAGTCTTTAATTTATTCAACCTCTGCCCAGTATTGATTATGACAGAGGATATCAAAAAAGATGAATTCATTCACTTTACAGTTCAGTCAGGAACAAGAGAAAAATTATAGATTTTCTCAAATAGATTATGACAGGTAGTCAGAGTGGTGACAAATTGCTGTCTGTAGATGTAGTTAGGGCAGTTGAGCTAGACATTTCCAATAAAAATTGGAGCTCACCGGTCAAATACTGGTTCTTAAATGGCCATCATTAATTGTGAAGAAGGTTATTGCCAGTACTACAGCTGCCTACTGAGGCACTCACCTCCCCTATATATGGAATATAATTTGCTCTTCAGTATTTCGTAGCAGACCTCAAAGTGATAGCATGACATGATCATTTATCAAACAGAGACTGCCCAGAAAAGTGTCTGGTCCCTTTAGTACAGCTTATTGAAAGGCTGGGAAGTGAAAGCACTTTATTAGAGACAGGAAGGCAATGAACAACTAGAGCGTATCGAAAGAGTAATCATATTTCAGCACAGGATTAGTGTGCTCTTGGATAAACATATACTAGAGTGAGCATGTTCTGGGTCATTTATCAAGTGAGGAACAACTAACAAAAAACTACAGGACTCTTTGTGTACATTTATCAAGGTTACGTTGTAAACATTTTATGGTTTTAAGTGTTATACAGTTTTGTGTTACAAAGTCCTACATTAATTGAATGAATTATTTCAAATGAAATCTGAAAACTATGTCAAATATTTTAAGATAATACCTGATAATAATAAGAACTCTAAGTCAATATTATATTTTTCTTATAAGTTCAACCCAAATTATTATTTTCCCCTGAAGTTAGATAACATGTGTGTAAATCTGTGTGTAGATGCACTGAATCAATTAAGAATATTATCACAGTATTATTCAGAAAAAAACTGTTTGAGTCTTTGTAAGTTAATGTTCTAGAATAGAGGTGACTAACCTGTAGTGCACATGCCATAACTGGCATAGACAGCTTCTGTGTGTTGCATGCAACAGCTCAGGGAGGGGACAGGGAGCACAGCAGTGTATCAGGCAGAGGAAGAGGATCAGAGTAGTACTTGAGGAGGATGCAAGGCTGATTTGTGGCATGCCTGCCAAATAGGTTGGCCACCACTGTTGTAGAACACACTAATGTTTGCCTTGCTGGACTGTTCCCTTATAGCAGGGGTGTCACAGCCTGTGGATTGGATACTCCCCCTGGAACTGTATCATCCAGCCTGGGGACTCCTGGAAGGGCTGGTAATTTGGGGGCAGGTTGTACTGCAGAATTCTGGTGCATGAAGCCCTGTTGGTATGTGTTTTCAGTGGAGGAGCAAGTGATGCCTGGGTTATTCCCTGCAGTTCAGAAACCCGTGGTGTTTAACGCCACTGCTGCTTGCCCCACCACTGGAGGTGGTCCAGATACAGTCCATGAGGCTCCTCACAGTCTGGATCCAGCTCATGAGGAGCCCTGCAGTCAGGATTCAGCCCAGAAGGCCATGGGAGTTTGACACCTGCCCTATAGGACTGGGAAATTCCATAAGAAGAGTCTTTTGTGTCCAAATAGCATTTCCCCTCTCTAAGGCTTCCTGCTGCCCTCTTGTTCACACAGCTGTTCCAGGAACTGAGTTTTGAGCTTCCCACCAGCTAATAAGCAAGAACTGTCCTCAGAGGTCCAGACTGAAAAAGTACATGTCAATACTAACCTTTCTGCAGAATACTTACGGGTTCTTGTTAAGAGCGAAAGGGGTTATGCTACCATTTTTGTATTCCCTCATTTTCTTCCCATGAGTCTTGTACCTATGGGAACATTCAGAGATTATCCCAGATTGAAGGGAGAATGGAGTGATCTCTAGAGGCAATCCTCTCCCCTCCAGTGTCACCCAAATCATAGGGTGATAGTTACTCATTTTTCCATGACTATGAAGGAGGCACTGTGAGATTGCATGAGCAAATATTTTACTCCAAGGGCCCGATCCTGTACATAGGATTAGCCCACAGGCTAGATCCAGTGCAGGATTGGTCTGTAGTTGAGATCCAGTGTTCAGGCCCAGCTTCGTGTGCCAGATCCAATCATGCACTGGCCTGACCCTGCACACCTGGATCCAGTTGCGGAGTAACCCCATATACCAGCTTGACAGTGTGCTGGGGCGATCTAGCACATGGGACCTTGGAGCCTTGTTTGTTTAAAAAAGAAAAGAAAAGATAACTGTGGAACCCAAGTTCTGGTACTACTGACTCCTTCCTTTGCATTCACACACATTCTTTAAGATCCCTCACCAAAGCCTCCACACAACCACATAATATATGGATACTTATATAACTTAACACTGAAAAGTTTTCAAAATTTGTATATGAAAAAGTAGGCTCTTTAAATAGAAGAGAACAACCTGCTAAACACCTGTAGATAGAATTTAAGTCTTTTCTCAAATACAATAAATTAGAATGAATGACAAAAAAAGTTTGATGCAGGTCATAATGTCCCTGGTTAACTAGAAAAAGAACCAGGTTAGAGAAAAGTGTATTTAAAAAAGTTTCAGTATTTTGGCCAAGAATATAACTGGCCACCCACAGATATGCGAGGGAGTTAGTCTGTCTTCTAAAATAAATAATTATATTGTTCAGTATGGTTTGCCAAAATAAGTCTATTTTTAATCAATTTTTGTTTAAAATTTCCACTCTCCCATAAATTTTTAAAGCCTACAAAAGTTAAGTTATATTTTCAAGGATTTTTTATGGTTCCTTTTCACCTATGTCAGTTCAGTGTAGGACAAATGCATTTATTACTTACTAAAGACATTTTTCTGGTTTTTCTTTTTTCTTTTTTCTTTTTTTTTTTGCCAGTGTCAGACCATTGGAAGTATGATGACAGTGGTAATTGTCTACAAGTGGCATTGTTAAATGCTGAAAGGAGAACCTTTTTTCTCATTATCTTAAATTTATTTTTTGTAAAAATGTTGTGATGCTTTCAAACAGTGCTGTAAGTCCCAGTTCTGTAACACTTACATTTCATTTTACAAGTACTATACAAGAAGTCCTATAAAGGATTCTTTGCAGGCTTGGCCCTAACTGAACAACATGTACTACTGTTATTGAATTCTGTTACCTCTAGTCTCCAGACAAAGAAATAATTGTTGTTGTTTTCTTTAATTGCAGGATTTGGAATTTGTATTGAATAAATGGACCAAGCTATGTCTACTGGATCTTAAGGGGAATCCTGTTTGCCACAAACCAAAATACAGGGACAGGATTATAGTGCAGTCGCAAACTCTAGGTAAAAATAAAGATTGTAGAGCAGTTCTGACTTTAAAATGGCACATTAGCTATCCTTGAATTACAGTGGAACTTCTCTCAGCAGAAGTAATAGTATCAACATTAATGCCAAATGATTAGCTTTTAAAGATTCAAACAGAATAATCATTTATAAAAACCCTATTGCTTATAATGGATTGATTGTTTTCAATTACTGTGAAACCTGTACATTTTGTAACATAAAAGCTGGTGAAACTGTGAGATAACCCCACAATAATCATTAACATTTTTTGTGTTTGTGTCCCAGTTGGGTGAAAATGATTTTCAAATGGATTTGTCTTTCACTTTTTCCCCTCTAGAATTACTGTAGGGTAGGGTCAGGGCTGTTTGGGAACCTGAAACATGGATTTTAATACTTGAATATTTGGTATTTCTTTTAAGTAATGCTTGTTTTGGGGACAAATAAAAGTTCCTTGTTTTGCCTGCAGGTTACTGGTATGCACTGCCAGCCCTAACTTTACATGAACACAGTTCATGTTTGTAATTACTGAAGGTGATCTTTGCATTGGAGAAATCGGCTTGATTAATCTCCTGTCCACAAAAGAATGTGTTCTGCAAATGAAACAAAAAAAATGCTTCTGTAGACAGAGAGAGATGGTCCCTTTCCCCAGAATTAGAAGTACTAGTTGTTCTCTAGCTCAGAGTACTGAATTTTAGATGGAAATTAACAGAGAAACAAAGAACCTATGTACACCAGAAAAATAACTGAGTTTCAAAACAGTTCTTATGAATGGCTTAAACTCAGCTGTAGCCAAATGAGGTATTTAATTTGGTTTGACTAGGAAACATGGATGGAACCCAGGCATGCTAGAACAAATGTTGGCCTATTGCATGACAGAGTAAAGTTAATGATAAAAAGCAAAATTCTGCTCTCTTTCTTTGCACAATAAGGTTAATGGGACTACTGGATGGGTAAAGTAGACAGATTTTAGACCCTATTTTAAACATTTTGTACCCATACAAGAGTGTGTGTGTGTGCGTGTATTCTGTATAAACATGTGTTCTCTTTTTAAAACTTCCTACAATCAGTATCACGTCTTAATTGGATATCAAACATTCTTCTTGCAAACTGCAAATAATTGATAGTCTTTTCCCATGCATATGAAAAGTGCCTTGTGCATGCAACTCATTTAAAAAAATTTCAAGATATAATATATCACTTGACCTTTTTTCCTAACAAACTCAACCAAAATGAAAACAATTACTGTTGAAAGTCAATGTATAATTAGTATATGTAAGAAGTGTGTGTGTGTATAATTATAATGGTTTAACCTTTTAGTTGGCTTATTTTGTTACAAAAAGGAATATTCCCTTTTCTTTGTCAGAATCTCTTGATGGGAAAGAAATAAAAGACATGGAAAGACAATTTCTAATGAACTGGAAAGCATCCAAAGCTGCCAGGAAAAAAAGCAAGGAGAGAATGACATGTGAGCATACAGCTTATCCACATTTCTGTAAGCAGGCTAATCAGTTTATTTCATGATCGCTTACTAGGAGTGTACCGATAAAGATTTTTTGGACTGATACAAGTGGCCAGTGAGCCATATTGACCAATACTAATCTGATTGTTGGTATGCAGCCTGGCAGCTTGGAGAGCAGGGTCCAGCTGGTAAGTCTATTGAGGGGGAAGGAGTAGAGGGAGGGAAGGAGTGTGGAGTGGGGGCAGATCAAGGCCCTCGTGGTGAGGGCAGGTGGGAGTGGGGCTGGGGCTGGGATTGCCCTGCTGGGGTAGGGCAGGGCACAGGACTGAGCTGTAGTTCATCTTGGGGACCCCGGAGGAGTGGGGGGGCAACTCCTGCCATTGTATGCACCCCTGGGGGAGGCGTGGGGGATGGGGGGCATGTGCCCCCAGATCTGTGCACAGGGCAAGGGTAAGCTGGTGGCAGGGATGACACTGGGCTCTTCCTGGTGGAGGGTTGTGGTGGGGCTGCACTTGGGCCGGATAGTGATGGTGCTGGGAGAGGGGGCTGGCCCCCATATGCCCTGAGTGCAGTCCTGACCCACCCTCCCTGCTGGGAAGAGCCTGGCACCACCCCCAGCCCACAGTGGCAGCCCGCCCTCACCCCATGCACAGATCCTGGGGGCACATGCTCCTCCCATGTCTTCCCCCAGGGGTGCGTGCAGTGGCAGGAGCCACCCCGTCCCTCCCTGCGCTCCCCAGATGAGCCACTCACGGCTCTTTCCTGCACCATGCCTTACCCCAGCTGGGCAGCACCTGCCCCTGCTCCAGCCCCACTCCCTCCCTCACAGCGGGGTCCTTGACCTACACCCCCCACACCTCTCTCCCTGCTTCTCCCCCCCCCAGCCACCAGAGTTACCAGACGGAGGCTCCTCTCCAAGCTACCAGGCTGGCCATATGCATGCTGTGGCTATGCACATGCACACAGCATTTATCAGCAACATTACTGGCCAGCTCATCCCAAAAAACCCGATTGCTGATAATGCCAATTTTCCTTTTATTGGTGCCAATATGATATGGACTGATGTATCGTTGCACCTCTATCACTTACAATGTTATAGAACTAATAAAATCCTTAGCTGTATAAAAGATTAGAAAACTTCAAATAGAAGATTGGTTCAAGAGAGAACGTTCAAGTCCTCAAGTTCAGTATTGGAGGAGGCTTTTAGATCTTTAGATTTAGTTCTAGCTTGCCTCTTTACAAGAACTCTAATGTAACTTGAATCTGCGTATGGAAATTAGGGGCTGTGCAAAGCTTTGGTGGCTGATTTGATTCAGCAGAGATTTGGCCTCATCCAGTGGCTGAATGTTTGAGTCCGAATCACGGCTTTACGAGCACTCGTGGTGCTCTGGTGAGGTACCGGAGGACTGGAAGAGGGCCAGCATGGTTCCCATCTTCAAAAAAGGGAGGAAGGAGGACCCGGGAAACTATAGGCCGGTTAGTCTTACCTCGATCCTAGGCAAGCTGTTTGAGAAAATTATGCTGGCACACATCCA
>NW_017728886.1:210572234-210574376 GCF_001723895.1 Crocodylus porosus | reverse complement strand
TTCGTCCATAGACACAGCTTTAAATGTTTTTTCTACATACCTCAAGGTACCAGGCAGTTTGTGAATGCTGAGATGGTGGGGAGGATGGAGCATCCCATGGGAGTGTGGGGGGTCCTCAGCATACTCAGTGGTGGACCCAGAAGTGGGCCACAGGCTCTTCCAGTCCACTTCCGGGCCCGCTGCAGAGAGCACGGGGGACCCCCCCTTCCCGCTGGCTTGGCAACTGGTGCCTCCTGGGTCTGGGGGCGGGGGGCATCTGGGGTCCCCCATGGCCAATCACTGAGCTGAGGGAGGTGAGGCAGGGGATTCCCCCATGCTCCTGTGGGATGTTCCATCTGCCCCAGCATCTCAGCATTCACGAGCCACGCCTGGTACCTCAAGGTATGTGGAAAAAACTTTTAAAGCTGTGTCTATGGCCAAATGGCTGATTCTCTGAAACGGCATCAGAACTGAAGATTCGGATTCGGCTGAATCAAATTGGGACAGTGATCCAAATCAGCTAATTGAATCACTGTCCCCCAAATCTGAATCAAATACAAATCTCTTTGCAAATCTCTTTGCAAATCAGAGCTTTGCAAATCTCTAAATGTTCATGACAATTTTTTTAGGCCGATTTCTTACCTAAAAATGTTTGTTAAATACAATGGCATAGATTCATAGATTATAGAGTCAGAAGGGACCCAATGGATCATCGTGTCCTATCCTCTGCCGCTGGCACGAAAGAGGACCGAGGTCAGACGACCCCAGCCAGGTGATTGTCAAGCCTCCTGTTGAAGACCTCCAAGTTAGGTGACAGCACCAGCTCTCTTGGAAGCCCATTGCAGACTCTGGCCACCCTTATTGTAAAAAATTTCTTCCTAATGTCTAACCTAAATCTACTCTCCACTAGTTTGCACCCATTATTCCTAGTTACTCCCTGGGGCACTCTGGTAAACAGCGTATCCCCAGTTCCCTGCTGTCCTCCCCTGATAAACTTATAGGCGTCCACAAGGTCACCCCCACCCGTCTTTTGTATAGGCTGAAGAGATCCAGATCTCTCAACCTCTCTCAACCAGACAGGTATGCAAATCAGTGTACATACAAATTAATTCTGTCTCACAGGGCTCAGACAAACCCCCGCTCTAACTTATGGTGCTTTACATAAAGTGCCATGAGTTTGAGTGCCCTTCCCCTTCCCCCCCTCCCATCCCAAGCAAACAGACATTCACCTGTTGGGTCAGGGAGATCGAGCCTTCCTGCACTGGACCTCCTGGACAGCAGGATGGAGCCTGCCTGCACCATCCTTCTCCCCAGCTCCTCCCTCCCTCCCAGATCCAGGGCTGTCAGCAGAGGGAGGAGAAGGTGAAGGGAAGAAACAGCTCCAAGCTGCCAGCTGCAGTTTGCTGCCTGATTGGAGGTGGAGAGGGGTGGGGTTGTAACAGACCCCCTCCCCTGCTTGCTTCCCCCCCTCTGCTTTGCCCAACCTGAACTGGAGGGAGGTTGGGGTGAAACCAGAGCCCCTTCACTTTGTGGGCCTGGCCTGACTCCCCTCCAGTACCCCAGCTGGGGTCCACCCATCCAGCTCCAGCCAGACAGCACACCCCTTCCTGTAGCTCAAGCTGCTCCCTCCCTTCACCTCCTCCTTCTCGCCACTGACAACCCAAGGGGCAGAGCTGGGCTGAATCAGTCCAGTCCAGCATGCAAAAAATTAACCCTAGGGGGCAAAAGTTCCCTAAAACCATAGGTGGAGGGAGAAAATATTATTTGTGGGGGCCTAACTTGTGTGCACACACACACTGCCCAGCAGGTAGGGGTGGGGGTTGCAGATCAAGACCTTCACAGTGAGGGAGGGGCTAGGGTGAATGGGACCCCAGGGTGGGTGGTGGGATGGCCAGAGCCTGGGTGGCTCATCCAGAGGTGCCCCAGGGGAGGCAACCCTGCCATTGCCCCTCACTCCCAGCCCACAGCCCCCTGCTCCCCACAGCCTTGCTGGAGGGACCCCAGCTGCCCCCATCCTGACCAGGCCAGAGTGAGTCTGGACCTGGCGTGGGCTGAAGGAAAGAGGAGGAGAGACTTGTGGCACCCCCCACCCTTGGCTGAGGCTGCTGCACTGTGCCATACCAGGAGGCCTGACCCTAACCCTAACCCACCCCCCCTCCCCCC
>NW_017728886.1:210529286-210572134 GCF_001723895.1 Crocodylus porosus | reverse complement strand
GCCCAGCCACAGCCCTCAAAAGGCCCCCCAACCCCCTTCCCCCACTGGAGGGAGCAGGCAACCCCACTGTGTCCCCCCCCACCGTAGCCACAGCCCCCACACCCAGACTTATCTATCTGCAGTTCCCAGGGCGAATGCAGGCACACTTACCTGCCTGCAGCTCCCTGCCTACAATTGCCCTTCCCCCTGCTCTCACCAGCAGAGCAAAGCAAAAACCTGGGTATTTGCTCAGATAGATCACATTAAGATGGATGTGCGCTGAGTGGCTCTCAGCCACTCAGCATCAAGCCAGAAGCATAATAAGCCTGATCCATATTCGAAGGTATCACTTGGATTATGATGATTCAGTAAATTGTACTGTTCTGAATAACTATTAATGCAAAGGCACTGTTCAGCTGAAGGTGTTGTCTCTTGAATAAGGCATTACAATCTAAGTGCCAGATAGCTACTTTGTGATAATTAAAAACACCAAGGTACTTTTCACAAGACCAGAAATATTTATCTTGGCATCCTCAACAAATTCCTGATTAGGTAGTTACATTCTGCCTACTATACCATATTTATTAGATTCTAAGATGCAAGTTTTTTTCTCCCATTTAACATGGCAGGGGGAGGGTGGAAAAGCCCCTTGTTTTAGAATTGCATAAGGGGGTGGAAAGCAGGCAGTTGCTGTGGCTTGGGCTCCAGCCCCTACCTGGACCCAGGGCCATAGTCACAGCTGTAGTTCCAGTTGCTATCTGTAACCCCCCATCCCCTGTCTCTGCACTCTGCCATCTCCCCCTGCATAGTGTCTGCTCCCCTACCTGCCTCTCTCCTTCCTCCGTACTTTTGAATCCTGGCTCTTTGCACACTGCAGGCTGGGGCACTGAGTATGGGCTCAGCCAGCCCCTAAAGCTGCTATGGGGACTGGGCTGGGGCTGTGCTCAGTGCCCTAGAATGGAGGTAGAGCCTGCCAGTGTGGAGCAGAGGCTGGGGGGGTGGAATAGGAGGCAGAAGCGGGGAGCAGGGACTGGGGAAAAGGGGGGGACCTAACGCTGTGGCAGGGCAGAGGTGGCAGGAGGACACACAAGCCCAAGGCAAGCCGCTTCATCTCCCCACTGTCTGCCTGCCCTGCAGGGATGAATTAAAGGCAACCCTCCAATTGGATTGTATACATGGAAAATTATAACAAATTTACAAATTTTTCATGGATAAAGTGTAATTACTGGGAGGATCATGTTAAATTCAGGGTCATCTTAGATTTAAGTAAATATGGTAAATATTTTTTGCTCTTTAAATTGAATAAAGTTACTCTGCTTTATAGCTTGTCCTGACCTGTCCTGTGATGTTACTGTATTCTTCTAAACAGCTGCTGTGTTTGACTTAAAATACAGACTGCACTGCAGTACAGGGCAAAGTAACAAGCCTTCAAAAACTTTGTTTTTATTTTGATCCAGAGAATGTAACTGTTTTTATAGGAAAACTAATATATTCATTTTCCTCATTATAATCACAAATGTTAGAAGATAAATAATTAATAATTGTTTTCATTGCTTATATTTTAATGATACTTTTGTTACCTTGAATCAATTAATAACTTACAAAGCATTTCTAAAAAAAATGTTCTTCTGACTTTTTCATAAATTTTTCCTTTAATGTTGCTTCCAGTATTTCTGCATGAAAAATTGTGGACATATTAGAGGTGCACTGATACATCAGTCCAATATCAGATCGGTACCAATATAAAGAAAACTGGCTGTATTAGATATTGGCCCGATGAGGCCGATAATTTAAGTAATAAATGCCCGTGCTGTGTGCAGCCGCAGCCCTTCACTTGGGCAGTGAGGAGCACAGCCAACAGTGTGGGGAGCTGCCTTCAGCTGGTAAATCCAGTGTGGTGGAAAGGGAGAGGGGATGGAAGGGGTGTGGGGGAACAAATCAATTCCCCCCAAGAGGCAGGGGCAGGGGCAGGGGCAGGGGCAGGTGCTGCCCAGGTAAGGGAGGGGCCGGAGCTGCAGCTCATGGAGGGGAAGGCAGCTCCTGCTGCCTTCTTGCACCCTGGGAGGATATGGGGGGGGCATGTACCCCCTGGATCTGTGTGGGGTGGGACAGGGCAGGATGTAGCTGGGGCCGCACAGGGCTCTTCTTGGCGGGGGCTGGGCTCAGAGTGGCCGCTGGCAGCACTGGAAGGATGTTGCATTCACCCCAGATTTCGCCACCACTCCAATCCCGGTGCCTCCAGCCGCCTGGCGCAGTCCTGGCTTAATGCCCTGCCTCCACCTACATGCCGGGAAGACCAGGGGCTGCACTAGGTGGCTGGGAGTGGAGACGCAGCAAGATTTTGGGTGGATGCAACGTCCTCCCTGCGCCGCTAGCACCTGCTCTGAGCCCGGTCCCCGCCAAGAAGAGACCTGCCTGCCCCTGCCCCCTCCCTCACCGCAGGGGGTGTTGATCTGCCTCCTCCACCACCTTCCCCTCTGCACCTCCCCTTCCACCACACCTGACTTACCAGCTGGAGATAGCTGTATTGGAAATCAGATCAGTATCGGCCGATATACCTTCTTAAATATCGGCTATCAGTATCAGCCCCAGAAATCTCTATCAGTGCACCCCTAGCACATATATATGTATAGATAGATCCTATTTTCTATCCTTAATACTTTACCAGGCTTGTTGCACTTTGCCTTTAAAACATAATTGAATTTTAAAAAGCATTTCGAAATGGTTTTGAATTTTGAAAAATGTACAGTAAATAGCAAAATGTTATCATACTTTGGATTTGAAAGTTGAATTCATTTTTCATGTTTTTAAATCCTGCAGCTGACTTTTTTGAAACAGGTCATCCCATTGTTCCTGTGCATCATAATTCTTCTGTGAAAGGAAAATCAGATCTTTTAATTTTGTCTGAGCTACATAGGTCTGCAAATAATAGAAAAGAACCTCCACAGAGACCTGAGGAAGAAAGTAGTATTAATGAAAAAATCAGGTATGTTCCCTTGAATATATTGGATCCAAATTCTATTGTGTACACTTGTACAGCTCTCACTGAGGTAAGTGGATCTACCTGTGTGTTGGAAGGTGGAAGTTAGCCCTGAATCAGTTTGAATGCTTTTATATTGAGCAATGTCATTTGATCTTTTCTGTTTGAAAGACATGCTGATCTGTTTAAGTTGCATACTACAAAACCCATTGAGAAAAGTGTAAGTGGAACTGAATCACAGTAAGAAAAATGTCATTAATATCATTCATGTTGTATTTGTACAATATTACCTCAACAAAAGTATTACAGTAAAGAGTTTAACCTTTTGAAGCATTGTTGCTGTTGTCTATAAAAATAGATAGCAGTGAATTAATGTTGTAATTATTCACATTTAATTAATATTTAACATTAATTAATTCCTATTGATACAAAATAAATATGGAGGTGGAGAAAAAGCAAAATTATTCTAAGCTACTCCTAATCATGTGTTCCAGTACAATAAGTTTGCATAGGATAATGATGTCAAAAGCACCAATTACGACCGTTGATATAATCTTACCTATTTCCTTTATAGATTTTTTTTTAATACTAAAATAAGTTTGACTCAAACTCAGAGTCCAGTCCTGGAAATCTTTATTCACATTTATTTCCTATTCACAGGAACAGTCCTACTGAATTTAGTGGACTGCTTGTGGGAATAAATTCTGTTCACATGAGTATGTATTTGCAGGCTTTGTTCCATAGTTTGTAATCCAACTTTAATTTTATATTTATTTAATTACACAAAGATATATTTAGCATCCATTACCATGACTTGTTGACTTTGAGTTACTATGCAAACATTTAAAAACTTCAAACCCCTATCTGCCAACAAACAGTTCTTTATTTATGCAGTATTGTTGTTGAAAAATGTAAGCAGCATCAGTATTGTTTGATAACATATTTGCTAAATGTACAGCTCCAGTTCCAAATTCAAAATTAATAAAACTTATATCACATGGCAAATTTTGATTTAGCAACAGGTGATGGCCACTTCCGTTTGCCACTTCCCATTTCATCACCAGTTATTTTTCCATTGGTGAGAATCCCATTAAAATAACAGGCTTTCATTTTTTAATTAAGTCATTAAAAGGATATTATACAGGACCTTCAGTCGTTTTCAACTGTGTCTTAATTTTGGTCCATTATTTGTATACAGTGATATGTATGTTCTAGTGTGGGAGAAAAATGAAATTATTAACCCATTCTTAAATTATTTTATTTTTCCCAGTGAAAAAACACAGCAATAGAGAAGTTTAGAAGGAATAAATCCATGAATAACACAGTTTGTGTTACAAAACAGTGCTATCTGAAGATTAAGTTGTGTGTTGCCATCTGCTGTGACTGTTACCTATTAGCCACTTGCATATAAATATGCATGCTTACTTAATAGTGTAAGACTGGTGTGATAGCCTTGATGTTCTAGAGATTATGTGAAAGGCAAGGATTTCTTAGGGTGATCTCTTCCATTGGACCAACTGTGTAGTTGGGATAGAGTTAGAGGAGTTTTTGAATGCAAGACATTTTGATGAAGAATATCTTGCATTTAAAAGTTTGTCTAATTCTATCCGAACTACACCATTGGTCCAATTAAGGATATCACCTTTAGAAATCCTTGCCTCTCACATTCTTATTCTTTCAAAGTCTATTGTAAAATGAGATTATCCACAAAATCTGGATTCTTTTGTCCTGTGGCCAATCTCTTTTAAGCCAACCCCTGACTAAAATGAACAGAGCCTGCGATATACATTTTCTGTCATTAGTCATTAGTCAAAATAAAAAGATGGAATTTCTATTGAACAGAAGATCTCAGTTGTGTATTCTGCAGTGGTTAGCAACTTGCACTTTTACCAAGGTCTGTGCAGATTTTTCTCTAAAGAAATCCCTGCTATGAGTAAACAGGAGTCTAGGATGTTATCCAAGCTTATTTATAAAAACACTACTCTTCAGTTCAGCAACAAGGTTAATGTTATCTTCGTAATACCACATTGCTAGTTGTCCTCTAAACTCTATTAAAGAGGTAATATTAGTTCCATGAGAGAGAAAACAACGTCCAAATAAGAAGGGTTCTTTTCAGGGGTCTCTGTGCATGAACCATTTGGGGTATGGGCACCCATTTGAAGCACTTGAAATCCAGCATACTTCAGCTCCATGCATATGTGTGCCCCTCACCCCTGGATACAGGCAATCCTCGGACTTATGACACAAATGGTTCCTGAAAACCGTATCTTAAGTCAAAACAATACAACTTGGAACCGATTTTCCCACAGGAAACAACGTTATAAATGGGGGATTGGTTCCTGAACTAAGGCCCAATACCCTATTTTCACCAAAAATAACCCAGAATTTTGTACTCTATCAATTATAGATGAGTAATATAGCTGCATTAATGTATTTCTATTGTAAATAGCAATCATATTGATTTGGAAGGGCTTCTTTGAGGTGACTGATGGACTTTTTGAAGGGTTCTTGGCTGGAGTCTTCTCAGGATTCTTGGCTGTAGGTTTTTCTGGAGACTCGTCTGCTTTCTTAAAGAAGGTGTGCGAAGAAGTTTGGACAGATGTTCTCCAGGGAGATGGGTGATGCAGCGAACTTGTTCGCTGGCATGACATCGCATCAGGTCAAGTGTTGTAAAGTTGAAACTGATGTCAGAAAGTTGAAACGGTGTCAATTTACAAACATGGTAAGCATGAAACTTTGTAACTTGAAACATTGTAAGTCGAGGACTGCCTGTACTTCCTAATGGTCATGATGACATGCAGTTCTAATGCTCTCCAGCCAGGGGGCTAGAGAGCAGAAATCCCTGCAAACCTCTCGGCCTTTGGTTACTGGAGGTTCCTGAGGACAACTGAATATACAGAAGAGCACTCACTGGCTGTTAGATTGCTCCCCCCCAGCCCAAGGTTGGGGCAGACAGTAAAAGGAGAGCATCTACAGGAGCATCTGTGGGATGTTTTAAGCTTTAAAGGTACTTGAAGTGCTTCAGACAGCACACATATTCATGGCTGGGCTTTAACTTAGAGCTGCATAACTGAAAAGGAAAACTATGTTTGGTGGGTGTCCAAAGGACAGTGTATGGAAACTGTATTTGGCTCTGTCAGTATAACAGAATACTGTGTGCATAAAGTGGGAATGGGGTATAACATTGTTCAAAACCCAGTTGCACCACTGCTACCTACCAGCATCTGGAGCCCTGTATCAAAAGCCAAGGGTATGTGCAGCTGGACAGCAGAAAGCTCCCAGCTCCCTAGCTGTACCACCAAGCACATGGAAACAGCAGCTGGGGAGTTGGGAACACTCCACTACCAGGTGTTGTTTCCTGACATAGGAACTTAAAGTGAATGTACAACTGGGATTTCCAGCTGCGTGCCTGCTTTTTAGAGGTCCTGATGCTGATGCTGACACACCTGCTCACAGTGCCCATCATGGTGCAGCTGAAGATTAGACTCTGTCCATGCTCTATGGAGCCAGAACTTAGGAAAATATTTTTACAAAGGGAGTATTATATTCCAGTGTGAACTGTATGCAAGAAAATGTTATTTGTCACCTTATTCATATAAGTAATTTAACTGAAACCAAGAAGTAATGTGAATAAACTGACAACTAAACTTAAACTAAATTGTTTAGTAAAGAGAACATAAGCAAGAAAAAAGAAGTACAATGATATAGCTTCTTAGAGCTAACTATGTTGAGGTGTGACCTGCAGAATTCAAGGCAGATTTTTACCTTATAGATAACACAAATCAGAGATGTATAGCATAAGCTTTTGTGAGCCTAAATTCACTTCATCAGATGCTGTGAAAAGACAAGCACAGAGCAATGTATCAAATAGAATGATTGGAATACAAAAGACTGAGAAGGGAGGGAGGGACAGATGACATGTTCATAAATCCAAATATTCTATTAGATTTAAAAGTTTGGATCACAAATAAGTATTCCCATGTTTAAAGTGGGCAATATATAGCCCATGCTGAGTAATATTACTGAATATAATATTTGAATAGTGAAATTCAAACCAAACTAACCTGGTGAACATTAATGATACTGTCTATGTTTTTCACAAACTCTTCTGATGGACATTTCCTCTTTCTTAATACAGGCCAGGAGATACTTGACCATTCTCAACTTAACTGGCATTAAGTACCTTTTTAAAACTACACATAAGATCCAGAGAGGATTGTGCATAGCTTGAAAACTGAAAAAACACTCATTATTATTTAATTACTTAAATATGTCACCAGCAGTAATAACTGAATTCATCTCTTGTGTTAATATAAAATTAAAAACAATTTCATATTGGGCTAGTTAGCTTTAAAAATGCATGAAGAATTGTGGATATTAGGAAACATAATCAAAAGAAAACAAGTCATTTAATTATGTTAAAGATAGCTAATCCTTTTGAATGAGATACAGTTGCTGGATAGGCTAGAGGCTCTGTGTCTTTTAACACTGTCTTGCTTAGGCTTTCCAGAAATTTCACTCAGCATGGCTTGTTTTTACAGGCCTCCCTTTCCCTTCACCCTCCTTTGTAGTTTAATTTTTATTTAGTTTTATATTCACCCTATACAAAAGGCTCAAACCATCTTAAATGAACAAACAATGCACAGAGAGGATTCCCTAAAGAATATCACAAAACTGGAGATCTTCAATTCTTCCTCTCCCACAACTACCACATACCTCTCTGAACTCCTACACAGGCAAACCTGAAGACCAATCCCATCCATACTTCCCAACTACCACTTGCATCAGGTTACAAGAAGCCTTTTCCCACTTCCCACCCACTTACTATCTTATCCCACCCATCCATTCCCATTTCCCACCCATCCATTCCCATCCCCTACAGAGTGCCTATCACTTGCCTCCCCCCAGAAAGACACCTAATTCCTCTCCCTCCCACCAGCAAACACAACACACATTTGAAATAACCCTAATCAAAAACAAACACCAAAAAAAGACCCTCTGACCTTGCCTCCATTATCATCATGAAGCACCCATAAGCATTTATAGGGCCTGACTGCATCCTTCTCCTTTCCAAAGTTTCAGCTTCTAACCAAGTACCATCCCCATCATTCTCTCTTTCTAGCTGAGCTGGGCTGCCAAAAATATAGTAATAGAAAAATAGGGCTGGAAGGGACCCTCAGAGATCATCTACTCCAACCTGCTGCCTGAGGCAGAATCACCCCTATCCAAACCATCCTATATAAATCCACTGTTTAACATTTTAGCAAAACTACATAGCCAATAGTGATATAACTACAAGATACAACAACCTAACCTACTGCAGGTAAAACAGGGGGACCATGGTAGCCAGCATCCTGCTGCTGCAGAAGTTGTTAAAATACCCTTGAGAGATCTAAGGAAGAGAGCCATGCCCCCCATTGCAGAGGAAGGCAAAAACTGCCACAGTCCATACCAAGCTGACCATCCGTGATGACGCATAGGCAGTGCATGGGACTTCATGTGCACCCCCTGAGAGTGCTGGTGCACCCCCTGTCAGCCAACTCTTCCCACCCAGGTGACAGGAGGGGGGGCAGGCAGGAGTGCTGGTGCCCCCCCTGTGAGCACTGGCCGGAATGAAGTGCTGCATAAAGTAGCTGCAGTGCTTCCAAGTGTAGCTGCTTCTGGGAGCTCTGTGGCCGCTTTCAGGCGAGTGCAATCGGCCGTGGGGGGGACCCTCCCTCCTCCTGCCCCCCCCAGCTGCTGTCTGGTCACTGGGGGGGCATGTACCCCCCCCCGACTCAGATGGCACCAGTTGCCCATGCTGACCATAGGGTAAAATTCCTTCCTGACCCCAAATATTGCAATTGGTCTGACCCTGAATGGAAATACAAGATTCTAACCAGGAATCTGCAGGTTTATGTCTCAGTAAGAGCACTGGCACACCCCAGTTAAAATTCCCAGCCTTGGCTACAGCCAACACACAGCACTTTTAAAGGCAAACTCTACTCCCCTCCCCGCACTGGCACACATAGCATCAGGAGAGGGCCAGAATGTGGCCCCATGTGGCAACCAGCAAAGCCCAGAAACAAAGGAAATATCCATAGTATAGCTTGAACATAGTTACTTCTAAATTGTCCCTGACTAGTGCTTATCCAACCTAGTGTTGAACACCTCTGCACTTCCCTAGGCAGTCTGTTCCATTGTCTCAGTTGCTTAAAGTTAAAAAGTTCTTCCTGATATACAAGCTAAACCTACTTTGCTGCAACTTGAAGCCATTGGTCCATATCCTACTCTTTGAAACAACAGAAAAAGTGAGTTCCCTCTTTATGGCAGCCCTTTAGATATTTGAAAACTGATATCATATCCCTTCTAAAGCACCCTTTTTGCAGACTACTTCTTCTGATGTTGTCGTAAACTCAATGTTTTTCCAGAATAATGCACAAGTCATTGATGGCAAACTGAATGTGCCTATTTCCTTCAGCCTCTCCTCATATAACTTGCCTTCCAAGCCCATTATCATTTTTGTTGCCTGCCTCTGGATCCTCTCTAACTCCTCCATGTCCCTTTTAAAATGTGGAGCCCAAACCTACACACACTACTCTTACATGAGGCCTAGCCAGTACTGACTAAAGGGGCACTATCACCTCCTGTGTCTTGCACCTAATGCTTCTGATGATGCCTCCCAAAACCACATTTGCCTTTTGTGCAGCTATATCACACTGAAGACCCACATAGTGTCTATGATCTACCAAGATTCCCAGATCCTTCTCTGGAGTGCTTCTGTGTGGCCAGGTGTCACCCATTTTGTAGCTGTATTATTTTTATTGTTCTTCCTGAGGTGTAGCATTTTGCATTCATCAGCATTGAACTTCATCCTGTTAGCTCCAGCTTAGCTTTTAAGTCTGTCAGGATCCTTCTGAATTGCACTCCTGTCCTCTAAAGTGTTTGCAGTCCTTCTCAGTTTTGTCATCTGCAGATTTGCCCATGAAACTCTCAATTCCAGCATCCAAATAATTAATAAACACATTGAACAGCCCTGGGCAGACCCCTGTGGGACTCTACTTGAAACACTTCTACCATTCTGACATGGATCCATTTATAATTACCCTTTCCTTGCAGCTGTTGAGCCAATTGTCTATCAACTTTATACCAGTTTGCCTAGCCCACATTTTTCCAATTTATTTATGAGATGGTCATTTGGGACTTTGTCAAAAGCTTTGCTGAAGTCCAGATATACTATATCCACAGCATTCCCTTCATCTTCCCAAGTTATTACTTTGTCAGAGAAGGAGATCAAATTTGTTTGGCTTGATTTATTCTTTGTGAATCCATGTTGACTACTTGTGATCAGCCTTTCCTCTTCTAGGGCGCATCTACACATTCATTAATGCACAGTGGTTATGCATTTAATTTAGCACTTATATAATCAAGAACTACACAGTAGTGCTGGTGAATGCCTTTTTAGTGATGCTACTGTGTAGTAGCCTAATTCTGTGCGGTAGCATATTAGCACTGTTTGTACTGTGATGTGGTACTGTGCATTATTATTAGGCTACTGTTCAGTTGGCATCTCCTGTAGACGTGCCCCAGATGCTTGTAAATGGACTTCTTTATGATATACTCCAATAACTTCCCAGGTATGGAGGTAAGGCTAACTGGTCTGCAGTTCCCTGGGTCATCCTTTTGGCCTTTTCTAAACAGAGGTACTATGTTGGCCCTTTACAGTCCTCTGGTACCTCATCCATCTCTCATGACTCCTTAAATATTATTGCCAAGGACTCCAAGATCTCTGTCAGTTCCTTCAGTATCTTGGGATGAAATTCATCAGGCCTTGCTGACTTGAATGTATTGAGACCCATCAAAAACTCTGTGACTGTTTCTTTTGTTATCTCTTCTCTCAGTGTATCTCCTTCCTTATCCAAATAATCTTTACTAGGTGTCTGGTTGCAATTTCTTTTCTTTTTTTTTCTTTTTTTGAAGAGACTAAGGCAAAATAGCTATTGAGTAGCCCCTCCTTCTTTACATCTTCTATTAAGAATTCACCCTGGCTAGTTAATGATGGACCTGCAGCTTCCTTGGTCTTTCTTTTCTGGCCAACTTACTTATAAAATCTCTTCTTGTCTTTAATCTCACTCACCAGGTGCAGCTTATTTTTTATCTTTGCCTTCCTGATTTTGTCCGTGCAGGTTCTTGCTATTTTCTGGTACGCTTCTTTGGTTACTTGCCCTTTTTTTCATTGTCTGTGTGCTTTCTTTGTGCATTTTTGAGGCATTCTAGAAGCTCCTTATGCAGCCATATTGGCCTCTTGCCATTCTTCTTGTGTTTACATTGTGTCAAAATAGTTTTTTGTTGGGCTTCCAATACTATGTCCTTTAGAAGCTTTTGGCCCTGTCTTTATTCTTCAGTCTGTCTTCCTATGGCGCTACGCCTGTTAACTCCTTGAATCCATTGAAATCTACCTTATTGAAATACAGTGTCTTAGTTCTGTTGACTTCATGCTTACCATCTCTTAAATTCTATCATATTGTAATCGCTTCTTCCCAAGTTGTCCATTACTTTCACATCTTCCCTGTTGGTCAGGGCAAGGTCCTAGATAAATGAACCCCTAGTTGTATTTTCAACCTTTAATAGCTAGGGAGTTTCAAAGCCCTTGCAAATTATACCTAGAAAATGATAAATGACACATTATTCCAGGAATATAGGGAGGTTTGAAGGGAGGTTAAGATATAAGCGTGCAACTAGTTGATACAAATTGCAAAACAGTGAACTAGGGAATACCTGCATGATTATCTATGTGGTGTCTGGTTTTCTAATCGGATCATTAGAATCTGATTGGTTTCTATAGTTATTCATGATATAACATAGGTGTATAACATATGTAATGGTTATATTACACTTCAGATGTATAACTGCCTGCCACCAGTAATTAAAAGCTCTCTTGCTATACTCACTGGGTGCATCTACACAGGACGCTAAAAGCACAGTAGACTAATACTACTGCACAGTAGTGCATGATGGCAACAAGCATGCTACTGCACGTACTGGCACTAGTGCGCAGTAGCTCCAATTACAGGTTATTTTACAGGTGCTAAACTTAATACACCATAAATACGGCACATTAACGACATGCCTACTGTGTTGTTTCTTTAAGCTTAATAACTTTATGTGCAACAAATTAGAGGCAAAGCCCAGCCAACCCAACTATTCATAACAACAGTTCTCTGAGTAGAGATGCTGTTGAAATTCTGATGTTGTAAACTTAAACTGTAACTAAGTTTCTCCATTTCTCTGCTCATGGAAATCAGAATTTATAGGTCTGCTATTCAGAAAGTGGGAAAGCCCCATTTTGCCTGCCTAACATGTATATTAGGGATATGCAAAGCTTTGGGTGCTGATTGGATTCTTAGGAGATTCAGCCTGATTAGGAAGGCAGAGCAGGAATGTCTCTATAGGGGGCAGGGTTATGCAAATAACAGAGTGAGGAAGGAGGGAGACAGGATGATTTCCAAGGGAGAGGGAGGGGTGTGTGGGTGGAGTTATGCAAATGATGGAATGAGAAGTAGGGAAAGGAGTGAGAGGATGGGATTAGCTTTGGGATGACCTGAAACCACATCTTAATTATCCTGATTTAGCCTGGGGAAGCTATTAATCCACACTTAATAACACATAGATTAATGGCTTCCCTGGGATTAATCAGGGTAATTAATCCAGGTTTCAGGCCATGTGGCAATCTGCAGGGAGGGGCAGGGCTGCCGGAGTGGGGAAGGCATAGGAGAGTCCCGCTGCACTCATCCTATAAACATGGTGGCCAGTCCTGCAATCTGCCAGCTGCCTCTTTGAGTTTGGTAGACCCCTAGTAATAATGTATTCTGAGTGGTCACACTTGATCTGAGCCTTCAAGAGGCCAAGAAGCGATCTAAGGATGTCGGCAGGCAGCTCCACTACAGTCCTCCGCTCTACCAGCTGAGCTATCAAAGGGACATTCAAGGATTGTCCTTCACTGCACTGGAGTCTTGAACCAGCTCCGGCCATGTTATGGCTGGACCAACAGACTTATTAGTCCCAGCCTCTGCATGACAGTGGAGTCTTGAATTGGCTTTGGTGAGTGCTGGAGCTGGGACTGATAATCATCTGATTTCTGGTCTCAGTCCAGGGACCGCACTGAAGCCAGTTTAAGACTCTAGTGCAGTCCCAAGGCTGGGAACAACAATCAGCTGATTTTCAGTCTCAGCATCAGAGCCAGTTTGCAATTCCTGCATGTTTCTTGGGCTGGGACCCACAATCCACTTGTGGGTCCCAGCCCCAGGACTGTAGTTGGTCATGTTATCTCCAAGCAGCAGTTCCATGTTAGTTCAACACACGTTAGCTAAACACGGAAATACTCCATGTTAGCTCAACATGGAAATATTCCTTGCTCAAAAAGGCATAACTGCTATAATACAATATAATATAAGATCATTCAGCATGTGTTAGGTTGAACATGCAGATGCTGGGATTTTAGATGTGTTTGTGCTAAGTGTGCCATGTAACATGGCCCTTTGGCTTAGCCAAAGGAAAATATTACTCTCTCCTACCATAGTCATGAAACAATTTCCTGTGTTATATGTACTAATGACAGATGCAGAGTGCAAGCGTATGCATGTGTTGTGAGTATACAGGCATACCTTGTTTTATTGCGCTTCGCTTTATTGCGCTTCACAGATATTGCGTTTTTTACAAATTGAAGGTTTGTGGCAACCCTGCGTCGAGCAAGTCTATTGGCGCCATTTTTCCATCGGTTAGCATTTTTAGCAATAAAGTATTTTTTAATTAAGGTATGTACATTGGGTTTTTTAGATATAATGCTATTGCACACTTAATAGACTACAGTATAGTGTAAACATAACTTTTATATGCACTGGGAAACCAAACAATTTGTGTGACTCACTTTATTGCGATATTTGCTTTATTGAGGTGGTCTGGAACCGAACCCGCAATATCTCCGAAGTATGCCCGTATTTGGGCACTACTAGAGAGGATGGAATTAAGGTTTTATGAGCATATCTTAACTCTATTTCCTGGGTTTTCAAGGTTTGAATTTTAATAAGGTTAACATTTTATGAAAGCAAAAGATATCCTCCTTTTACTGTGGGTCTGATTTCCTTAGGGTCACAAATCTCCTTAACTACATAATCAGCTACCAACTTAGCCAGACCCTGCACTTCCCCTTCTCAACCATTCTTACTTGGATCCACCCAGTCCAGCCTACCTCCACTCCAAACTTGTCTCCTCCCCACTAGACCATGATCTTACAGAGGTGATGTGTACCTTAACTTTGTTTTCTCATTTTTTCAGAGGTTTAAATTTTCATTACTTTCAGGTTTCACCACCTCAGGTTCCAGCTCCTAGGGTGAGGGGCTTAAATGTCCTATAAGGAGGGCAACACATGCAGGGGAAAATGGGTCTGATGTTTCCATTAACATAATTTGTCCTATTCCATCTAATACCCACCCTTTCTCCTGATCTGAGTAGTTTCAGTCCCCAGTGCCAATCCCAGTTTATCCTCCTTCTTTCACCAGAGCCTGATACTCACTACACTTCCCAGCCTTTCCATTCCAATTCCCCTGCATCCCCAGCATCACACAGGAGTTATTTGCATGTATAATTTATTTTATTTTCTCAAATAGTTTGAGCTCCTTCTAAATTATCTGCTTTACTCAGATTATATTTTCCCAAATGAAAAAACAGAAAAAAAAACCTTGACAGATGTTGATAATAGTAGCACGCCTACAGACCTTTCTCAGATTTCTGCCAAGTGTAGGCTTCAGATTTAAAATGAGTTGTTCAGATTAAGTGGCCACAGCCTGTCCCATTAATTCAGTAAGGCTGTGTGAAACCTCCTCAGCATGCAGTGTTTGGCATAAGTATGTATAGCATATGCCATTGTAGAGAACTACACTTTTACCTTGATACATTTTTAGCATTGGTTTCCCGGAAGAAAAATGGGTGCTGTACACTGGCTGATTTTAAATAACTGGGAACAAGCAGAGCCAGATCAGAGCAAAGTAGCTGGTAGAATCTGAGTGCTTCATTAATGTTATTTTTAGGTGCATGGGAACTGTATCATGGGATCAAACAATCCCATATTTGGATCATTAACCCTGTGCTACACACCTGTCATGAGGTACAGCAAATTTCAAGGCAATCCATATAACCATGCCAGCTTTAAAGCACTCAGTGGTCATCCTTCAAATTAATATTCAAGTTGTCAACCCTAACAATGAAAGAGCTCTCTCTCTACTGTAATAACTGTCAGCTCCAAACCTGTCTGTTACTTTGAGGTTTACCCAGGTATGATTTATTTTTTATCTCTTAAAAGTTACACTATAAGAATGTTACATTATACTCTCTTTTGGAAGTTAAGTTATATTAAGATTATTATTTATATTAGAATTACATAGCTTTTCTGAGCCTTTCTGTGTAGCTTGGGATATAAATCTAAATAATAGTAATAGTAGTAGCAGCAATACTAATACTAACAATAATAATAATGATGGTCTTGAAGAGTTTAGAATATCAATATACTGTAATCTACTAATAGACCAAAAAATTATACCACATTGTGCTTAGCATTGTTCACTTGTGCAGCAGTATTTCACCAAAAAACCCACTTGGAGAGACTTCAGATATAAAATCAAGAAAAGACTTATTTTTAGAAATCAAGCCCTTTCAGAAGTTGAGAAAATATATAAAACAAAATACAGGAAACATCTTCGAGTTTTCTATTGAGAAGCCCACTTCTTTGAACGCAGGGTATATATGTGATTACTTGATTCATGAATATGCAGAACAAAAAAACCCAGAAGTTTTGTTTTGGGATAGCAGCTAATTACTGCTTCTAGCTAATGATCAATCTTGAGGTTTAAATTCCCTTTTGAACAGTTCCCAGGAGGTTTTCCAGCTAATCATCAATAACATCCTTTTTTTCCATAAAGCTAGTAGTGCACAGTAGTGCACTCCTTAAATCTTTAAATATTGTTTCATGACTAAAGGATTCTTCAATTTATATGACTTGCTGTTTTGGAGAGAATAACAGTCAATTTAATTGTTCTGTTCATAGATTTCTTTTAAACTTTTTTTTAAAAGGGAAACTATAATGACATAATTTTAAACATGCATGCCTACCTGCTCAGTATCCCCCATTTCATCACTGGGGAGTCTGAGGAAGCATTAACAGTCACATACCATGACTGATATGTAACACCCTCACATCACTTAGTAACCCAAAAACTACTGCTAAAAGTTGTCTTTTTTTGGCTAGGGATTCTGGTGCTTACCTGAGAAACTTCTAGATTTAGGATTTATTGCTAAAGTATTCTCAAAAATAATTATTGGAGAAGTGCATTTACTTCTGATCCTAGGGATAACCTTTTCTGTACATGTACAGAATTTTCACTACTACTAGAGGGAACTATCTGTTGAAAACAGATTTTACAATTTATGACATCATTGCTCACCTTGAATAGAATCTAAAGAAAAATACAACCTATAGCAGCTGCTACTTGATATCATGTAAGTAAAGGTGGGCAAATCAGGCTTTAGCCTTTATAATTAATGGTTATAATGCATTGTCTATTTCAAGCTATATTCCTTATATTCCAGCCACTATCAGTATAACTAAAACTACAGAAAGTCATTCATTTGCCTCTGCCACTTGAATAATAAAATATTCAAAGCCTTTTGTAAGCTTATCTCAGTATCTTAAGAACAATTTTAATATAACCTACACTTAGTCCAATTCAGAAACCTTTAGTTAAGTAGTATCTTGCTATATAAGCAACTTGCTTGTAACCAAATGGTCTACTTGAGGAGTAAATGACAGTCCTACTCTGAGTCAGTAACTATGGGCCATCAATAAATAAAACCAAAAATATATACCCAACTGCTAAATAGATGTCCCCAGTATATCCCTGTTTTAAATCCAGTATTATTTACTGAAAGGATTTCTATAAAATCCTGCTTAAAACATTTTGTATAGTTCTGAATCATTATAGTTTGCTGCTTTAACAAATGCATCTAGGCACTTCGAGTATTGTAATTAATGTGTACAATACAGAATATTGATTTAAAATATTCAGGGTTAACAAAGCTACATACAATATAATAAAATAATTCATTTTGTGGTTAAGAAAAAGAGAATAAGTAATATTAGAATACAGTGGGGTAAATTCCATTGTTACATATCATAAATCTGAATGTTACTCTCTTGAAATCAATCCATTAGTCATAGTTTCATAGCTGGTAGGGTCGGAAGGAACCTGAGCAGATCATCAAGTCTGACCCCCTGCCATGGGCAGGAAAAAATGCTGGGGTCAAACGATGCCGGCAAGGTGTCTATCTAGCCTTCTTTTGAAGATCCCCAGGGTAGGAGCAAGCACCACTTCCCTTGGAAGTTGGTTCCAGATCCTAGCTGCCCTGACTGTGAAGTAGTGCGTCCTGATATCTAGCCTGAATCTGCTCTCGGTCAACTTATGGCCATTATTCCTTGTTACTCCCAGTAGTGCTTGGGGGAACAGGGACTTTCCCATTGCCTTCTGGCCTCCCTTGGCCAGTTTATAGATGGCCACCAGATCCCCTCTCCTCGGTTCAGGTCCCATAGCCTCTCCTCATAGGGCCTGCCCTGCTTCCCTCTGAACATGCAAGTGGCCCTCCTCTGGACCCTCTCCATGTTGTCCACATGCCTCCTGAAGTGCAGCACCCAGAACTGGATGCAGTACTCCAACTGCAGCCTGACCAATGTCATATAGAGGGGGAGGATCAGCTCCTTGGACCTCCTCGTGATGCATCTGTGGATGCATGACAAGGTGTGGTTAACCTTTCTGATGGTATCCCCACATTGGCGGCCCATGTTCATCTCGGAATCAGTAGTGACTCCAAGATCCTTTTCTGCCTCTGCACTGACTAGAAGGGAGTTCCCCAGCCTGTAGGTATGCTGCTGGTTGTTTCTCCCTAGCTTCAGTACCCTGCACTTGTCAGTATTGAATCCCATCTTATTCTCATCTGCCCACC
Organism: Crocodylus porosus; assembly: GCF_001723895.1. Lineage (NCBI taxonomy): Eukaryota > Metazoa > Chordata > Crocodylia > Crocodylidae > Crocodylus > Crocodylus porosus. The sequence continues at coordinate 210,554,148 of NW_017728886.1, read as the reverse complement.
CCTGTAACCTGTCCAGATCCAATTGCACCCTATCCCTCCCTTCTAGCATGTCCACTTCTCCGCACATCTTAGTGTCATCTGCGAATTTGAACAAGGTGCTTTTCACCCCCTCGTCCAAGTCACTGATGAAGATGTTGAACAGTGTGAGCCTGAGGACCGAGCCCTGGGGGACGCCACTGCCCACATCCCTCCAGGTCGAAAATGACCCATCCACCACCACTCTCTGGGTGCGGCCCTCCAGCCAATTGGCGACCCATCTGACTGTGTAGGCATCAACACCATAATCTCCTAATTTTCTAACGAGAATGGGGTGAGAGACAGTGTTGAAGGCCTTCCTAAAGTCCAGAAAGACTATGTCCACCACAACATCTGCATCCAAGGATTTTGTGACCTGGTCATAGAAGGCCACCAGGTTGGTCTGACAGGACCTGCCTTGAATTAACCTATGTTGGTTGCCCCTAAGCATACACTCCCCTGCTTGCTCCTTGCAGATGTGCACCTGGATAATTTTCTCAAAGAGCTTCCCCAGACCAAGGTAAGACTAACAGGTCTATAATTTCCTGGGTCCTCCTTCCTCCTTTTTTTTCAAATGGGGACCATATTGACCCTTTTCTAGTCCTCTGGCACCTCACCAGAGCACCACAAGTGCTCATAAAGCTGTGTCAGGGGTCCCTCAATGACCTCTGCTAATTCCCTCAGCACTCTGGGGTGGAGATTGTCAGGACCTGCTGATTTGAACACGTCCAGTTCTACCAGAAGTTCCCTTACTAGTTCCTTTCTGACCCTGGGCCTGGCTGTGCCTCCCCTGGGACCATCAGGGATCCCGTGGGGGGGATGACCCAGTTCCTGCTCAGAAAAATGGAGGCAAAGAAATTGTTAAATAGGTTAGTTTTGTTGTCTAGTAAGACCACCAGATTTCCAAGCATGTCCTGCAGAGGCCCCACATTACCTGGAACCTTCTTTTTACCCCCTATGTATTTACAAAAGGATTTCTTGTTATCCTTGATCCAGGTTGCTAGTCCCAGTTCCATCTCCCCCTTAGCCTTCCTAAAAGGCCCCCTACAATCCCGAGCAACAGAGGTATAGTCTGCCCTGGTGATGGCCCCTCCCTTCCATTGGGTGTAGCTTTGAGACATTTCTGGATGCTTTTGGTGAGCCATGGGGGCTTTTGCTCACTCTTGCCCCCTTTGATCCGTGTTGGGATTGCCACCCTTTGGGCTTGGAGAATCATCTCCTTCAGGAATGACCGCTCTTCTTGGACTCCCAACTCCCCACCCCTCCGGGAACTCAGTGCCTCCCTGACTAGTCTCCTTAGCTCAATGAAATCTGCCCTCCTGAAGTCCAGGGCTGCTGTCTTGCTGCAAGCCTTTGACACCCTGTGCTGGATGGTGAATTTCAATAGGCGATGATTGCTATCACCCAGGTGATCGAGCACCCACAGTCCCCTCACCTGGTCATCACTTATGACCAGGACTAGGTCTAACAAGGCATTTCCCCTGGTGGGACTGTGCACCTTCTGGGTTAGATGGAGGTCCTGTAACATGGCTAGGAACCTATGTGATCAGTCAGACCTGGTTGAGTGTTCTTCCCAGCAAATGTCTGGATAGTTTAGGTCACCCATGATGACCACATCCTTTGACTTAACTGCCTCTGCAAGCTGACCTGAGAATTCCCGGTCTAGCTCTTCTCCCTGGTTGGGTGGTTTATAGTAGACCCCCACCGTTAAGTCCCTTTCCCCGACCCCCTTGTATTCTGACCCAGAGCACTTCAGTCTGCCCGTCCTCTGACCCAGTGCTGCTCGTTGAGGATATGAATTGTTCTTTGACATAGAGTACCATGCCCCACCTTTCCTCCCTGGTCTATCTCTCGTGTACAACCTATAGCCCTTGATGTTCACCTCCCAGTCATACACTGGATCCCACCACATTTCGGTGAGCCCCACTATGTCTGGGTTTGTGTTAGGTAGCAGGAGGGCATTAGCTGTTCTTCCTGCTTGTTCCCCATACTACAAGCATTAGTATATAGGCATTTAAGGCCTCCTGAAGGTGTATGCACCGCCCCCCCTAATCCCAGGACTATCCAGGTCTCTTACCTGGGTATTTCTTCTGCTCATCATCAGTTTTGGCTGGGCTGTTCTTGTGGGCAACACTTGGTTTGGTGTTCCGAGGCTCCCTCTGACTTCATCCTTCCCTTCCCCCAGCAGGCCTAGTTTAAAGCCTGCTGGAGAAGATCAGCCAACCTGAAAGAAAACACACGCTTACCTTTGGGGGAGAGGTGAAGCCCATCCCACCTGAGCATGTCTCTCATCTTGAAGTATGGGTCATGGTCCAAGAAGCCAAAGCCCTCCTTGAGACAACATTCCCGAAGGCGCAAGTTGACCTCTCTGATGCAGGCCTCATGGCGTCGTCCATGTCTGATCTCTTATGCTCCTGGAAATTCTGGTCCTTTAAATATCTGTCAATATTTTAGTGTGTAATGGACCCTGGGTGTAGAACATTAGTACCTTTACATAGTGTGCACTAAGCCTACCTGTACCTTCTCTGTCCTTACCTGGGGCAAAGAGATGGAAGCAGGCAGCAGTGTTTCTTCATTATCCCTTAGCAAACTCAATAAACCTGCCCTTGCCTATCTAGTTAAGGTTTATTCCTTAGAAAATATCCTTTTTTCCTTAATTGTAGAAAAGTAGAGCTGAAAGGGACCCAAGGAGGTCATTTAGTCCAACTATTTTCTCAAAGCAAGATCATCCCAGTCTAATCCACAGCCAAGTGTTTGCCTAACCAGCTCTTAAAAGCTTCCTTATGAATCGAGATTCTACAGCCTCCCTAGTTAATGTGTTTCATTGCTTAATGACCCTCATGGTTAGAAAGTTCTTAATACTTATCCTGTATATCCCCTGTTGCAATTTAAGACTTCTTGTCCTGTCTACTGTGGCCACAGGGTCTAGTCTACCACCAATTGTCCTTCTCATAACCCCTCATCATGTATTTGAAGTCTGTTATCAGATCTGCCTTCAGTCTTCTCTTCTCAGTTCAACAAGGCTTTCTTTGTAATCCTGCTCCATATACCTTTGTTCATTTTTGTTGCTTTGTACTGGAAGTTTACATCTGTAGAAATGCAGTGCCCAAGACTGGATACAGTACTCCAGGTGGGGCCTCACCATTGCTGAATAGTGTCATTTCACCTGATTTGCAGGGAACGTTCCTCTTTTTTTTTTTTTTTTTTTAAGTAATTACATGTTCTTGATTCTCATTCAGTTTTTGGCCCACTTCAATAGTTTCCTTTAAATTTACTCTTTAAAAATGTTTTCTTGGGCCTTTGCACAGGCAGTCGCTTCCAGTGGTAGATTCAAAGTCATTGCACTTCAAACCCTATATATCTTGTAACGGGCTCATTTCTCCTACATTCAGCCATAGCTAATGTTTATTTTGTCTGAGCAGGAACCATGTGGCTGGCCTTTATTCTGTCTGCCAGTTCTCTCCAAGAATAAGAAAATCTACAGAAGACTAGCCAAAATGGTATTTTCTGGAACTGTCAGTTGGGATGCGATTCACAAGGGCAGTAAGAAGCCTAACCTGGTCTGTTAGGTTAGAAAACAGTTGCCAAAAACCAGACCAACACAAATAGATGTTCCAGGACTTGCCCAGTGAGGCAATGCAGCTAGGTGCACCAGACCATACCCAGTTTCTAACACTTTTCTTGATTCTCAAAGGGAAAGGAAAATTAAGAGGCCTAAACAGAGCTGTTTCCTTTTCTCTCCTCCTGAGAACTGGATACCGAACTATCTCACACAAGGGGTCAGTGTTCAGGCCCATGCTCTTTAACAACTTTATTAATGACCTGGATGAGGGAGTGAAAGTGCAGTGATTAAGTTTGCAGATGATACCAAGCTGTAGGGATAAGCGGCTACATCAGAGAACAGGTCAAGGATTCATGAAGACCTGGACAGGCTGGTATGGGCTGTACAAAACCATATGAGGTTCAACATGGAAAATTCCGAGTCCATCTGGGTAGGAAGAACCCTCACCATATTTATACTGTGGGTGGTGATCCACTGGCTGGCACTGCATCTGAAAGGGACCTAAGGGTGTCAGTTGCCCAGTGGATGAATATGAACCACAAGTGTGATGAAGTTGCCAACAGAGCAAATAGAACTTTGGCATGCATCAGCAGATGTGTTGCCAACAGATCTAGAGAGGTGCTTCTCCCACTCTATTCAGCGTTGTTGAGGCCATAGCTGGAGTACTGTGCCCAGTTGTTGGCACTGCACTTCAAGAATGATGTGGACAAGTTTGAAAGGGTGGAGATAAGGGCCACCCATGTGATCAAGGGCCTGGGGGACAGGCCCTATGAAGAGAGACTTTGGGATCTGGGTTTTGTTCAGCCTGAGCAAAAGAAGGCTGAGAGGTGACTTGATAGCTACCTAATATGTGAAGGGAGAACATCAGGATCTAGGAGAACAACTTTTCAGAAAGCACACACCCCACCCTCCTGGGAAGATGCAGACCAATGGACTCAAGCTAGTCAAAGAAAAGTTTCAGCTGGACATAAGGAAAAACTTCTGTGCAGGTAACTAGAACCTGGAACACACTTCCAGCAGAAGTGGTGCAGTTGCCATCTCTGGTGGTCTTTAAGAGGAGGCTAGACAAATGCCTTTTTGAGCTCGTTTGAGCCCAATTACCTCCTGCCCATGGCAGGGGACTAGACTTGATGATCTTACATGTCCCTTCTGGTTCTTCTTTCTATGATTAAGGGTAAGTGAGACTGGTTTGTGCCCAAAGCTTGTCTAACAGCTGGTACAAAATAAGATATCACCAGAAAAAGCCCCCTCCTATCACAGCTACTTACAACATTACTTAACCAACATAGACAGCCCTGTCTATAAAACTTTCCACCATTGTTGAGGCCAGGGGTTGAGCACTCCTGGTCTTGAAGAGATTATTCTTTTGTGACCTTAGTTCAAGACCTTTCATAGAAATGAAAAGCATGTGATGGAAAAAGCAGCAGTAAGTTCTGAACTATAGTTTACTACCTCCCCACTTCTCTGAAGGAGCTGTATGATCATCGTCTTCCAACGAGACAGACTTTTTGGCTCCAAAGCCAGCTCTGGATAGTTTCAGAGGTTTTTAAGAAGTGCTATACCACACTGCTTACAACATGGATATTGAGAAATTATTATAAATTCCTCCCCTCTGTAGTAGGAATGCCTATGAATGCCTAAATACTGTGACAGGGGTTTAGGTTGTCGCCGTGTTAGTCTAAAGACATAGGCAGACAAGGTTGTTTGTGTGAATCTGATATCTTTTTTTAGACCAACTTAAATAGTTGGAAAAAAATCTTAGAACTAGGAAGAATTCTTTTTAGATTTGTGGAATTAAAGAATAGTGGAGAACTAAAAGAATTCTTCCAAGGCCTTCGCCTCAAGGAATATTTCCATGACCAAAATGAATCCTCTTCAAACAACAGCTCATCCTCTGACAACATTGAGGAAAAAATCAACCCCCAAAAAATCAGACTGGACACCTAACAGTGGACAGAACTCTAACCTTGACCACTATATTGACTGCTTCATGGAAAGAATGAACAATGAAATAATCAACAACACATGCCACCATAGCAACCTCTCTCTACCAGAGAGAAAGGCTATAGAATCTCTAAGATCTAACCACCAAATAGTAATAAAACCAGCAGATAAAAGGAGGAGCTATAGTCATCCTAAATCATGAAGACTACATAAAGGAAGGCAACAGACAACTCTCTGACACCACGACTACAAAGAACTACAAGATCTACTTCCCTTTTCACCATGAAACTCAAAAATATCATCAAATCATTTCCATCAGAACTACAAGAAAAACTACTGACCTTGATCCCCCCACTACCCAACCCGGGGGCTTTTTACATGCTCCCTAAATCCACAAACAGACATATTATATCCAACCATGGAACCCTAACAGGAAATATCAGGATTCATTGAATCAATCCTAAAACTGCTTGTCACCCAAAGAGCAAGTTTTGTCCAAGACATTACAGATTTTCTACGGAAACTTAAAAACATAGACCACCTTCCCAACAACACCCTCCTAGCCACCATGGATGTTACCATCTTATATACCAATATCCCACACCAGAATGGCATCCAAGCCTGCTTTACATACCTATAAGAGCAAGATGACAACTCAGAGTACAGACCCAAAGATATTACTGACCTCACACACAACAATTTCACTTTTAATAACCAACACTTCCTCCAGACCATGGGAACAGCTATGGGCACCAAAATGGCCCCACAGTATGCCAGCCTTATTTATGAGCCACCTGGAAGAAGAAGGACTGCACCATCAAACCGTTGCTATACTTAAGATATATCAATGACATCATCATTTGGACTGAAAACCTGCAATCTCTGATTGAGTTCCATCAGAAATTCAACAATCATTACCCCTCCATCCAACTGTCTCTTGAATACTCGAGCACCAACATCTCCTTTTTAGACACGAGGGTCACTATCCAGAACGGTAAAATACAGACCATGTTATACACAAAATCCACAGACCCACATTCATATCTGCACAGAACCAGCAATCACCCTAAACACACCAAGGAAGCTGTGATATACAGCCAAGCCCTCAGATACCACCGAATTTGCACTGAGGAGAACACCCAGGATTGCCACCTCACTAATCTTAAAAAGGTGTTCACTCAACAAGCAGACAAGGTTCTTTGGGTGAATCTAATATCTTTTATTAGACCAACTTAAATAGTTGGAAAACAATTATTAAGCAAGCTATCGGGTTCAAAAACCCTTTGCCAAGCTAAGAAAGTTTCTGCAGTTGGTGTGTGCTCTTCCTGGATAGAATGAAAAGTAAAGAAGCCAGAGGCTGGGCTGTATGAATATAAGACAGGTAGTCAGTGAAAATATAGATTGAGGGGTCAATGGGTGAGAGACAGGCTCGGGTGAAGGGGGAGGTGGGGGAGAGAGAGAAGGAGGATGAATAGTGGAGAGATACCTGGGGAGTCAGATGTCAGGCAGGTTATAATGTGTCATAAATCCACCAAGGAAGCTGTGATATACAGCCAAGCCCTCAGATACCACCGAATTTGCACTGAAGAGAACACCCGGAATTGCCACCTCACCAATCTTAAAAAGGCTTTCACCCAACAAGGACATTCCTCCAGAGAGATCGCACATTTGAAATAGCCACCCAGATACCACGTGAAGAACTGCTGCAGTACAGAAGAAAACCCCCCACAAATTGCACACCGCTGGTTATGACATATCACTCCTCCCTTGAACCCGTATGGAAAATCCTCAAACAATTGCAACCCATACTTGAAAGAGACCCTATTCTAAAGAGATCTTCCCAGAGCCACCCATCCTAGCCTTCAAACAAGCACCAAACCTCACTAACTTCATCATCAGAAGCAAACTGCCTCAAGCCCAGAACACACCAAAAGAATCCAGACCATGCCATGACAAGAAATACAAAACCTGCCAACACATCTCCACCATCCCCACAATCACTACACCCCACAACAGACCCATCAGCATTCCTGCATCTTACAGCTGCATCTCCAGAAATGTTATATATCTCATCCAATGCACCAAATGCCCTGATGGAAAATACATAGGAGAGATCAAACAACAGCTGTGCACCAGAATGAATGGACACCAGAAATCTATCAAAGACAGGAATACCCAATTACCTGTGGGGGCACATTTCTCACAAGAAAACCACTCTCTCTCCAATCTCTCAGTCCTGATCCTCAAAGGAAACTTACAAAACACTTCTCACAGATAAGCCTATGAACTTCACTTCATCAACCTTCTGGATACAAAAAATCATGAACTAAATATAGACATTGGATTTATGACAGGTCATCTGCCTGACATCTGCACTACCCAAAGAACCTTGTCTGCCTAAGTACAGTGAGAGTTGGGAGAGAGAACCCATTCCACACGGGGGCTTTAGGGTCAAAGTCACAGGCTGTCTCTGCAGTTAGAGAGAAAGTTCGGAAAAGCTACTCCCAAAGATACAAAGTTACCAGATAGCTGTGCTTCTATGGAAGGAAATCTCACTCTTCACTTCAGTAATGCATAGTAAATTACCAATTGTTTTTCAGTAAAATGAAAAATGATTTTTGACATGGTACAAGTGTCTTTTTTGTGAACAAGGGAGGAAGTAAATTCTATAATCTCTGAAGGCACAATTAAGAGGCTATGACTTGGATGATTACACAGTCCGGTGGGTGGCAAATTGGCTAGAGGGTCGTACCCAGAGAGTGGTGGTGGACGGGTCGGTACCGACCTGGAAGGACATGGGCAGTGGGGTCCCACAGGGCTCAGTTGTTGAACTGATACTCTTCAATGTCTTCATCAGTGACTTGGACAAGGGAGTGAAGTGTACTCTGTCCAAGTTTGCGGATGATACAAAACTGTGGGGAGAAGTGGACACACCAGAAGGCAGGGAACAACTACAGGCAGACCTGGACAGGTTGGACAAATGGGCAGAAAACAATAGAATGTGATTTAACCAGGAGAAATGCAAAGTGCTGCACCTAGGGAGGAAAAATGTCCAGCACACCTACTGCCTAGGAAATGACCTGCTTGGCAGCATGAAAGCAGAAAGGGCTCTCAGAGTCCTAGTGGACTCCAAGATGAACATGAGTTGTCAGTGTGATGAAGTCATCAGCAAAGCCAACTGCACTTTATCATGCATCAACAGATGCATGACAAACAGAACCAAGGAGGTGATACTTCCCCTCTATCAGGCACTGGTCAGACCGCAGTTGGAATACTGTATGCAGTTTTGGGCACCGCACTTCAAGAGGGATGTGGATAACCTGGAGAGGGTCCAGAGAAAGGCCACTCATATGATTAAAGGCTTGCAGGCCAAGTCCTATGAGGAGAGACTAGGGCACCTGGACCTCTTCAGCCTCCACAAGAGAAGGTTGAGAGGCGACCTTGTGGCTGCCTATAAATTCATCATGGGGGCACAGAAGGGGATTGGTGAGGCTCTACTCACCACGGTGCCTCTGGGGGTAACAACAAATAATGGCCATAAGCTAGCAGAGAGCAGATTTAGACTGGACATTAGGAAGAACTTCTTCACAGAGTGGCCAAAATCTGGAATAGGCTTCCAAGGGAGGTGGTGCTGTCACCTACCCTGGAGGTCTTCAAGAGGAGGTTGAATGGGCATCTGGCTGGGGTCATCTGAACCCAGCACACTTTCCTGCCTATGCAGTGGGTCGAACTCGATGAACTATTGAGGTCCCTTCCAACCCTAACATCTATGAATCTATGAACTGATGGCAAAACCATCTCTGCAAGCAACAGTAGTAGTAGAGATGCTGCAGTTCACTTCTTGGCCACAGCAGCTACAGTGAGAAGGGCTTCTTCTCTTCAAGCATCATACATCTCAGAGGAGGTGCAGAACACTTCATAGAAAAGTTACCTCCTGAAGCAAAAACTTATTGAGCAATTGAACAGTTGAAGTCTTAACGCTCTTCAGAAAAATGTACATATTACTTTGAGTTCTGCTAGTATGTCTACAGGCCTCTCAAAGGAAGCCCTTCAGATACCAATTTTAGATTAGACACCGTTCCTGCCTTCTCTCAACAATAGCCTACTGTCTTCAAATAGAGAAATATAGGTTTTCTCAAAGGAAGCAAGTGTTTTCTATAGTGGCTGCGAAGCCTGCATTGCTCTCTAGTTAGCAGGCTTGACAAAATTTGAGTCTCAATTTAGCCATTGCTAAACTTCTTCCAGCTTCATTAAAGCAGTCCCCCACTGTAAAATGTTATCAACTCCTGTCCAAGTGTAACTGTGCTGTTACAATATAACCCTACCAAATATGTTTTCAGTTTTCATTGTTTGTAAAAGTGTATTAACAATAGAGAATTTTGCAGAACAGAATTTCACCACTTGATCAAAAATCATTTTCCTGACTTCCTAGATATTGACTGAGTCTGAGAAATCCTATTATAAAACAGGACAACCACAGAAAATCTTCCTCAAAATGGAAAAGATTTTCAGTTTGGCAGTCCAACACAGCCTTGGTCTAATGAGTATCTTCAGGTACACTTACCCTGTTCTGCCAGGCTGGGACTCAAGTAACCATTAAAAAGTGGGTACTAAAAATTGTCTCCCAGGACTAGTCTATTCAGTGCTAGTCCTGGCCAACTCATCACCTTTTCACATCCCTCTGAAGACCCAACTAAAATGGTGACCTCATAGTTTCGTTAAGGAGCCCTAAAAGAGATACATTTGGAATTTCAGGGAAATAGTTTCCACTCTCAGTGATTCTTTATTCTAAAGCAAGAGAAACTGAAACGATGGAATATGGATGAGGTTTCAGGGTCAGGAAGGTTGTGTTTCACCTCCATCATCTCTTCCTTATAGGTTCAAGATTGGTTTGTGGCTTCCAACTTCCATAATACATATTTCCATATTGTGATTATCTCTGATGCACAGAAAATACCCATGATAGACACAAGGGTGCACTCATCGGTGCATGATACTGCCATTCAATATGTCCACAGTGGTGAAAATCTTCACAAAATGCCTACTTATGGTGACTACATATTTAAGGAGAGGAAGTAGTTACTTTTATCCATATTAGGACAAGTAGATGATAAAAGTCAGGTCACATCAAGACTTTTTTTAATCCCTGAACTTCATCTACAACCTGTTAAAAGAATTAATCCTAATAGTAAACTGTAACAACTGCATCATGCAGCTTATCACAGATAAGAGAATTCTTAGGCTTCCACATCAGCAAAAGACATACCTTCCAGATGAGAGATTTCAGTCTATCCAGACAGTTCTCTTCAACATCAAGCTAATTGCATAAACTTCAGATGTTGCAACAACCACAACATTTATTTCAAAATATTAGGCCACGTGTCATCTTTCAGTGAGGTGACACTGCCAGCCAGATCTCACCTACATTCATATCAGGGCTGGCTGGCAATGTTTCATACTTACCTATGAAATATCAAACAGATATGGTTATCTTAGTTATACCTCTAAACCTGCCACTGCTAACACGGCAGAATGCTCAAGCTACTCATGAAAGTGCAGCCTGTGGAGATGCAAATCCTCTTATAAACAGATTTGAATAATCACCTGGACAGACTTCAGGTACGCAGAATGTGCTCCTAAATTATGCTTCTACATATAAACATCCAGAACTCCAAGGTGTCAGATAAGTCTTCAAGAACAACTCTCATGATTTTATTGCAACTCTAGTACATTTGGACTATGTTGTTTTACTTCTCCTATGAAACCTGGATGACAGGTTGCTAATTTTGAAATTTTCCTTATTCAGTAATGATTGTAATTTCTACATCCCTTACTCTTGGTAGAAGTGAGGCCAGCCTTAATAAAGGATTTGACCCTTGCCACTGTTTTGAGATTGAAGTTTGGAGAGGTGAAATGAGTGCCTTTCAATTGACAAGGTTCTTGGTGAGACACTGTTGGATACAGGGACTGTGAGGAATGGCAACTGTGAAAGATGTACATGAAGAATAAGGGAGGAAAAAATGGATTTAAAGATAGGGATGTAGGGATCAGGTGGGAATCCAATGGGATGCAGAGAATAATACAGAAGCTGGAACATGGAAGGAACTGGTTTATAGTTCTCCCATCTTGAGGATCTGCAATTGGAGGGGAACCCCTGAAAAGTTCAGGAAAAAGGCACATTTGTGCATGTGTATTCAAGGGTGGATTTTGCCTTTTAAATCTCATGTACTTTGGGGAGAAGTTGGATTATTTTTTTCTGCTAATACTGTTTGAAAACTAGAAGAAAATAAAAAGCTTCTCAAACTTAGTATTTTGGACTATCTAATGATTTTAAATCTGTTGTAGGATATTTGGGTGTGTGGAATTGTCAACAATATATTACCAAGAGTGACATGCACAGTTGGACAGCTAATAACACCTTACATCTGAGCTTGTTCTGCCCAACTGATCTCTAAAAGTCAACTTTATTTCCAGTATAATATATAGAATGTTCATACTGCAACTGAATGGATAGGACTTGATTATTGGCCAATTAACTGACTGAGACCCTACTAAATTTAGTCCTTCATTAAGTGATTTATTAAATGATTTTGAGACTGTTTATAGACAACTTAAATGGATTTTACTAGCATTGCACAAATTTAGCAATACAGCAGAAAGAAAGTAGTATGAGAAAGTACATAAAATAAGTTTCTTACCAAGTTTATTTCCTAATTTTCTTTTGGGGTTATAAAATCTAGCAACAATGCATTAGAAACCTGTTTTTTTTCTCTTCCCTGGGGTTTAACTGAGGATTTAACTTTTATAGCCTGCAAATTTTAAGAAATTTCATTGTTTCATTGACTTCTGAATACCAGTGCAAAGCAGTTTCTCAGTAGTCCTTGGAAAATATCAGTAATGTAAGATATGACATTCTGAGAAATATTTGGTTCTTAAGGGAATCTGCCTTCTCTTTGCTATGTACCCAGTTTACCATTAACTGGGGCTTCCTTACTTGAATGCAGTCTACTAGCTCAGTGTTCTGTAAGGGCACTGACAGAAGTGATATTTGTAGCATGATTGGCCCCCTGAAAGCAGTCTACAGTTGTGCCATGACAGAAGTGCATGGCTGCAGAGCACTTTAAAAGTGCTAGATAGAGCAACAGATTAACCTTATTTAATAAGGGTTCAGATGAAAGTGCTCCAAAGCAGAGCACCTTCATTAACTTCTGTTTGTCCCTGTGCTTGAGCAGGGCTGGGCTGTATCAGCCCAGCTCCACCCCTGTGCTGTCTTCAAGATGGGAAGGAGGAGAAGGCCTGGGAGGGAGCTCTGGCTAGGGATTACCCAGCCTATGCTTGAGGGGCAGTGGGTGGCTTAGAAACCCCCATCCACCTGCCCCTTCCCCCCCCAAATGCAGGCTGGGCAAATCCCAGACTGGAGCTCCCTTCTCACCCCTGCCCCTCAATTCAGCCAGCACAGACTGCCACAAATAAGTAGAATCAGCATCAGTCATTGGTGGGGAGTCAGTGGCAAGGGAAATTGGTTGCCACTGGATTGCACTGCCACTGATTCTGCTTGGCAGCAATGGAAGAAGCCTGCAACAGCTGAAGCAGGGAGGTGTACAGGAAGAACCAGCAGCCATAATTCACGTGCCTCCTCCCAAAACCTTTTGTGGCCCTCCTATAGGGGTGTGCTCCACACTTTGGGAAGTGGTGTATTAACTCATTGACTTATTTCCTCCACTCTCTAATGCATGTAACACATTTCACACTGACAAGTTTGGAAATTCATTAGTGCTTTAGATTTGGGGCCTCTCTATTTTACAAATAAAATAATGAAGACTCAGAAATAGTCAAAAGGCCTTAGCACAGGGCTCAACAACTGATGATGTTTCCAGCTTGTGGAGCTTGGGCGTTTCAGTGGTGTTTCTACTGTGGGCCACTGCTCGCAGGGAGTAAGAGAAACAGCAGTGTGGAGAGGAGTAGCGACATCCTGCAGTTCCAGCTCTAGTAGCACAACCATGTTTGGAAATGGCCTGCACTCACAAGCTAAGCCCCATTAAAGTAGCCAGCCCCTTGCTGCAAAATGTTGCTGACCCCTGCCTCAATATAATTGTGCAGTTACAATAACTGTACCTAGTATGTTCCGTTTTCATTCTCTGTAAATATGTATTGATAGATGGTGTTGAAGAAAAAAGCTTCCCTGCCAGATCCAAAGTCATTTTCCAGATGGCCTGAATGTTGACTTGTTAAGTGCCACTGGCAGAGTCTAAGGAATCCTATTAGAGAGCAGGAGGTCAAGCACAGAAAATCTTGCCCAGAGTAGAAAAGATTGGCAGCCCAGTGCAACCTCAGTTAGATGAGAGCTTGTACTGCCTAGATTCTTGATTACATCCTGCAAGAATAGCTTGATAGGCTCTTATCTATTTCAAGCCTACCTTGCAGTGATTTTGCTATGCCACCCAGTTTTTCAGCCAGGTTCAGCTTTTCCCCACCGTGCTTTCAAATTTAGGGTGGGGGTATGAGAGTCACTGTTTATTTAGTGGCAACTAGATTGCCGTATTTTTATATGGGACACCGCTTGCTAGGCATATGGAATAGGTGAATATGTAAAGATAAAAAAGTCTTATTGTTTACCTTAAGATGATTTTGTCTGGGTGGATCATGTGGCCTGCCTTCTACCCCTCTTTTTTCAGTTTCTTTAAGCTAATTCTGAGTTAGCAAAGGAATGAGAAATAGTTGCAGCTGCTCTGTCCTTGATGCCCTTAACTGGTTACATAAAGAGAATCGGGACACAGGCACAAGCCAGTAGACACTGCTATTCAGAGATTACATAGTGCAGTACTGCAGTCTAGCCACTGATCCCCCAGTCTTTACTTGTGCATGCAGTTATTCTATCCCAAGTGCAGGACTTTGCACTTGTCCTTATTGAATTTTCTCTGGTTGGTTATGAACCACTGTTTCAGTCTATCCAACTCATTCTGGACCCTAGCTCTATGTGCTGCAGTACCTATAACTCCACCCAAGTTAGTGTCATCAGCAAATTTGCTAAGCATATGCTTAAACCCGTTGTCCAAATCATTAATGAAGATTGCAAACAATAACGGACCCAGGACAGACCTCTGGGAACCCCTCTCAACTGGACATTGAGTCATTGAAAACCAGTTGTTAAGAATGATAATCCAACCAGTTGCATATCCACCTTACAGTACTTTTACCCAGCCTGTCTTTTCTTAGCTTGTTAATGAGAATGTTGGACACAACGTCAAAAGCTTTACTAAAAAGTCACAAGTATGCCTGTTTGCACACGTGCAAACACATGTACATTTCAGTTCTCATTTTTTTACATAAAATGTTGGATTTAGATCAATAATAACATCTCAGTCATTCATTTATTTTTTTCTAAAGCAACAATACTTTAAGCAGCAGTACATTAAGCTACAATACATTAACAATACATTAAGCTACATTAAGCAACAATACTTTACATTAAGCAACTGTTACATTAAGCAACAATACTTTCCTGCATATAAGATATCCCTTGTTTTTGAAAGGCAGAACAAGTGGGAATATCTACATGTGTAATTACTGTGAAGCAATAAACTCCAGAATTTACTACTGCTGGGTGCATCATTTGAATGTATGCCCAGGACCACAGCATGTTTAGCTGGGTCAGAGCAGCCCCAGCTGGCAGGGGGTCCAAGGGGTCAGCCTGCTAGCCTGGGGCTGCTCCAGCCCAGCTCAACATACTGTGGAGGGGCTGGCTGGAGCATGAGGGTGCTCCAGTGCAGGGCTAGCCAGCAGGCAGCCCCCATACTGAAGCACCCTTGTGCCCCAGCTAGCCGTGTCAGTGTCCACACATGTACTGCTGCAGAGTAAAAAACTACTCCAGCCTAATAGCCTTGTAGATGGAAGACACCTGTTGCGGAACTAATTAGTCTACAGTAAATGTCTTGTGTAGACATGTCCCGTAATGAAGCAGCAGAAGCTACGGAGTCAAGTCTGCTCATTGTTCTGCTCCCCACTGCTCCCTGTGAACCAAGTGCAGATTTTACTTTCGCTTTTGCCTGGTAACTAGTCGACACTGTTCTTACGATATTTCTCTCATACTATACAAACTGCAATTTCCAGCAGCTGTTTTTTGGCAGAAAGTGTTTGTTGTTTGGGGGGGGGGTTTGCATACAATGGTATACCTTGGAGCTGTTTTTAATTTGTTACCATATCTTAGTTATATACAAAGATAAAAAACAGTGCATAGAACTAATACAGTTATAAAAGCCACACCATTCCTATGCCACATAGGAAAAAATAAACATATCTAGGAGTATAGCATTAAAATTATAAATGTGGTCCAAGTTATTGGAGTGCATATTGCTTCTTCATGTACAAGATACATGAGCTGTATGTTGTAAGGAAGGTAATTGTTAGTTAAAAGTAGACCGAATAAAATAAGGATGTTCTAAAAACTTATTTATTGACTTTTGTACAGTTTACCATTGTCAGGTGTACAAACTAGCAAGTTTAACTTAAAGAACATTTCAGGGGGATCAGTTTATTTACATGCGGGTATACTTAGAGTAAAAAGAGTGAATATTAAATGCTGTGACTGCTGTTACATTTTACTTTATTAGGAAAAGAATGATTGCTTAACAGTGTGTTTTTGTTTTATTAACAGGCACCTGATCTTGAAGGATTCTCAAAGTTCACTGCCGAAAACAGATATATTTGAGCCTCACCTTCTCCATCAAATGTCTCTGTAACCGGAAATTACAAAGATGACTGGGACACATCATAGCTGTGAAATGAATGTTCCATGTAATATCTAAATAGTGTTTAATTCAGAAAACACTAAATGATATTTTCTACAAGATCATCTTTCTTGGAATGTTAATTTACTAGATTATCACATCAGTCATCCAGTTAAATGTGGATGTATTGTAACAACTTCAGAAATAAAGGTTTTGAATTTGGTGGTTCATTTTCATGTGTATGAGAAAAATGCATTATCTGTCAATGATGCAGGTTTTCTGTCCCTTAAAGTCTGACAAATGCTAGATATTTTGAAAACAAATTTCCAGGGACAGTCTTGTCTATTATCAACCTACTTTTAATTTGGGGGGGGGGGAGTCTAATGAGAGGGTTGAAATGGGGAGTGGAGCATTGTGGGATGTGGGATGTGGGAGAACTGCTGGGGCATACAGATGTTTCAGGAAGCACTTTGGCCATTATTTAAGCGCTTCTTCAGCCATGCATATTTGTAACCAGGCTGTTTGGAGCACTTCAGAAGCACTTGCAGCGCTTCAAACAGCACATCTGTCAGCGGAGAAGGAACCAGAAAAAATGACAGTGATTATATCGGTTCTTTGAGGAAATTTGTTATTAGTCTTATTAGACTAAGGATGTGAGAGTTCTGCTAAAAGCTAAGGATTCCAGGATGCTCAGGTTGCAGCTGTGCCCAAGACTGCCTTTTCTATTTATGCTCATCAGAAACAGTGTAATGTTCCCATTCCTGCTGAACTTGGACCTCATTGCCTTTGTTTTTTATGCCTTTGTCATTTCAAGATAGTGCACTTTGCAACTATCTGAGGCTACATTTTATGAGCATTTTTTAAATGGGAGAATATGACTGCCTATTTATTTAGGTGCAGCAAGAGTTGTAAAAACACAGTTATGTTGCAGTTTGCACTAGCAGCCTATCAACTTTTTTATGAAGTTTAGGGAATTGCTTTTGACCAATAACGACCTTGTCACAGGGAGAAACCAAAGGAGGGGCCCAAAAATACTAGAGGGAATCCCCGAGGTAAGGAACCTTCAGAGGGGCTGGAAAGAGAAAGAAAAAGTGAAAGGAGATACTTACCTACAGCGCGGCCAGCGGCGGAGTCGGAACTGAGGGAGGAACCTGCGCGGCTAATCAGCTGCGCCTTTATACAGTTGCGGCTGGCTGGTGACGTCAGCCGCGATTGCAGGCCAGCAGAAATAAAGAGAGCTGCCAGCAAGAAGGCGAGGGAGGGCAGAGTGATGCTGGCAGGAACACTGGCAAGAGGTGCCGTCCTGAAGCTCCTGTGGGAGGAACAGGAGCCAGGAGCTGTTTCCCACCCGGGAGGAACACACTGGCCTGAGGTTGTGGGCAGCAGCGAAAGGAGCTGGGAGCTGAAGGCGGCTCCTCAACCCTGCGAACCCAAACAAAAAGGCAGAAGGACGCAGGAAGACCCTGACGTCAGAGACCTCCATGGAAGAGTCGAAGAGGCCAGTGCAGCTACCAGCATCAGACCAGGAAGGGACCGTTGGTGGCACTGGGGGAACTGAAGAGGTTTACCAGGTGGGAGACGAGGGGACAGGCATCTGTCGGAGGACCACAGCGTTGCCCACGAAGCCAAAGACGAGGCAATGAGAACTGAGGAGCAGGGTGCAAACCGCAGGATACCCCAGCCGTGTATAGGGCAAAACCAAGACCCTTAAGGTTGATAGGAAGTTGTTAGCAGCTCAGCCAGGGGGTCGACAATAGGGAGCAGTTGGGTTCCCCAGAGGATAGCAGCAGTCCTTTTTGTTGTTGTAATTTTGCGTTTCCCACTTTTGGAGGGGTTGAGGGTTAGAACTTGGGAGCTGGTTTGATACATAGGCCACAGGGTGGCTGGTGCCCCTTTAGGAAGAGGCAGCAGCCTCGTGGCCTGGGTAGGATACTGCTGTCTGTTTTCCCTTCTGAAGCAGGGTGGCTCACCCCTCCCTGTGAGAGTAACTTGGGAGCAGCAATCAGGAGGCTGGCCAAGAGGACAACAGTGACCTGCCAAGGCTGGGTGTAAGGGCAAGGTAGAGGGGAGGTAGAGCCTCGCAGAAGACCACCAGATGGATGTCCCACCACCAAGGGATCCCAAATGGCTCAAAAATGGCTCAACCCCGCACTGAAGTAAGATTCAAAGTCGTGGCAGGCGAGACTGGGGAAGACTGCACTGGAGGCGAACACCTACTCAGCGGGCCATCAGGGACGGTAAGACGGACATCATCAAACATCCAGAATAGAGCAGTGTGCGACCGGATGTTTGAGACCAGGCTGGCACAGACCTATATGGTTTGGAACCTGGCTAGCAGACACAGATTTTTTCCCATGTATGATACTGTAGCAGTTATGATCAGCAGAAATATTCAAGCTGTCACCACCAGAAGGGAACTAATGGAAATTGAAATTGAAATTCACTCCTCCCTTGGTTTTTTTCTATTTTATGATGGAAGTTGTAAAGTTATTTGAGAAAGGAAGCACCTTGGTTAGTGCACAGTGGGCATGTCTGCACATTCGTTTACGACAAATTAAATTTACTGCACAATAAGTTATGCGCAGTAAGCAGGAATAGACTGGTGTCTACCCATGCAGCCATTAAAATTTATTAATGCTGTGTGTGGACTGACGTGGGACTAAAGTTAGTCCCAAGTCAGTCCACACACACAGTGTTACTGCACAGTAAGGCGTCTACATGTGCGTTACTGCACAGTAACTAATCAGGCATAAATTTGATACCTAAATGATACAGGAATAAAATTTACACCTAGGTTGACATAAGTCCCTATAGTTACTGCACAGTACGGGAATGCACAAGTAGACATGTGCCTGTACTGCGCAGTAATTTACATTACTGCACAGTAAATGTGCACATGTAGATGCACCCAGTATGTAGGCAGAATGCTTAGTGTTATATCCTACTGGCTGATTTATATTGTCAAAGGGTGCATCTACACATGCATTTGATCTGGGATCAGTTTACTCAGGAGTAAACTCATGAGTAAGCGCTCCTGGGCAGATGTCTACACAGACAGGGAAGTGGGAGCAGATTTGCTGTTAATGGCAACAAACTGCTCCCACTTTCTGAGGCCCTGCAATGGGTCCCTGTTGCCACCAGGGGGAGTTTTAGGCCTCCCCCTGCCCCCAGTGCTAGCCCAGGGGCTGTCAGCTAGCTTGCTGCCCCTCCAGCAGATGGGGCAGGGGGCTGGGACCTACCCTACCCCTGCAGCTCTTTCCAAGCTCGATCGCTGATTGGGACACGGGGCATGGGGCTAGGACCTGCCCTCCCCAGAAGAGTTCCCAGCCCCCACTCTGCAGGGTCAGGGCTGGAGAGCCTGTTCCCCACTCAGCTCTGTGAGCAGAGAACTGGGTGGGGAAAAGGCTGGGGAGCTTGTTCCCCTGCTCAGCTTTGTGAACGCAGAGCTGGGTGGGGAACAGTCTGGGGAGCCTGCCCTTATCTCCCAGTTGCAGAGCCCAACCTGGTAGCAGGCACCTCCTGGGGACAGGGAGATATCTCCTGCCTCCCGGTGGCTGGCTGACTGGGAGCACATTTCCTCCCCGTCAGGCATTTACGGAAGTGCTACTGCAATATTACTAATTGAAAATCAATTTACTACTTGCATTTGCAGGTAACAAATTTACTCGCAATTAGCAAGTTTTACTGCGCAGTAAGCATGTGCATGTGTAGACGCACATGCTTACTGCTCAGTAAACTACACTACTGTGCAATAAAGTGTCTCATGTAGATGCACCCAAAGAGTAACAGTAGAATAGTAATTAAAATTTAATTTTAGTTTGGATACTTGAACTATCTCTACAGGAACCTGGAGTTTCAGATTAGCTGCTTTGTATCAATTTGAATGAACTATTGGATTAAAAATGCTTTTATTTATTCTCAAGATTTTCAGAGCTAACCCAGTCCACTACCATAATCACTAAATTATATTAAAACCAAATCTTGCTCCCTTACTCAAGTAAAACTGTCACTGAACCCACTAGTAGTTTTCTCTGATCAGGAAATTCAAGATCTGGCTCTCTGAATTACACAGGTGCATATTGTTTGTTTTGTCATTACTGGTATTTGTAATATTTTATTGCTGTTAAATTCCCAAAGAAAAAGTAAATGCTGTTGGGAACAGCATCTACTTTTATAGCTGCTGGACTTCTGACTTTATGCAACATGTAGCAAGATGTTATTTGGAAGAATTCTTTTCACTTTTTTGTTTCCTTCTCCATTCCAATGCCTAGTCAAAAACTGGCCATTATAAGGGATTTCTAATATTTTTCTGTTTGGATGTTCGATTTGAGACATCTAGAGCAGGAGTGGGCAAAATATGGCCACCAAAAGAGGGTGGGTAGGTGGAAGTAGTGTCTGGGAATGGGATGGGTGGCCAGGGCGGGAGCTGGGGCTGGGATTGTGGGACAGTGACAGCGCAGGGCCATGCAGGAAACAGATCATGGCTCTGCCGTAGGATGTGGCCCTGGCCACACTCATCCATCCCACTCCCAGATGCCACTCTTCACCCACCCATGCCCCCATCCCATCTATCCAGCTGAGTGCACCCTGCCCATAGGGGTCCCAGGCCAGTCTCTATGGAGGCCCCACCTTCCCACTCACCCACTCCGTCCAGCACCCCACAGACAAGTCTAGTAATCTACCACTTAGGGAGTTCTGGTGAGCTGTTTCAGGCTGGAGGTGGGGGGTGCTAACCCAGCCCAGCACACTGTGGGGAGAGGGGAGTTACTGACTTGGCCCACGTCAGCTCACCAAAACTCCCTAAGGGCCTCCAGCCCTAATAATTGCCCAGCCCTGATTTAGAGACTGATTTTCTTCAAAAGTTTTTTCACCTCATTTAAATCAGTTGGAAAGGAGAGCACTTAGCAATAAAAGATGGAGGCATTCATTATAGAATCTACAGCTATTAAAGCCTGAAAGAACCATGATCATCAATCAGCATCTAGTCTGGCCTCCAGTATGGCACAGAATTTCACCCAATGATTCCTTCAGGCTTCAGCAAACCTAAAAAAAAAGTGGTTAAATCATATTAAGTCTTTTAGAAAGACATCTGGCCACCAGTGGAGACCTTTTCAAACGTTGACCTAACTGACTTGCCATCTAGTACATTGAAGTTTTAAGCCCTAGACAACATTTTCCTTGAATTTTGAAGGGCATATAAAATAAAATGTGGGATTTCTGCTAACTGCAGGTCTCTCAAGGAATGTTAACATTGTGCTCTCAGAGCAAGGAGAATGGAAAATCTTTCTGATGGCATGAGCCTTCCCAAAATATTTTAGATTCTTTTTTGAATTTGTGATTCTGTAAAATACATTAAACGAATTAAGTATAAAGCTTTGATTTTTGGCTACTTGGTGTTTGCACTCTTACAGTTATACGAAATTGAGAAAACTATATTTGGTTTACATAACCATTTTTGAAGAATCACCTCCACATCGGTTTAATTATATTTAATTTGGTACATTTATTTCAAGATGGCTGGATTTATTTACCTTTACAACTGAAAGTAGAAAAATCTAAGTTGATGCTAGTACTCTCTTAATTTAAGACAAGTTTTAAAAATAACTACATATGAAACCATGATTTTTAGTGGCTGTATTTTCAAAAGGACTAACTATCTTGACTGGAATTGGTTGGAAGAAGTCATTAAAACATTTTTCCCCTGGAAAATGATATTTTGGTGTAATAACAAAACAAAGAGTTTCTCCTATGTTGTACAAAGGATCAAACTATTCTATTATTAGACAAATAGAGCACTTTAAACATGAAGATAAGCTGTTTCAATCTTCATAAAGTAGCTGCAGCTTTTTAAATTAAATTAAATATTATTATTTGTTATGTTATCTTAGGACATTATGTGATATAATGCAAGTCATGAAGTAATATCAAATATAGAAGTTAAAATAACATATTTGTAAACATTTTTTTTCATGTAGAATTGTGGAAATATTTGGGATTTCTTTTTAGCAGGTGCGTTATGAATGCCACAAAGGCAATTGGAATAATAGAGCTTAGCCCAAAGCTATTAAAGGTAAAACAGTAAATGTAAAAATACGATGTAGGAGGCTGGGATTCAAGTCTCTAGTTTGCCTAGTTTACCTAATATTTCTCTATTTTATATTGTATGTTCAGTGTGGCAAAGAATCCCTTTTCTTAAGTGTTGAATCAGTAGGCTATAAAATCACACTCACTTGCTTCCCCTCTAGCTCAATTGACATTTATTTTTTCCCTTAAAAAACAGAATGGCTTCAACAGGAGGACATGATCTGAGAACCTGTACTGAATTGAACCCCAGATGCAAGAGAGGCAGAGAAATACCCAGTTGCGTAGATAGCATGCTGCCCAGGATGCTCAAATATAAGGCACCTGGAAAATGCCGAGAAGCAGACCTAAAGGCCACAAGGAACTCCAAATGGCAGAAACTAAGAGGCCTCCAAAGTTAGCTGCCAACTGAGAAGAGGTTTTCAGGACTGCAATTTGGGACTGGTGCCTAAGTACAAGATAGGCATCTTAAGTCTCTTTAGGGATCCAGTCCCTCAGGTTTAAGTAAGATTTTTCTGGATTTCAGACCCTAGTTTGGCCAACGCACCCCCTGAAACAATGTCAATCATATTCAATGACCTACAAAAGGTGAACAACAGTACAGGAGTCTCAAAATTTAAACTCAAATTATTCTCGTTTCACTTGACATGTCCTGGAAACATGTACTACTTCATTCACGCTGTCCTAAGATGGACTACCGAGGGCCTGACCCCTGACAGAGCCATGAGAACTTACACTGACCACGGATTGAACCACTGTGGGAAATGCAAGCAGGTATCAGCTGGTGTGAGATATCACAGCTCTGAAATGAATGAGCAGAAAAAGATCATTTTTGTGTGATTTCTTAGTTGGTCTAATAAAAGGTATCTCTGAACCAAGAGTTTTAGAGGTTTGCATTGCTGTTACAACTATGCACCAGCCAGGAAAAATAACCGCCCATTATTTGCAAGATGTGTCCACCCATTTCTACTTCTTGATTCATTCAAAAGCAGGGACTTGGCTTGCTTACTGGAATAAAAATCACAGGTACAGAGTAGCAAGACTTTCCTGCCCAGAGTAAAATAATACATCAGCTGACAGATCCCCCTGGAGCATCTAGGGCAAAAATAATTAGATTAAGTACAAGTCATTTATCCTAAATGATTGGAAGTATTTGGGGACATTACACTGTGTTTACATAGCAAGTTAGTTAAAATGGCTTAAATCCTTGAATAAAAGGAGGCCAGACACTTTAACTGCTGGACATAGGTAAAGTAGAAAATCAATTAACAATCTGGGCTTATGGTAGAGGTGATACCTTTTCTTAGACCAACATGATTTTTGCAAAAAAAAAAAAAAAAGTCTTTAACTGCAAGCTTTTGGGCACATCTGGTGGGTATTTCAGCACATTGTTTTAGAAGATGTGTTGGCCGATCTAGGGTCTGAAATCCAGGAACAAATCTTATTTAAACCTGAGGGACTAGATCCCTAAAGGGACTTAGGATGCCTAGCTTGTAGGCAACATTATAGACCCTCCATCCTGAAAACTCCTACCCAGTTGCTTGTGCCAGAAAGCTTGCAACTGAAGAATTCGTTTTTCAAAAAGTCTTGGTGGTGTAATAAAAGATATCACCTCCACCATGAGCCCAGATCGGGGTTTTTCCCTCTAGACCAACAGGACTACAAGCTAAAATCAGTCAACTGCACTGATAACAAATCTGGAAAAGTGAAGTTTTTTGTGAAGTTGGTTCTTCATGGGTTGGAGTTTTCTCGCCCTAATTTGAGCAGAGAAGCTGGAGACGGACTTGGCGGGCACAGGCCTTCCTGGTGCGGGGCGGCGGCGGCGAGGGCGGCCCGCTCGCCAGGGCCGGGAGGAAAGCGGCGGCGGGGCGGGAGCGGGGCTGCCGGACAGCGACTGCCGCTCGGGAAGTGCGGCGGGCGCGAAGCCCTCGCTGACACCTCCGGGGAGTGCAGGGACGGCTGTTTTCAGGCGGCTTCAAACCCCGCCGGCTGCAGGGCAGGCTGAAGGGTGTCGGCGGCCTTTGCCTGGCCCTGTGACGGGCTCTGCAGTGAGGGGCGTCCTGGGCCCGCCTCACCGGGCCCGGGCCCGCCGGTGCCTCTCCTCCTCCAAGCTGCCCCACCTGCCGCAGGCCGTACCTGCCCTTCGCCTTCAGCCCCGTCCTTCCTCCGGCCTAATGTTTCAAATTAGAGCCGAAGATGACGGGCTTAATTTTCTTGGCCGCAAAGCCGGTAACAAATCGCTCAGACTTTATTTTTCTAATGGGCCCAGGAGTTGATTTATTGTGTCTGCCTTATCGCGGCATCGGAGCCGGCTCAGCATGTTTTCCCCGGGCTCCCTCTATCCCCGCGTGTTTATTTGGGCTGTCGCTTCTCATTACTGTGCCCGGCGCGTCGTGACCCGCGTTTCCCTCCCGGCCCCGCTCCGAGGAGGGGCCACGACGCTTCCTCCCCCCTCGCCCGCCGGGCAGAGCCGCGACCCCCGGGTCCTTCCCGTCCCGGCGCGGGGGGCGGAGCGCGGGCACGGCGCCCGGGG
>NW_017728886.1:210527120-210529186 GCF_001723895.1 Crocodylus porosus | reverse complement strand
CGGAGGCCGCGCGGGGACAGCCGCCCCCGTCCGGCCCCAGCCCGCGCTAGCGCGCCTCCCAGTGCGTGTCCGGCGGCCCCGGGGGAGGTAAGTGCTGCTGGGCCGGAGGACCCTAGAAGCGCCCCGGAGCTGGAGGGCGACGAGCCCCGGGCGGGGTGTCGGAGCGGGGCACTGGTTTCTTGGCCCGGTTGATCGCTTTTCTGGGGCCGGCGGTAGCTGGGATGGAGTTGGAGGAGCTGCCGACTCCACCCCAGCCCCGCCGCGGGGCAGCGCACGCGGTCGCCCGCAGCTGTCCTTGCCTCTCGCAGCATTTCAGCGGCAACTACGTGCAGGGTGCGGTAAAGGCAGCGGCCCAGGAAACCTCTGCCTCTCGGAAACTCCTTCAAGAAGAGCCGGGGTGGTCCTGCTTTGGTTGGACAGAGCTCCCGAGATCCCGACCAACCCTCAGTGCTGTGGCTGGTACAATAACGCTCCCTGAAATGCTGCTAGTCCGACTAGGAAACGTTTGGTGCCAGAACCGGGACACAAGTTATTTGCAGAGAAAGAAAAGCTGTAATCCTTCTTCCTGTTAAAGGCTAACCAGAAGGTGTTGAGCTTTTCTATTTGTCTTTGGAAAAGTATCGAAAAGGTACCACTTAAATACTTCTGCACATGCAACAAACATTACAGTAGGATCTACATAGATTGCTGCTGAATTGCATTTTGCTGCATGTGTGATAATATAGTAATGTGCTGGTATGGAGAACATTAGCAGAAGTTGTCCCATTCATGCACGGACATGATTGACTCAAATATATTTATATTTAATTTGTCACACAGAAAGGTTAAAAAAGATACTGTCAGGTTAAAATGGAGTGTTTTGCAATTGATGCTTAAATAGCTCTAAATGTGCTAACTAAACAAATCTTTCCCCCCTTCATAGTTTGCTTTGCACAGTCATTTTCAGTGTTTTATTTGTATAGTTGATTTAGATATCAAACTGATGTCCTTTCCACATTTTTAATGAGAGAACTTTCTCTGCCTTTTGTTTTTAATGACATTTTAGATTTCTAAAATAGATTTGTTTGAATCAAATTTTCTTTCACCACTTATTTTAATTGTTAAATCCTCCTATACATAATGCTTGGGTTTAGGTGTTTGAAACTAAAACGGAACTTATTTCCATTCTTTACAGCAATTTTAAAACCTATGGAACACTTGGTTTACATAGAAAAATTGTGTTTTCCATAGACTTCATACACTTTTCGGTTTTAAAAAGACCAGGTAGTAGGCTTCTGTACTAGGTTTCCTTTCAGTGGACTGTTAAGAAAGTCAACATAGAAAGTACTGGGGGTACACAATATACGGGATCAAGTCCAAAGTATTGTTTTAGTTTGAAACCCCTGTTTAAACAATAAATCTACTTGGCAAGATTTCATAGCGAACATAATCTACCTCAGAAAACACTAAGATAATATCAAATATTGCCATAAACAAACACACAACCCCTGTAGTCTAGTGCATATTCTTATTTCAACTTTTGTAGTTGACTGGCTACTATTTTATCTACTTGAACTAAAATCTAGAATAAGTGCAGAGATATTATGATAAGGTGTAGAAATCCTGAAAGTACTGCTGTGGAGTTCAGTGGTCCATGCTTTACCCAGTATAGTTTGTAGAGCCTTTAAACAGTAAACCTGAGAGGGAGAAATATTACAGGTCTCTGATGCTCTGGGATTGTACTGATGCATCTGTTTCTGTGCCAGTATAGCTAACAAAAATGTGTGAAGAGTAGCCTTTCATATGCATACTCCCATTTAACTAACTGGGATGATTCATATGTCTGTGTTTCACTTCTCTGATTTTAATAGATTCCAGTATTGAGCAATGAATGACCTATCAACACTCAGTGAAGTAAATGGAAAGAGTCCCATTGACTTTGGGATTTGCATTGGGTCCTAGATGAGAAATTTTACTGATGATGGATGAACCAGAACAAAATCTATCCACTTTTTCCTTAGTTGTATTGGCTCTGCATTGCCAGCAAGCTGGGCTATTTGGGGTATGATTTTTTTTGTTTGTTTTAA
>NW_017728886.1:210494229-210527020 GCF_001723895.1 Crocodylus porosus | reverse complement strand
GGTTGATGGGGGGTTTTTTGTTTTGGTTTTTGGGGGCAGTTTTGGTCACCAAAATTTATGCACTTCGGGTTCTGAAAATACTATAATTTGTACCACATTTCTGACACATGCTGGATTTTAAGATAAAGGGAAATAGATATGCAGATGATTTAAACATCGTTCCTCAAGTACATGCATGAGTTCTTGTTTTTAGGGTTCACTTTTTACTTTCAAAATAAAGCATCAATATACACAGAGATTTCCCTCTGGTTTTCAATATATGACAACATGGAATATTAAGTACTTTATAAATAATTCTCTTGCACTCTAAATGAAACAATTAAAGTGAGCCAGCCGTTCTATCCAAGTGTGCTCAATATAACTATAAACCAAATGAATTCCAAACCAATCGGAGCACAAAACAACACCCCTTTCCACGCGTGCACCCATATTAAAAAACATCACCATTGAACTGTTGATCTTTCACAGTGATCACCCATAAACTTTGTTCTTCATTCTACTCCTCCTCCTCTTCCTTTCTTGTTTTCCCCTCTTTCTTTCTTCTTTGATTTTGTCTACTACTCTCATTTCCATCTTTTACAAAATGGTTTAAATGGGTGATGCAAGTGCTTAAAGTTAATCACATGCTTAAATGTTTGGAAGAACCATGGCCTAAACATTTTTCTTTTCCAGTGCATCAATTAGAAACTGTAATAATTGATTTGTATATTACATATTTGATGGCCAGAGCCTGATTACAAAATATTGAATAGAAGATTTAGTAACTTCTTATTTTGTTTACCAAAGAGAGAACAGATCTCCAATCTGTGAAAGATGTGGTCTGATTCATGTAGCATATTGTTCTGACTTTAAGTGTACCTTTTCCTCTGCCTCCCTCAAAAGAACCAAAAAACTGCACTCGGTTTGTATGCAGGACTGACCTACAATCTGGCATCTATGCAGTCTTCAATCTTTGTTCTTGGGTTCTTCTTCTGCATTAACTAAAAATGCTAACTCCATCTTTTTGGCCCAGTTTTTATTTTAATATTTTTTGCTTGTAGTTGACCCTTTGGGTTCTTTTTTTGGTTGGTTGATTGTCCTGTGAGATTACAGTTCAAGATCTCTTATCTAATTATCAATTTATATTTGGAGTAAAAAGCTATTCGCCCTTCCGCCCCAAAACCAAGCCTGAAGAATGTGGTGTCAGCTCTTACAAGTAGATTAATTTATGGTATTTAGTAGCTTTGCCAGAATAAAGGGTGCAGGATCAGGTCCTTAAGCAGGTATAATTTTTAGAGCTGTAGTGGTGAATTTGTGGAAAGTATTCCCAGGTAGGTGGTGGGATTATGTATAGTAATTATGTATTAAAATATATTTAAGTAAAACTTGGATTATACAGTATATGACATTTAACAAATTAAAGGAATGTTAGCTTTATGGGTGGGAGGAGCTAGCAACGATTTCTGGAATTCAGGAAGGAAGTTTTCACTATCCTCATCTTTCCACAAAACAGCTTTGGCTTGTTTTTTACCAGGGGAGTGTCTCTTGTCCTCCTCTAACATAACAAGAAAACAGTAGAAATTGAAATAAAGTTTACAGTTTTCAGAGGACAGAGCTTGCCCAGTGGTACTTCAGCAGCTGCAGACATGAAACAGCCGGTGGCCAGCTTCTCTGACCCCTTATAGCCCCCAGCCTAATTCTGCTGTTGAAAGAATCACTGCTGCTTTCCTTTGACTCTGCTCCTTGCAAGCGAAGAGAGGATATCCGGCTCTGTGTAACTTTGCCCCGAAAAGAATTTGGATGCATCTTTAACCAGCTCTTATTATTTTTATAGCAAATAACAAAATAAAAGGAAAAGCAAAAACCAAGCAATTGTCCTCAGTTTTACAGGTCAGAATGCTGTTGTTCACTGGAGTTGACAACTTTAAGTTTCTCTCCTGGTTCTTGTATCTCACACGGTGCTCAACACCCCACTGAGTACCATATAGTAGCACAATAAATGACATAACTGGCATCCACATAATTGTGGCTGTCTCCTTCTTCGTCCCTTTTTTTTGGTCAGAAAACTATGAGACTCTTTACCTATAGTGTGTGTGTGTGTGTGTGTGTGTGTGTGTGTGTGTGTACTGCTTGTGGTTTTCATTAGTAAATACAAAGCTGCAATGTACCTTGCACTTGGAAGAGAAGATCTGGTGGTTTTTGGTAGGTCTGAAGTAAAGGAGCACCAATGCATTGGTCCAATATTGGATTGGCACTGATATAAAGAAAATTGACTATATCAGAAATTGGCCTGAAGTGGCTGATAATTGGGCTGATAAATGCTCATGCATGCATATAGCTCAGCTGGTAAGTCTGTTGGTGGAGGGCGGGGGGGGCAGATCTATGGCCCCCACAGCGAGGGAGGGAGTGGGGCTGGGGTAGGAGCTGCCCAGCCAGGGTGGGGCAGGCGTAGGACAGAGCCAAGGCATTTCCAGGGGGGCACAGGGAGGAGAGCTACAGGGGTGCTGCAGCCACCTCAAATTTTGCTGAAGTGCCTCCCAGTGTCACTGCCCACCCTTAGTGCAGTGCAGCACAGCTCCCAACCCCAGCCTGCAGCTGCAGCCCACCTGTCCTGTCCCGTCCAACACATCTGGGGGCACATGCCCCCCTGCCAGCACCCCCGTGCCTCCCAGACAAGCAGCAGGAACTGCCCCCCTCCATGCCCCCTGGACAAGACGTGGCAGTGCCTACCCCAGCCCGAGCCCCACTCTTATCCTCACCATGGGGGGCATTGATCTGTCCCTCTATACCCTCTCCCCTATTCCCTTCCACCACAACAGGCTTACCAGCTGGACTCAGCTGTATTGGAAATCAGATTGATATTGGCCAATGTCTCCTTAAAAATCGGTTATCGGTATTGGCTCCCAAAATGTCTATTGCTTCACCTCTAGTCTAAAGAATTGCAGGAATTTCTGCAGTCTTGATTTGGCTCCTTAGAGAGCATTGTCTCTTGTACAAGCAACCTTTACCTGGCTATTGACAGTCCTGTTATGCAAAAAGAACACAATTTTTATCAATATCTTTTTTTCTTGGTGTTTTTAAATTAATTGTGTTGCACTTAAGCATATATATGTTGGTTTAGTACACAGAGAGGACTTCCTTCTCGTGTAGAAGGTATTTTGAGCTTTGCTGTAGACTTATGGTACTGCTGCTGCTGCTGCAAGTGTCTGTTTGGTTTCAGAGGTGTTCTTGTTACTTGCAGGATCCTCCCTTTCTGGGAAGTCACCGATGGACTATAGAAATGTATCTGAGAATGGCAAGGACATCTCCAGCCCTAGTTCAGAGCCTGACTTACTGCTGACTTCAGCAGCTGGCAGTAATTCCTGCTCTTCCTCCTCAGCTGGGCAACGGGCTGGAGCAACACCTGGGAGACCAGCAGCTGCAAATGCTGCTCGGGAGCGCAGCCGGGTGCAGACTCTGCGGCACGCCTTTCTGGAGCTGCAGAAGACTCTACCTTCTGTGCCACCTGACACCAAGCTCTCCAAGCTGGATGTGCTGCTCTTGGCTACCACCTACATCGCACACCTCACCCGTAGCCTACAGGATGAGGAAGAATTGCCTGGGGAGGGCTTGGGTACCCTGAGAGGAGATGGCTACCTGCACCCTGTCAAGGTAGGGCATCTAAGGTATCACTAGCCCCTTCTCTTAGTAATGAATGAGCTTATGTGGATTTGAAATGCTTATTTGGTACTAAAGATGCAATCAAAATATTTACCTTGTTAAACTTAAATGCTGTGCTTAATTGGAGTACAGTATTTCCAGAACTTTACCTAGGCCTTAAAGGCATGATTCAAGGCACACAAGAATTAAGTATTTCCACTAACTTCGGTGGGTTTAGCAACTGGCTGTCAAATGTGGAAGACACCCAAGGGCTAGGGCTGATGTAGCTAATGAGATGAACAGCAGCCGAACACAAAGTCCTAGCCACAAAGCTCATTGGAGGGTGCATCTACACATGAAATTAATGTAACTGAGCATGGGAGACTGGTGCCACCTTAGTCGGGGGGGCACATGCCCCCCAGCAGCCAATCTCAGGGGGCGGAGGGTCCCCACAGCTGATGACACCGACTGGGAAATAACCATGGCACTCCCAAAAGTGGCTGCGGTGCTTCAACAGGTGCTTGCAGGGGGGGGACTGGTGCTCCTGCCTGCCCCCACTGCCTGTTGCCTAAGCGCAGCCTGTCAGGGGGTATAGCCATGCTCTCAGGGGGTGCACTTGCACCCCTGTCCACCCCATATGTGTCGCCACTGCAACTAAGTAAAGTCTGGTATGGTTTACATCAGAGTTTATTGCTGCTCCATGCTGTGTTTACACAGATGCCCAGGACCGCAGCATGTTAAACTGGGTTGGAGTGGCAACAGTTGACAGGGAGCCTTTAGGGGATCAGCCTGGGAGTGCTCCAACCTAGCTCAACGTGCTGCTGAGGGGCTGGCTGGGACATAAGTGCTTCAGTGCCAGGGCTAGCCATCAGGCAGCCCAGGCACTGAAGCACCCTTGTGCCCTGGCCAGCCCCATCGGTGTCTACACATGCGTTGCAGTGCACTCAATGCCACTGCAGTATTGACAAGTACTATTCTGTGGCAGCATCTATTGGTTTACTATGGCCTAATAGGACTGCACATGTAGATGCTGAGACTTTACTGTGAAGCTAATTATTCAGCTCTGCAGTAAACATTTATGCATATGCACTGGCAGGGTAGGAATAGAAGCCTAGAGTACTGCTTAGAAAATCCAGTAATACCCATTATAGTAAATGCAGCTGTGGGTGACATGATCCGCTAGTATACAGCAATGATCCCCATCGGGACAAAGTTTGGTAGAATTATTCAGACTGTTCCCTTTCTCTTTGATTGAACTCAGACATAAGAGGTAGCATTAGTTATTGTTTGTACATGCAGTCATTATGTAAAGGAACTTTTATGACTCTTTGTTTAAGACTTATTCTACTTTATAACCAGGTTGGGTACAGGAGTGCTACCAAGAAAAGGTAGCTAGGACAAATGTTGAACAGATGCTAGGTTGAATCTGAATGCATTACACAAAGCATTTAATCTCAAATTCAATTTCAGGTTGTTTGCTTGCTTGCTTGCTTGTTTGTTTTTTGAAGATCACCGTTTTGTTTTACACTTGAAATTCTGCTGAATCCAGGATGATTCAATTATGACTAATTTTGAACTGATCTCTAATTTCTCGCAAATTCACTGAACCAATCAAAGAGTTCCTTGTTTACAATATTAAAATTGTTCTTACTCTTATTCATTCTCATTCATTTTCTGTATATGTATGTACAGTCTTGCACATTATGCCATATTAGCCAACAACCTACAGAAGGACTAGTTTAATTTAAATCAGGCAATTGGCTTACATATATGATTATATATGACTTAAGAGCTTACATGACTTCTTTAGGAAGCCAAAATATTAAATATTCCATCTAAGAAATTAAGGTTCTTAGCTTGAAGATGTTTATTTCATAACGTAGTCAATAATTTATATGCATGTCAGAACAAGTTCTGGCCCTTACATCACTTTCCCTGATGCCCGTAATAGGTTTGACTGATCACAGTGGTTTGATCCTTGTAAAAATTGGAAACCATTACAAATAATTATAGAAGTCACCAAATTTTTTTAATTGGTTATATGGGTAGTTAAATTGTCCAGAAGTACAGTTCTCTAGCGATTGGATTAAAATTAGGTTGATTCATTTTGCAGGGCTTTTTTTTCTAATTTTAATCCTGTTTCATGTATTACTTTTTCAAGCAGAAATAATATAGATTTAATTTAGGATGCTAGCAAACAAAGTAAATACGTATAATATACTCAGTATATTTTAAAATAAGTGTGTGTTTGTGTACACACTTATTTTCTTTACACTGGCAGCTAATAAAAGTGTGCTATGTACAAATTCCACTATATTCTTTACATGAACAAACTTGAATGTGATGCAAAAGTAAAGATTATAAACTCACAATTAAAAGATACATGTATGATAAATTTTAAAAGTATAAAAGTTGAATCCAAATACAGTTTTAAACACTGATCAAGAAGCATGATTAATTGAAAGATACTAAAACAAAAATCTTAAGATGCCTTAATAAAGGCATAAACCCAACAGAATTCCTTTTGCTATATAAGAATATAATGGAGTTTTTTCTAGTAGACATAATGTTTGTTTACCTCCTGCATTTCTAGGAGTAGGATTCTTAGTACGGCTATGTGAAGCTTCAGTAGCCGATTTGATTTGAAGGAGATTCCGCGGCTGAATCTCTGAATCCAAATCGAATTGGGAGACCCATTAAAAGGTCCGAATCGAATCAGGAGCCTCCAAATTGATTTGGTGCTGATTCAGAGATTCGGCCATAGACTAAACAGGCAGCAGTCCTTGACCACCAGCTGGTAAGTCTGTTGTGGTGGGCGAATGGGAGAGGGAAAGCGGGGGTGGGAAGGGGTAGATCAATGCCCCCAAAGTGAGGTAGGGATTGGGACTGGGATTAGCTGCCCAGCCGGGGTGAGGGGCACAGGATTCAGGGAGGGGGGCTTCCGCCAGTCCGGGAGGGCATGAGAGTGGGTGTGTGCCCCCAGATCTGCGCAGGGTAGGCTAGGCCGGGCTGCAGTCTGGGAGGATAGCTCGAGCCACCCACCACCAGGCTGCACTGTTCAGGGCGGGTGAAGCCAGGGCTACATTCTGGGCGGCTCGCCCTGGGAGTGCAACCCTGGCTCCGCCTGCCTCCCAAAGTGCAGTGGAGTGGGGGCTGTTGGGGGCTGCAGCCACTTAAAAATTCCCCATAGCCCCTGCTGCCAGCCCCTCCCCTATCCAGGTGTGGGTACACACGCCCGCCTCCATGCCCTGCCACTGCTCGCCCAGCTGGGGTGAAGCTGCGGCTTGTCTGGGAGGTGTAGGGAGGCTGGGCGAGCAGCAGGAGGGCATAGCCCCTGCTCCCAGTGCCTTCTGCCACCTGTCCGGAGCACAGCCTGGCACAGCCCTCCCCACGCAGATCCAGGGCCATACTCCCGCTCTCATGCCTCCTAGACAGATGGCACACAGTGGTGGGAGCTCTTTTCCCTAAGTCCTGTGCCCCCTGTCCCAGCTGGGCAGCTTGTCCCAGTCCCAGGCCCAATCCCTCCCTTGCTGTGGGGGTATTCATCTGCCCCCCTCCTCCCTCTGCCCACCACAACAGAGTTACCAGCTGGAGGCAGCTGCGTCCAGCATGGTCGAGGACTACTGCCTGTTTAGTCCATGGCCAAATCTCTGGATCCAGATCAGGACAGTGATTTGAATCATTGAATTGCTGTCCCTCCAAATCTGCCGAATCCAAATTAAATACTTGCTGCTTCACACTGGCTTAATTCTTAGATGATGTCGCACTAGGGGTGGGCAATTATTTGGGTGCTGGAGACCCACGGTACACCATAGGTGCCTGCCGTAAGGTCATAGTATCTGGGGCAGCTCCTTTTAGCTCTGAACTAGATAGGTGGGGTGCTGCCAGTCTAGCCTGAGCAGAGGGGAACCAGGGCCTGAGCACGGCTGGCCCAGGGCCCATCACATGGAGTCAGATGGGCAGGTGGGACTGCTTCCACCCAGTGTCCCCCTATGGCACCAATGGAGTTTGGAGCCAGAGCTGCTAGGGCCTGTGTGGCTCACCCAGGGCTTGCTGTGCAGTGTTGAGTAGGTGGATAGGAGCTGCTTCCACCCAGTCTCCCCTGTAGCTGCCGCCTGCGCCACCTGCCCGTGGTCTGGACAGAATCAAAAGGTGGGCCGAATACGGCTCCCAGGCTCCATTTGCCCATCCATGTGTCCTACCATTACAAATGCCCATGTGTTTCTAGATTTATGGGGATTCTCAGAAACAACATCAGTATAACATTTTGCTGTTTTGAAATCGCTATGTTGTGACCTCATTATGCGAGAGGCAAGGATTTCTTAGGGTGATTATTTTTTATTGGATCAATTATTTAGTTGGATTAAAGTTAGACAAGCTTTTGAAAGCAACATGTTCTTCCTCAGGTCTCAACCTATGCTTTCGAAAGTTTGTCTAACTTTTAACCCAACAACATAGTTGGTTCAATAAGAGATATCACTCTAAGAAATCCTTGCCTCTCTCATAATTTTTGGACCATCGTGGCTTCAATGTCACTTTTACTCTACCATGATTTAATTATACAATTTTCCAATAATTTGAGTCATTAAATACTGACATGCACAATACATTTTGCAGTAGCTGTAAAATTTTTAATTTTATTTTATTGTGACCTCAGTACTATTTAAAATTTGCTTTAATTTATATTTCAGAAATCATATTCCATGTTTAGGAGATGCTGTCTTTGTGCACCTTGTTTTATATTTGTCTTGCAGAAATGGCCTATGCGATCCAGATTATACATTGGAGCTACAGGACAGTTCTTGAATCACACATTGCAAGGAGAAAATACAAACCAAGGAGAAACATCAACAAATTCACAAATTTAATCTTTTTTCTTTTTTTAAATATTTATTACACCAGATATACCATATTTAAATTAAAGCACATCTTCAGGTAAACTACACTTTCCGACATTCTGCTTATGGGTGAGAGGGGATTGATTCTTAAATGTATTCTACACCTCGTCAAGTAAATGTGAAACGTTTTTTTGTCCTTAATAGTGAAGACTGATGTTTGAAATAGGAGGTAACACTGATATGTACAATTGCACTCACCACCAACCTAAAGTAGTGGGCCAAGGTGATACTGCTAATAGCCAATGAAGAGGAAGCACTCTCATCTGCTGAGCACAGACAACTCACAGAAAGTTTTATGTAAGAAAAAATACAGTATTGACTGTATCATAGTGCAATACAAGCTTTAGTTGGAAAACAAAAAGCAAGTACATTTTAATATTTACAAAGAAGAAAAAATCCAAATAATGCATACACTTTTTTTTGACTGGGTGAAACCCTGGCCTAATTGAAGTCAATACCAAAGCTTTCATTAGGTGAAGACAGAAGTGACAATTTTGCTTGATCTGGCCCCTGAAAGGGCTCTATAGCCATGACCAACACAAGTGCATGGCTGCAGAGTGTTTTAAAAGGACCCAATCCTGTGAAAATCTGGATCCGTCATTGCATGAGGGTTCAATGAAAACTCTTCAAAATGGAGTGTCTTCAGTAACTTGTGTCTGTGCACCCTGGGAGCAGGGCTGGACTGAACACAGTTCAGCCTTGCTCCTGGCACTGTCTTCAGAATGGGAGGAGGTGGGGAAGTGGAGGGAGTTCAGACAGGGGTCTTTTTTTCAGCTGTCACTGGAGAATGGGGTGGGTGGATTGGAGCCTCTCCACCCCACCTCCCTCCAGAGCCTGCTGGGCAATCCTCAGAATGAGATCCCTCTGCTCCCTTTCCCCTACTCTCATTCTGAAAGCAGCACTGGGGCTGGGAGTGAGAAGGGGTGTTGCTAGGAGAGAGCAGCTGCACACTCCCAGTTGCTCTAAACAGCAGCTCAATTCCCCAACTCCTGGGACCCAACAGTGAATGCCTGTTGTGTCTGAGTCATTGTTACAACTCGGGGTGCTTCCTGCAAAGTGCTATGCCTTGTAATGGGAAGGTGCTCTTCTGTCTGTGCCTACTGATTCCAGTAGGGGTAGGGGTAAGATTTCACAATAGAGGTGAATCTCAGATGATCTTCACATTCTAATTTCTGTACTTTCATTTTAAAATGTGAATGTATATTCATTGTGAAGTGAAAAGTGTCCTGCAATTTACTACCACAGACCTTCAAATATTACACAGTACAAACTGCTTTTAGATTGAATGTAGTAATAATATATATTTATGTATCGATCAGTAGTATGGTGTTGTACGTTACTAGGCTTGAAATATTTAAAATGTGTTCTGGGATTAATCCAAAGAAACAACTTGTTTGTTTTAAATATCATGATTTATTTACTATGTCTTTTAAGTAATTTGTATTTAAGAAATTGAGCTCTTATGTTTTGCTGGTTCCTGATCCACCTCGTTTTAAAATACCTGCTGTAAATAGGCAATCATAAGTGAAATTAAATGTGCAGTCAGATACCATCCAAAAGTTTTTATTATGTAAAAGCTTGTACATGGGTACTAATTAATGCTACAACTAATATTTTATTAAACACTATTAATTGGAAACTTCTATATAAACAGCTGTGCTGAAGATTTAATACAAAAATGTATCAACTTAATCTCCTATAGTGCAAGAAACAATTAGAATGTAAGAGGATGATAGTTTGTATTTACTATACCAGTTTTTGTGGGTGGACTTAATGATTTAAACTGCAGAGATCCATTTCACAGGTAAAGAAAAATCGCTCACTTAAGACCAAGTTTTGAAAAAACTACCTGCCAATTTTAGTACTTCAGGTTTTTTTGAGCGTTCAGCTTGAGGCCATTTCAGCTTCATTTTCAGAGATTCTGAACACTTCAGTGTGAATTTGGAGTGCCCAGCACCTCTGCAGAGATGCTAAGCATGTTAGCTAGTATTTAGAGTGCTCAACACCTCTGAAATCAGGTCCTAGTTTCTCCTGATTGGACACTAAAATCAGTAAGTACATTTGTAACACAGGCCTAAGTGATTTTTTTTTGTTTGTTTGGGGGTTTTTTGTTCAAGGTCATATATGAAATGGGTGGTAATACTAGGAACAGAACACTTTTTTTATACTTTAACCACAAGAATACGCTTCCTCTTTGATATAATTTCAGAAAGACTTTTTGCAAATTGTATTTTTTTAAATAGTGTATTAAGGAAGTAATAACTGCTGAACCCATTCAGTCAGATCTAAGGTAAGACTCTCTTTGCTGTCATTGGAGAACTATACAAGTAGCTAGCAGTTCCTTTTGAAACTTGAATTCTTTTGTAACTTACATAACCTTACTCCCTACTGTATAAAGTATTTATTAAAGATCTAGCGCAGTACAAGCATTGATCTTCACAACATTCCACCATGCAGGAAAGTCTTATCTTCATGTTACAAAAGAAAAAGGATCAAGTAACTTGCCTAAGTCAGTGACAAAGTTGAGGATAGAGCCCAGAACCTCTGATTTTTGGTCCATATTCACCTCCTTACTGAACTGCCCTTCCAAAATAAACTAAAGTTTAAAAAAAAGTATAAAAAGTTTAATATTAATATGGTAAGATACATACTAATTATTTTGCATGGACATTCATTTTAGGTATTTTTTTTTCTTTTGATCAATGTTCCTGATAGCAAAAAAGTAAAATGTGGAGTTTCCCATATCAAGACTGGGAGTGTATAATACTTGTTAAAAATCTGCAAGAAGAGTTGAACACAAAGATGACAAAATTAGAAGATATTACAGGGTTGCTTTTTCAGGTAGTCAAATCTAAAGAAGACTGAGGAATTTATTTGGATTAACGAAATGAGAAATGCAAAGCAGAATACATAATTTTAATAAATTCTAAATTGAAAGTAGTAGTTTCAGAAAAAAAAGAACCCATGTGAAATGCTTGTACGAGTGAAGTTAATAACAAAACACCTATTTTACCCTTAGACATATTGTATTGAGAACTTAATGAAGACCTTTGCTCCCAGTGCAGCTGTAGTTGAGAATATGCAAAGCAAGATGATGCATCAAAAAAATGGAATAGAAGTCTGGAAAAGGAGGTGTCGGAGAGGGGAGTTAGAAAAGGGCAGCAAGAATGTTTAGGGGGACGTAAGAACTTTTGTAACATTTGAAAGACCTGGATCCTTTGTTCTACAAAGAAAAGTAAGAGGGGACATGAAAATAGCACACACAATAACAAATGGCTAAAATAATTTAGATTAGCATCCATGTTCAGCCTTTCTTATATTACAGGAGAATGGGATATCAATTAAATTAAAAGGGGGAAACATTAAAACTGATAAAAGTATTTTTCATAGAGACCCAACTCACCTGTAGAATTAATTGCTGCCATATATTTTTTTGAAAACAAGAGCTTACCAGGACTATAAAAAAGATTATGTATAGCATTATAGAAAAGTAACAGGAAAGGGTCTTCAGGAGGTCACCTAGTCCAACCGTTTGCTCAAGGCAGAATCCACCACATCTAAATTATTCCAGACGTGCTTATTGAATCTATTCTTAAAAACTTTGAAGGATAGCACAGATTTCCTAGAAAGGTGGTAAAATCCCAGATGTTTGACTACCCTCACAATGCGGAAGTTATTTCTTTATTTTAATCTGAATATTTGGAACTGTAATAGTTAATATTTCACCTTAACACATCTTCTCAGGATGCAGGACAAGACCATGCTCTACCTGTACGAAAAGTTTGGAATAATTTTTTTCTGAGGTCAAGTTGTTTTGTAAGTGTCAGCTTCAGGATTTTATGTGCCACCTTCTACAACAATTGGAATGGTAATGGTCAGAAACAAGATGTTAGCCTGGATGAACCATTGGTCTGAGCCAGGGTAGGAACTTTTTCTGTTTTAGTGCTCCTAAATGAAGCATGATATTTAGACAAGAATAGATTTGCTGAAGGTACAGTTCAACTTCAGGTATCTAAAATGTAACTGATATTTCCTATACACAAAATTAAAGGATGATCTGGTGATTGCATATTATTCTAATTATAAACTTAATGTTTTACAAAATTGTCTTATAGTTAAGTTGGCTTTTTGTTAGGTTTGGTACTTTCATTACACCTCAAATGGGATGATTTTTTTCACTCTACAGGCTTAGTGATTAGAGACTTTAATAGAACTTCCACTGCTATCATCACAGCTTCTCATTCAGTACAATACCAAATTTAAACTAGTTTTACATGAACACACACATATGCAGAATGTTTTGAATATCCCGATTTATGTATTTTTCAGCCTGTACATACAGCTGCAATTACAATACTATGCCTTCTAGTTAATTTTTCATCTTTGTTAATATATTCCCTGCCACTCGTTATTTTTCCCTTAGAGACTACTAAAAAGAACAGAACTTTCATTGTGCTTGGGTAAATTGAGAAGTGAATTATTTTTCTGTGGTTTTTACTTGTACTGAAAATCGTTCTGTGTTGGATTGATATAAGAATATAGTCCTGCATCAGTTCTTTCACAAAGTAAACTGTGGGGTCACTACTCTTCCTCTTAGAACTACATACTCAGATATCCTTAAAATATTTTTCCTTTCTTAACCCTATCCTTGAAACTTTTCAGGAAACCTCTATTTTCTAGCTCATGCCACAGTCCTGCAAGCTGTTCCATTTTTATAGATCTGTGTATTAATTTATATAGAGCTATGTATTAAAGTAGAGCTCCAAAGAAGACGGGAAAACACTGAAAGACATCACGTACAGGGGAAAGCTTGCAAGAGTTGAATCCAGGGTCTAAATCTGCAACCTTTATTTATATGAGTAAATGTTCAGTGTTACATGTAGCAAGTTTAGACTATTTGTATGAGTACAGACAACCCCTGCTTAGTGCTCTGAATTGGTTCCTGAAAAACCAAGCATTAAGCGAAACTGAAAGTTTTTGATGACACAAGATGGCGACTGCAAGTGGGTTTTTTTTAATGACCCAAGATGGCGACCATGAGTGTTATAACAAAACTCACTGAGCACTAAATGGAATCAGGTATCAATTTTAAATAAGCATTATAGCAAAACAGCGTTAAGTAGGAGTTGCCTGCACATTTTGCATGCTCAGGCTTCAGATTCATCAACTCTATTAGATGTGATTAATTCTAAAGGATTTCCTACACACTAACATTCAATTGTCAGAACTCAACACAGCTATTATTACAACAGCAATTATTAAAATCCCTATGGCTAGTGGTCCAATTAGCAATAAAATGTCAGTCAGGAATAATCAGTGATTTGGATTATTTGTACAGAAATAATTTCAGTAAAGTTCATGTGCTCCTTGTGTTTGAGCATTAATTTTCCATCTGATGAGAACCACAGTTTCTGGCATGGAGCCCATGGACTGATCGCAGATTTGGAATGTTGATCTTGAACACAAATATAAATGCTAATTCTGCCTAAAGTTCAAAAAAGCCGACCTGTATTAAAAAGGCTCTGAATAAAAAAGCAATGCACATACACTTTGAATACATTCATATGAAGCTGACATAAGCAAAGGAGTCACAAAGGTACAGTCATCATAGGCAACTTCCTTTCTGTTCCAAATTGACTTTCTGGTGTAGACTCCTTGGGGGAACTTCATGGATTTCCAGAGGATGCAAGATGTTCATGGCTATGAAAAAGGACTGTTGTCCCGGGGGCTGACATTTTTGTTTACTAATGAGGTTTACAGGTGTAAGTACAGCTCCTATAATGGCTCAGTGGAAAAATAAACATTTATATTCACTCAAGTACACTCAAGTTAAAAGTATGTTAGGATGCAAAGTCAAGCACTCAAGGAAATGCCAATATGATGGCTGCAGCCCCCATACATGTATTTTGCAGTGTTTCTACCATCCCATGGGAAGTCTAGCTGAACCAGAAATAGAATCCTGCCTCCTAAGTCCCATCGGTGTCTTCAAAAGAGAATGTCCTTTCTCATAGTCACCTCTTTCAGTTGCAATCTTTATATACAAAATATATTTAATCAGGAAACCCTTGGTGCTTATTTCTGGATCTAGGGGGACTTGTAATCTAGTAGATGCAGCTAGTATGGCCAAGCACATAAATTTCATATGTTAATTTTGATGGCGAACATGGCTAGGTGGGTGAGATATGGGTCTGCTATAGTAGGGATGTAGGGATGCTAGACTCAAACCCCAGTAATGTATGGGAGCCTGAACTACCTTTAGGGTCCTCCTCTGGACAGGGCCAGTGTAGGGCAGCATGCACTATCCTATATTTTTGCCCCTTTGTAGACATAAGGCTATACCACAGAGCAGATGAAGTGGAGAGCTCTGCAGTGATTCTGGTACAGTGAGACTCAGCTAGAGTCCTGGGCTAGCTTAACATCCTTTCAAGGGTGCCATGCAACACTTAGAACAAGCTTCAGAACAGCTTTTGAGGGAAAGAATAATATAATGAATGAGGGTAAAATGAAAATGAAATGAAATGCACCATGGGTTTACCAGACTGACCTAATCTCTTTCTGGGGTTAGGTAAGATTTTTCTAGATCACCAATTCTCAGTCAGGGTGCTGAGGCATGTGGAGCTGTTTTGGGATCCTTGTGTAACTACTGCCTCCTGATCCTGGTGAGGGCACCAGCAGCCAGTCACCAGTCACAGGGTGTGGGGATCCCCCAGCAGCTGATCAAACCAGAAGAGCCAGCAAACCAAAAGTGCCAGCAGCACTTCTCTTGGTGCCCTCACATTCTCGGGGAGGCACTGGCCATCACCCCCCACTCCCCGGCTGGCAAGGGCCAATCTCGGGGGAGGCATGTGCCCCCTCCATGCCACCTACAAAGGGTGTCGCACAATGTTAGAACTGTTAGGTGTGCAAATGTGATTCACAAGACAAATCCAGACAAGTCCAGATGAGTGTGGCCCTGCAGTATGTGGCACCACAAACACATCTACAGCACTGCAGCGGTCAGGCATTCTCCGTGCTGTGAGGGTGCGCTGCCTGTGTATGCTCTGCTCCAGTTTTTTTTTTTTTTACGTGGGTTTTTTGATCCTTGAATGATGTTCTGTTTCCTTTTTTCCATGGTTTTTTTTGTCCCCTGGATGTCCAGGAGTCAAAAAAACTGCACGGAAAACCAAAACAGAGCAGCACACGCTCGGGCAGTGTGCACTGTTGAAAAGCAGAGCTGGGCTG
The DNA here is from genome assembly GCF_001723895.1 of Crocodylus porosus. Lineage (NCBI taxonomy): Eukaryota > Metazoa > Chordata > Crocodylia > Crocodylidae > Crocodylus > Crocodylus porosus. The sequence continues at coordinate 210,511,283 of NW_017728886.1, read as the reverse complement.
CCCGGAGCCATGCTGTGGCTGTCAGCCTGGCTCCACCTGGCAGGATCATTGCAGCCGCAGCCCTGGGAGGCCCCCCAGGACAGGCTGCCTAGCCCAGTGCTTACCGCAATCTCCCCTACCCCACCTGGGGTAACTTGCTGCGCACCAAAGTGCATGCGGCATGGGCATTCCCCAGAGACAAGTAGCTGTGGTGCAAGGCACGCCACTGCCACTTCTTCCCTGGGAACCGAGCGTGGGCTCATTTGGCCATGGGCCCAGAGCTTTCAAATAGGGACCCACACTGTGAAAAGCAACTGGACCTGTCCTGGTTTTTCCACGTTCTCATGACAGAAGAATGGCTCTAGTCCAGCGGTTCCATGGGGTCATGGGGGTGGGGGGTTGTGGGCTGAGAATGAGCTGTGCTGAGGAAATGGGGCCATAAATGGGGTCATGCTGAAGAAAAGTTTGGAAAGGCTTTTCTAGTACTTTTCTGTAGCCAAAAAACAAGTGAAAACGAAGGCAGCGTTTTCCGAGGGGGTTGTGAGTCTAGCAAGGGTGCGTTTAAAACGTCTACTCTCCAGTCTACAAGACGCTGAGAGGCAGGCTGTAGGAGACAGACGCTCGCAGCTGGCTGCTGAAGGGAGCTCTGTAGCAGGCAGGTCTTCAGGGCTGAACACGATGTCCCGGTCCAGGGTTAGGCTGGCGAGCGTCTCCGAAGCCCCCGCTTCAGCTTCCGATGAAAGCTGGCTGGAAACCAGCTAGGCCGCCATCACATGTTCAAGCACTTTTACAGCCGGCTGGCTCCTTTGATAGCCGGACAGTCACGTTTCTTCCGCGACTACCGTGTGGCCGGTCTAAGTTCATCATGCGCTTCACCCGGGACCTGTGCGGTAGGTGTAACCGTGTGGCAGCGCCGCAAGGCAAGACCAGCACGCAGGGGAGGGCCCGGGCGCCTTCGCCTCAACCCGGGCGACAGTGGGGCCGATATCAGCGCAAAAGCCCTCGCGGCGCCCAGCTGGGGGCGGGGCGGGCGGAGGGGGGGGGCGGCCGGTTCCCCAGCGCGGGAACACCGAGAGCGCAAAGGCGGCACGGTTGGTGCCGCGCAGGCGCACTGAGGAGGCCGGCGGACTCCGCGGACCGCTGGAGGGCGGGAGTGGTTGCCAGGTGACACGCAGGAGGATGTGGGGGCCTGGGAGCTCTAAGCTCATTTCCGGTGGCGGGCTGCCTAGTGGCTCGGCGGTGACGACTGCGGTCGCCTCGTGTTCGGGCCGGGCGGCTCCGGAACTGGGGCCGCTGCCTCCTCCCGCGTGGTACGGGTGAGATTGCTAACGCTTGGCCCTCGCCGCTTCCTCCCTGCGCCGGGCGGTGCCGCGGGCCAGAGGAGCGGTCCAGGGCTGGCCCGGATCGGACGGCTGCCCCGGGCGAGGGGCCCTGCTCTGCCCCATCGGCCTGCGCTGCAGGGCCAGGCCCTGGCATGCCTCCTGCGTGTTCACATCAGGCCTAACCACGCGCAGCCGGTCCGGTGGGCTACCCAAATTTGGCAGCAGGGGGCAGCTGGTGCCATGGCTCGCATGAAGGCAAATTTTCAGACCCCTGGGGGAAGTCGGATAGCCTGGCTCTTTGGACTGGGGGTTGAGCTACCCTGCGTTGGGGTACTTAAAATAGGGTTAAGTAGAATGGGAAGGAAAATAGCACCACTCTCCTCATTTGCTTAGGGGCCCAGGATAGGAAGAAGTTGAATTGCAGGTCGGGGGAGAAAATTCGCATTTTCTCCCCCAAGAAAAATCTTGCCTAACCACAGAAAGAGATTGGGTCCATCTGGTAAACCCCTGGTTCATTTCGTTATATTTTCAATTTGCATTTTTGCACTGTGGGGAGAAAGAGAGCAGTTAGTTGCACAGAACCAACTTGGCTTTTCACTTCACAGTATGAAAATTGAACAGTAGAAATCTTGCTAATTGTGGAGTTGTAATAGAAAAGAAAGTGGGGTGCTTTAATAATTAGTGTTGAATTTTTATATTTGAAGAATAATTTCCTAAAGTTTCAAGAGAAGTAAACTGTAAATTTCCCTGTGCATAATGGCATATTTGCAGTGTTAGTCACCGAGTTGATAGCAGAAGCCATTTAGAACGCGCTGCATCTTTCCTCTTAATGGCCACTTTACAGGCCTGCAGTGCACTGCCCAAAACAGGAGATCTGTAACTAGAATGTAGGCTGAGATTTAAAGAGTTAATTTCAATCCAATTTAAAGCTGAAAGAATGAGGTTATTCTTGCATCCCTTGCATTTTAGAGATGAGAAGGCAGATGTTTCCCTAAAATTTAATATACAAGCTGTGACTTGAAAAGATAAGGGTGGCTTCATGTGCCTCCAAAAATCGCTCATTGCTTTAAAAAAAAATCCAGTGCTGTTAAAGATGAACTAATACATTGATTTTAGTTGCATTAGGAATGCAGTTGCTGATGCATTATTTGCTCTTTGTTTTAAGATGCCTTTTTATTTTTCTGCAATTTGCATATATTTTATGAAATTGAGATGGATTTAATTAGGCAATATACTGAAGATGCTATTGGAAAATAATTGATTGTTTTGAGTTATTTTCAGCCTTTCAAGCTTTCTGTATAATGATAAATTGGACAGCTGAAGAACCATATTGATCCTGATGTCTTCATAAATAACTTTCATCAGCAGATGCATGTCCCAGTTCTAATGATAAATGACCCCTTTGTCACTGGGGAGCTTGGGCAGAGTGTTGTCCAGTGACTCTGACCATGCTTTTTCTATTTTGTCAGCACATACTTAGAAACATTAGTTATCTTGGGAGTGCTTCCTGTCAGGGTCTTGTCTTAGTAGTCTCTGAGGTAGCATAATTGTAACAAGATTATGGGATGAGTGCTGACCTTGAATTGACTCTATAGGGAATGTACTGTTGTGTTTACGAAGAAACCTGTGCTCAGAAAGCAGGGGACATATAACCTTTAACCTTAGTTCATTTTTCATACTTGTCAAATCTAACTGGGCCAAAAGGGAAAAAGCAATGGTTACTCATTAGGAACATCATACCCTTCTAAAATCAATGATTTTGCATACTTATCTTCCTGACCACAACTCCTTTTTATGGACAAAACACTAATGCCTTCTGTTTTAACTTTTTGTTATCTCTAAGTAAGTGTCATACTCGGCTTATCCTAGGACTTCAGTTACTGAAAATGGGTAGTGGTTTCATATTGTTGCAGTGTTGCTCTGCTGATATACTTATGGCTCATCTCCAAATAAACAATTTCTGCTGCTGAGATTGTGGTGGAATTGTGAATAAGGAAAATGACTTGATGTGCTGTTATGAATGTTTGAAGTACATGATGTGTGGATTTCTTTTTGTAAAGTAATGAGCAAAGTTGGTGAGTGGGTGCTTGTCTCCAATGGCTTCACAAGTCCTCTGCCTGAATTCCATTATACTGTTCCTTTGCAGACAGTAAGGTGTCATCACATGAACTCTTGAAATCAAAACTGAGTATTTTTCATGTATTGTACATATGATACTTGGGGAGCTTCAGCAGGCTAGCAGCCACGAAGCTTGTGTCCTATTAAAGCCACATGTACATCCTTGTAGATTTTGAAATATTACTTTGTAAGTTTCTCTCTCTGGAGGGAGAAGGGGAGAAAAGCAACAGATAAATCCCCACTTGTTATGCAGCAGTCCCTTTTTCAAGGATGAGAATTTTCTTTTAACGTTCAGAAGTTACTTTAAAATATGCACCTGCATTTGGCAAATTATCATGCTTAAACAAACTGATTTGCTGACACAAGTAGCCTTATGCAAGTCTTTTCTTAGCCTGAAGCTAGCCACCTCTCATGCAATAGTAATTCTATATAATAAACAAGTAATTTTGGCAAAATAACAATTTCTTCTTTGTCATTTACCCAGGTGAGTGTTGTTTCCTTGTAAATTTATGAATCTGAGATGCCAGAACATAATACACTGAAGAATGAAGACTTTACCTAGGATTTCATGGTATGCATAAATTTTTATTTTTCTCCCTTAATATTACACATGAATATCAACTTGAGACTTAGGTGTTTAGACTTCAGAAAGCCCATGGAAAGTGTTTATATATTGCTGACCTGTAGCTATCAAGTAAACTACTAAGCAATATTACCACCTTACATTTCTCAATATTGTAGCTGCAGAGTGCTAGAAAACGAGTTGAGAAGTTGTATCAGAGGGTTGAGAAGCTTTTTAAAACTCCAGTGAAGGAGCAATAGCTTCAAGCTTGAGCAGGGGAAATTTAAATTGGAGATTAGGAGGAACTTTGACTATGACAGAGAGCACTAGGGAAACTATCTCCATTCTTAGACATTTTCAAGAGCAGGTTAGAATTACACTTTCCTGGGATGGTTTAGTCTGGGATGATCCTCCCTTGCACAGGGGGCTGGATTAGATGATCCTGCAAGGTCCCTTGCAGGCCTACTTTCTTATGATCCTAAGGAGACATTACAGCTTCCTTGAGCAGTTTTTTCCACTGTTCTTCCATTCATAGTAAAAAAGTTTCACAGATTCACAGAAGTTTAAGGCTGGAAGGGACCTTGAGAGAACATCGGGTCCAGCCTCCCTGCTCTGGGCAGGAAAGACTGCTGAGGTTTCCCTGTCCTCACTCTTGCCCCTCTGAATTTTAATCTAAATGTAGTTTTTTGTACCTTAAATTCATTGCTTTATGTCATCTTCCCCTCTGCAGCAATGGAGAACAGTTGTTCTCCTTCTCCTGTATGGCAGCCTTTCAAACATTTGGAAACTGCTGTCACGTTCCTCTCAAATCTCCTTTGTCTCTAAACTAAAAAAACCCCTAAAGCTTGTATTCCAGCCATTTATCATCTGTTGCTTGCTTCCAGGTTATCTCCAGTTTCTCCATGTCCTTCTTAAAATGTGCAATCCAAAACTACACAGTACTTCAGCTGAGGCTTAGCCAGTGTCAGATGGAGAGGGGTTAGCATGATCTTCTGTCGATAACACCTCTTAGTACAGTCCCAAAATTGCACTTGTTTTTTTAGAAATCAGAGGAAAGATTTTCAGGAACACTACATAGTTAATTTGGTTGGTTACAAATGAGAAACTAAGATCAGAACTTCATGCTGTCCATGTGCTTGTTGCACAGTACAAAACATTAGGTACACAAATGCCTAGCATATTGTGCCTCATTCACTACACAAAACTATTAATGTACAAAATGAGACCCAGTCCATCACCCCCATCATAAGTTAGCGGAGTCCTCCAAGGAGAAAATAAGTAGTTGCCACACTGCAACTAGAAATGTGAAAGAGATTTCATTCAGAAATAGTGCTAAAACCAACAGACTGCTTAAGCTTTAACTCTAGTATAAATATTTATGTATAGTCTCAACGTGTGGCCTTATCTTTAAAGTGGGACTTGTTTTAGCACCAATGATTACTTATGTTTAGGATGCTAATCTTGTGGTTTACAAAGCTATGACAATATTCAAATATTTTCCTTCTGTAAAATATTAATTTACAGTATTATATGGTAATCATAAGCAGGAATTTAGTTTGCTGGCATAATGATGATTTTTTTGCCGTTTACCCAACTGATATGTTTGATGAGTATCTGTATATCTGAGATGCCAGCCAAACTTGAAAAAGCCAAATAACCTGATCAGCTTGTGTTATTTATGAATGTTTGATATTAATATTTTCTTGCAAACAGTGAGAATTGAGTCTCCTGTGATATTTTCACAAGTTCCACGCACTTCCTACAGCCATGATGTTGTGTCATCTGCTAAAGTCAGAAGAACGTGGGTATACTGCTTTTCTTTATGAAGATGTTAATACCAGCTCCTATTAAGGAAGCCCAATCCTAAAGTGGTAGAAATATGCATAGTTCCACGGAGCATTGTGGATCACTACCAGTTGAGGGTCCAGCCTGTTGTTTAGCCAGCCAGGCCAGCAGCTTGGAAACTGTTCCTTTTTCCCCACCCCCGACTGGCCCCAGTTGTTATAGTAGCCATTTTTGGTATGGCAATCTAAAGAGAGAATTTAGAGAGAGAAGCGAAGGCAAAAAGTTGCAGTTATTGTTGGGCCTTGCCTTCCTGTTGCAAAAGAATTAAATTCAGTCTTCTTGAATGTATTTATTATCCTACAGCAGAGGCTTTGTCCAGAATAACTTGTAACAAGTAACCTAAAAAGAAATAGCCACCTGTCATTCAGTCAGCATAGGCAGAAGTAATACTACTGGCATAATGATGATTACCTCTTGCCGTTTACCCATCTGACAATATGTTGATGTGTAAGGTTGAATCTGAGATGCCAGAACAGCTTTGAATAAGCTAGGTAAATTTGTTTTTCCATTCAGTTCTAAAACTCGGTTCCAAATCTAGTTCCTTTTGCTGAAAAATACCATGTTTCTGTGATTTTTTTTTTTTAATGCATTCACATGCTTTTGAAAATGCTCTTTATTAGATAAACTGTCCTGCTTTTCATAGTCAGCATGGAATTCATAGGATAACTTGATGTCTGTGTCAAGCTTTTGTGACACTCACTCACATGCTGAGAAGAATGAAACCTAGGGCACCTGAAGCTTCTTCTACACATTACCGGTATTGGCAGTTAAATGGTTAATTGTGCAATTGCCTTAAGATTAGAGATATGAAGGCCCAGAAAAAAACAGTTTTTCTTCCTGAGGACATTTTTTAGTTTTTTTTTCCCAAAAAATTGGAAAAATTGAAATTTTTGAAAAAATTTTAAAAACCTCTTATGAAATATTTTCTTTTAGACTAATGAATAAAATGTTTAAGACAAGGTGTCCATATATTGCCACCTTTTACTCCCCCAAAATGTTTTCTAATAACTATGTAATAGGAAGACTTATGTAAGCCTGTGTACAGTATCAGATCATTACAATTCCTGTACACCAAGGACAAGCACAAATACAAAAGCAAGATGCATTTCTGCCCCCAGGGGGCACTGCCATTTTGACAAAAGAAGTATTCAGTGCCTTCTTTGCTTGTGGACTTCCTCTATTGTTGACTTTTTGTTCTAGAGGTTGGTGGATCTGCTGCTGTCCTGACTAGGCCTTAAAGGATGGGGAATGGGCACTGGCAGCAGCACCTATTGATTGCTGTAGAAATTAGAAACAAGAAGCTTATTACCTTGGTCACTCAAAAGCCTCAGGAGAGGAGACAGAACAAATCTAAAGGTTTTGAAGTTGGAAGGAACCTGCCCCCTCCTGGTCCTGTGACCTTGAGATCCACAGAAGTACAGAAGCAGCACAAAGGAGCTAAAAGAAAGTATACTTTTAGACAGATTCACTAACCACTAAAAAATATTTTTATTTTAAAGAAGCTTTATCTGCACTGTAATATGCCACTGGTGACTCCATTCTCCCACAAATCACCTATCATTGTATATGGCTGCACTGAAATTTTCATGTGGATTTAATATCACTTACCAAGCACACATTCCATTATTTCTGTGGATGCAATGACTGTCGCTCTTCCTTTGTTTAAAACTAACTTCTTTTACCACATCATGTTTTTCAGACACGTGAGGGTTACAGCAGGCTTCCCCAGGAACCTGGTAGAAGTGGACACACGGCATATTTCCTTTTCTTTCTACTGCAAAGAATTTGCTTAAGTTGAGGCACGCTCAGTTGTGTTTTGGTATGCACTGACCTTGAGATTGAGGCTTATATCTGCATGGTCCACAAACAATTTTCATCTTCATGAAGATTCATTAATAGACTTGCCATTTATTGTGCTCATTTATTAGAGAGGTTTCCTACTATGTAGGGAATTGTATAGAATGCCCCTGAGACATTGGGCAAGATATTTCATGCCTATTTCACTTATTTGGATTGTAAGCTCTTTAGGGCAGAGATTGTCTAATTGTACTGTACAAACAAAGCTGTCTTAAATTTTACTTTGGGCATCTAATTGCTCCTGGAATATCATCTGATCTCTACACCTGCCTGTATGTTTGACTGAAATTCAGATCTGCAAAAATACAGTATCTTTAGAGAAGTACTTTTCTAAACTTGTAGGTAACTGAAAAAACTACAGCAACAATGAAGAGAAGACACAGATTTGCTAAAGCCATAACCATAATGAACCAACTCTAAGCTACCTATTTTATTTCACTTTGAAGCCATTTGACTGCAATTAACTTTTCAGAAATACTTTCAATCTTATTTCTCACTGCCCCACACTTGTATATCTTCCCTTAACCTTCCCAATAATCTTCTCCCTGGCTTTACTGGCATATTTAGACACAAAGTTAGTGTAATATTGTCTAATCGCATGTCAGTTATGAATTAATTTATCCCCAGGAGCAGCAGTTTCATTAAAAAAACCCTAACTTTCCTGTACAGTATACATTTGCATCGCTCAAAAATGTAAAACTACTTTTAAATACTTTAAGTCAAATCAGTAGGCTTAAAATAAGAACAAGTGCTTCAATTAAACACTCTATTCTTCATTGGTGGTAGTGTGTATACCAGGCCCATATGTGGCAATAAACTGTAACAATTGCTGGTAGCACTGCCTGAGGTAAACATCTCTTTGCTGCAGGGAGCTCTCATCAATGAGGTCAAATGGAAACACGGCGTTGGGAGCTACACAAAATACGGAGGCACCTATATATAGAAGAATTGAAATTAGAGATTGTGTTAGTAGATTTCATGCCTGTTGCTAGAAAATCCTCCTTACCAGTTTGTTCATTTTGGTTACATAGCAAGAAACATTAACAAAGGTATTAACTTAATAAAGATTCTGACCCTTTTTTGGGAGGAGGGTTTGTGATATATTTCCCTAGCCCAGATCATAATGGTCCTTGGGAGCTGAAGAAATCTTGCAGCTTTCCACCTGAACAAAAATTTGCAAAGCTTACTGGTGTACTAAAGAAACAGTGATTTATATTTAAAATAGCTTGTTGCGGAGCTTTTAGTATAGAAATGTTACGAGATCACACTTTGGAGTCCAGCAGTGTTACTTTACCTGTATTTGTATTACCAATGTCAAGAATGTCTTTGGTAGATCTGCTGTCCCCGTTAGAATTCCTCCTCCTTTCATTCCTCATTACCTATCTGAAAATAAGACTGTACCTTCTTCAGTCTTTATTCCCAGGTTGGAGTTTCAGTTTACATTTTGCTCCGTATCAAGCCAACTTCACTGTTTTACACTTACCACTGAAACAGTGCCTTAGCTATGAAAAAAATATCACCATCCAAATACAAGATATAAAAACAGGTCAAAGCTTAACAGCCTCTTTATATATTTTTTTTTAAATTATTCAAATTTTTTTTTACAGAATTCATTTAAACCCAATAGTGTTAACAGCAGACACCTGTTAGTTAAAGCTGAACTATTTTACCATGCTTTAATGTGAGAGATGATTCAAGCAACAAGACAGCTATCAGTACATCTTCTTCAAGTACCTTCCTCCTCAAACTCAGCTTTGCATGTGCTTCAGACAGTGAAACTCTTGGAGACAAAAATGCCAATATCAGACATGCTGGCTAACTGTACAACAAATAAAGCAAGGATTATTTCACTTTTTCAAACACTGATGGAATAAGTAAATGGCTAATTACTGTGGTGTGTGGATTGTTGCTAAAGCTTAGATCACCTTGCTTTTCTATGTTATCGTGGCCACTTGAAATTATTCTAGTGTGCTACCAAATACGGAGTAATATGTTACACCACTGAGCAATAATTATTTTGCCGCACAGGTAAATATCAAGAAGGTTATGTAACTAACATAAACTGCAGTGCTCAAGTAGAGGTAAAGCTTAAGGGTACTGAAACAATCAGAACTTGATCTCCTTTGGTTCTTAAATAATAATTGTTTTAATACCTGAAGAATGAGCAAATACCATGTTTTCCCTCATGCCCACTGCTTTCCCTCCCCAAAACAACTGGGGGAAAGTGTCCTCATTATATACAAAAAAAAAAGGGATGTGGAATTTTGGGGGTGGGGAGGAGTAGTGCAATGGCAGCTTTAATTGCTGCTGCTTGTGGAACTATGGCAGTTCCTGTTGCCAGTGCTCTCCTTCCCCTTCACCTCCCATCTCTGCTGCCAAATTTGTAGACCCAGAGGGGGCCCCTTGTCCCCAACTAAACACTGGATTGTGCCAATCCCTGGGGCTGGCCCATGGCTAGATCTTGTCAAAGATTAAAGTCTTTGATTTCAGATGCTGATGGCAAAAGGTCAGATGACAAAGGGTCAGAAGCTAACACAACAAACTTTGTGGTTGTAATTTATGCCTCTGTATTAACAGTGTTGCATATACACACCCCTATCTGTGCCTCATTTCAAATTACTTGAGTTCTCATACGAAAGAGAGAAGCTGACCTTGACAGCCCAGCACAAAAGATAAAGTATCTATAGTAACGAGATTAACTGACTGTAGTAAAGTTGTATAATTAAATATGCTACGCGCGCCATCCTGTGACCAAACAGAACCAGTACCACCCAGGTAAAAATAACCCCCACTTTTTTTTATGAAACCTGAGCAAACAAAGAAAGCACAAGTGCCAACTCATTAATTATTTATAATTGGTGTATAATAATTGGTCACCTGTGTCAGATAAAACTTTGAAAGAACTTCCGTCCAAAGCAGAGAACAGAAACTGCGTATACACTCAAAAAGAACAGATCGTGCATGAATATTTCTCTCCGCCTACGTTATCTTTCTGGCGTATCCCCGTTTATTTCTCTATCTCTGATGTTATCTTTCTTATCAAGAGCTCTTAGTAATTTGCAGACTGCAATGGCTTATATGAATCGCTCGGAAGCAACTGTCTTACCCACCCTGTAAATGCTGGGTAACATGATATCTGCATGCTGTAACTGAATGAATAAATCAACTCCACTGCCTACGCTCTAGCCATCAGAAGCATAAGTAAAATAAATCTTCTGTGAAAACATCACGCTGTGTTTAAATCATCCTGACTCCTGTTCACGGTTATCACCCACCTGCCGGGTCATAAATCCCCCTCCTCGCACCAAGCCGGTCGTGCTGACACAGCTCACAGGTCAAGGGTGCACCGGTGTTACGGGGCGCGACAGATCTGATCCATGAGGTGTGGCCTAGCACACGCCCCAGATCTGGTGTGCTGATTCCGACCCCTCACAATGGCTTCAGAGTCCTGTGCTGGGTCTGGCCCTGTGTGCTGGACCTGGGGCCATGTGCTGAGTCCAGGACTGCACTGGCTCAGGCCATGTGCCAGGTCAGGCCTGGACTCAATGCACTAGAGCCCATGCCTGGGATCAGACCTGGCGCTTGGCTCTGGAGCTGGACCAGTGTACCGGGTCAGTTTCCAGATCCCACCTAGAACGTGAAGCTGGTAGTAGTGTGGTGGGCAGGCTCAGCTCCCCTTCAGAATCAAGAGGCATTCCATATACAGGGGCACACTATTTGCAAGAAAATACAGTAAGTTTGAACAGACATTTCAATGGTTCTCAACCACTAATTTTGGCAGAAGTAGAACAAACGAACATTCCTGAATTATAAATATGAACTAGCATATACTTGCTATGAAAACAAAGTTTTGTATTCAAAGATGGCCAGGTTTTTATTGGTTGAAATGCTGAGTTTCCAGGAAGTGTCATCCCCCTTTAAGACATAGAAGAAGTAAGCAATTTAATATGAAAATTAAAACCTACAAGATTTTCAGTGCAGATGCTGATAGCGTTGATCCATGAATAGAATCTGTCCTGACTCTTCGACTTGCTAGATAGTAGCCATGAATCAGTCTCTCTGCTTCTGGATCAAGTTCTACCTGCAAATTCTTAGCAAATACAATCAACTAAAAGAGACAGTATAAGGAAAGCTTTGCAAAAGAAGAGCATTTACTCTTACTCACTACATTTAAAACAAGTTGCAGGGCAGTAATGTACAGGCAGTCCTCCACTTACACCGTTTCAAGTGACATTTGTAAATTGACAGCGTTTCAACTCTGACATCAGTTTTGACTACAGTGCTTGATCTGACCTGATGCCACGCCAGCAAACAAGTTTGCTGTGTCACCCAACTCCCTGGAGAACATCTGTCCAAACTTCCTTGGACACTTGCTTTAAGAAAGCAGACAAGACTCCAGAAAAACATGCAACCAAGACTCTTGAGAAGACTCCAGCCAAGAGCCCTTCAAAAAGTCCCGCAGTCACCTCAAAGAAGCCCTTCCAAATCAATATGATTCCTATTTACAATAGAAATACATTAATGTATCTATATTACTCATCTATAATTGATTTAGTACAAAATTCTGGGTTATTTTGGTGAAAAGTTCAGGAACCAATCCCCCATTTATAACATTGTTTCCTATGGGAAAATGGTTCCAAGTTACAATGTTTCAACCTAAGACTAGGCTTTCAGGAACCAAATGTGTCTGTCGTAAGTCTGGACTGCCTGTATACAGACATTATTTTTTAAGTTAACAGTTTTTAGAACTACAACCAAGTAACTTCACACAGTGAATGGGCATCAAACTCACCTTGTGCCCCAGGCTGGATCTGGGTTACAGGGCTCTATGAGTTTGATTTAGCTCATGACATAAGAAAGTTCCAGCAGTGGTGGCAGCTCCCATTTTCCAGCCTGGAGCACACTGGTGGCAGCAGCTCCAGCACAGAGCGTGCAGCAGAACCTGGCAGCTAGGGCCGTGGCAACGTGGAAGGACAAAGCAGCCAGGCAGTGATGGGGACGGTCTCAGCCCTTGCCCTACCTGTCACCAATTGCTATGTCCACCAGGGCCTGAGAGCTCCAGATTCTCCAATAGGTCGCTCCCCCAGTCATGCCAGTAGCCCAGAGGGCCAGACAGCTGCTCCACAAGCCAGATATGATCCATGGGCTGTATGTTTGACACCCCTGACATAGTGAAGTGAATACTGCTGATACAAAAAGATGGAGCTCGTTCACTAAATCATTAGGCTTCATTAAATATGTTGAAACAACCTGCATCATTGTTTTAATCCTGAACAGCCTTTGATCCATTTAAATACATTAAAAATAAATAGTATACTAATGGAAGGGTACCACACCAGATTTCTGTTTTTAAAACAATATTGTGCTTCAGTTATGAGAATAAATGGAATATAGTAATCTAAAGTTATACTCTCTCAAAGGAGAGTATAACTTTAAATGTGTGTAAAGTGTTTTTTAAATTAAGGGTAGAGAACTGAACATAATAGATTTGTGACAGTCAATACTCAGGTCTGAGTGCTGTGCTTATTTTTTTTTTAAATCTCTGAATAATCTGGTGCGTAGTGGATGGGAGATGAAATTGTTGCATTTGAAAAGATTGTTCTCTCTTTAGTAGGCAACAGTTTTAAGACTGCCAAATTCAGCTCCGGCACTGTAAGAAAAGTTGCTAAAAAATAACCTATTTACACCAGAATTCAGATGTCTTTTCAGGAGTAACATTTTAAAGCCTACTTTTCCTTCCTGTGAATACAAAATGTAAGTTATAGCTGACCAAAAACTGAGACTTAAAAGCAGTTCCTTACATAATATGTCACCATTTGAGATTATTTATTGCTGATTTTATTCCATTGGAAACTCAGAAACCCGTAGTTTACAATTTCAGTGCTGACTGACACCCAGTTTGACTAATAAACCTTCAACTGGTCATCAAGCAGACACTATCATGAGCTCTTGCTCCTAAGTAGCAGAATCCTTGATTCAAGAACAAAGGAGCTGTTTAGCTCCTGCTGCTGGTACCAGTGGGCAAGCCTGAATCATTGTTTAAAAAAAAAAAAAAAAAACAAGGGCCCCAAAAAACCCAGTGGGTTATACGTACAACACATGAAATAATGTTGCCTGACAGCATGAAAATAAGGCTTTCTGAAAGGAGTTATTTCTTTCTCCCTACCCCCAACAGCCATTTCTGGTGACTGATTTAGGATGAGATCAGACTGCAATTAAAGTTTTTACTGTTGAAACAAGTACAAGTACAAACTTAGTTCATCAAGCAGCTGGGACATTAGACAGTGTTCACTTGAACCGTCCTTGCACCCTCAGGCCCCTGTGAAATGTAGTAAATTGGCTTTTCTTTCACCTATTTCTATTTTTTAATGTATTAAAAATAAGATTTACTATTTTGCTCATAGGCCTATTTATCTTTGTGCTCCATACATACCTGTGTTCTCTCATGCCTGAAGGAACTACTTCTGAAAATAACAGAATAAAATATTTTGTTGTTTTTGTAATATAATTCCTGGAAGTCCTGAAGCTGTAGTTTTTGGAATAGATGAGTATGGTACTACCCACACTAGATATATGTTCAGAAAACACCCACTAATCCAGAGACAGGAAACTGATTTTATGGGTGTAATTAAAAGCAACTTTTGTTGACTTCAGTGAGAAACAATGAGGCACACAAGAGGAAACTAGTATCTGCAGTATACAGATCACCTTAAAAAGCCACATCAAACCTCAGAGATTAGCACTAGATCATCAGATGAAAATCTCATTCTGAATTATTTGTAGCAAGTTACCTCTTCATAATCTTGTGTTCTGAATTCCTGTGAAACTGTATAAAGGGCTTCTTCTGGATCAATGGCTTTCTTCAAGATGTGATGCATAAGAGGAAGAGCTAGTTGGCAAGAGGATAATTCACTGCAGTGTATCAAAAGCCCAAAAGCATCTATAAGGTTAGCTGAAATGAAACTCAAGTCCTAAACAAAAAGATGCAAAGCAGTGTGAGAGAATAAAGTCTCAACATAATCTTTGTTAACAAACAGGAAAAAAAAATCTATTTACTTTGGACTCAGTGCAAATGTCATAGAAAACAAGAGCTTTAGTGCTCTATTTAATCTGGTCAGTACAAAAATCTTTTGAGAGAAACAAACTATTTTTAAAATTAAATAATCTTTATACAATGCAATCTACACTCAGGGACTCTATAATGTTCCAAACTTCTGAATAAACCAACATTTCATATTTAGAGAAACAGACCTATTTTAGAGGCTATCTGCCTTGAAGTGGTTTCACTGCAGCTTGTTAGGCTGCTCACCTTTTTGTTTTTGTTCCCACTTTCACAAGCAGAAGCAGCAAGATCCATCTACAATAGTACAAGTATTGCCAGAACAAAAACATGCCTTACCATCTGGCCAATAAGAGAGTTATCCTTCTGAACATGCTTTTTTGAGGAAGAATCCACATTGACAAAAGACCAGAAGCTGGTCTGAACTGGAAGAGTAACTTGTTGGTCAGCATCTTCTCCATATTTCTTTCCAGGAATGAATATTGTACTTGTTCTGCTCTCCAGCACTAAATCAAGCCAAACGATATTTGCTTCTTTAAATGACAGCAGTTCAACTGCCAATCTCCAAACCCAAATGCAGAATCTCAGGATAATCATAATTATATGGTATTCTTATTTTTACAGGGAAGTCAATCTCTTCCAAGCAACAAAAACAAAAATATAAGAGCAATTATAAAAAGGGAACATTGTTCATGCAAGGGAAAAAAAACAGTACAAAGCAGGTTAAGATTATTACATAATTTGAAAACAATGCATCATATGGGGTGCTACTTTCATCAAAAGGCAAAATTTGGCTCAATATTAAAAAGTCTCAAAAAATGCAAAATTATATTACACTTAAAATGTAAATAAACTACAACTGTGCTTGACAAAAGCTAAGTCAGACTACTAGCCAGGACTAAACTTTAAAAAGAAAAACATAGCCCATTTTGCAAAAACTGATAAAACTTGCATAGTTAGCTAGTATAAGGCAGCAGAACAATCCAGGCAGGCTACCAGTAATCTAACTAGCCACTGCTTTGCCTGGAAATTAAACAGAATCCAGGTAAGGCTATATTGATTTGTTCAAATTGAAAGAGCTGTAAGAGAGACAGCTGTTCATCTCATTTCAAGAGTAGGATTTTTCTCCTGACACAAACTATATTGCCACTACATGGTAAAATTTGCTTATAATTTGAGGGATAATTGTATGAAGGCTTTCCATTGTTGGGACTTGGGTCCTGCATAAGACAGTTTTCTAGGAGTCTAATATGCTATGCAGTTCTCCTGTTATAAATAATCCATATGCCTTACTTTTGAAAGATCTGTCCACGTAGAAATCTCATTAACCTTCCTCAGCTCTATATTAACAGCCACTTTTTTCCCCCTCCTTGTCTGGCAGGTCAGACTCTCTGGCACTAGAGGCTGTTACTTGCTCAAGAGGTAAGGAGAAATGCTGACTTCCAAGAGCATTTGGGAGTAGGTTGCTGAAAGGATTTACAGGGTCTCTTAGACAAAGTTGCATGTGTAAGGTCCCAGATCTAGTAAGAGACTTCTAGGTGTCACAAGTGCTGAGTCTTGCAATGCCTTATTTCAGTGCGAGACTCCTGTAAAGGAGCCCTGAGCCCTGCTGAGCCTGAGGTACTTCTGGGCCAGTACAAAAATCACATCTGTAGTTACCTGAGGAACTTTTATGCTGAGTACAGACAAGCCCAGGGGTGGAGAGCAACCGAGTAAGGGGTTTGAAGAATGTAGTTTTGAATTTAGACATTGAAATCCCTTAGTGGACCTGCACCCACCTTCCTTAGAAGCTGGATGATCTTAATAGTCTAAACATATGAACATAACTGCCATTTACTGGGTCAGACCATAGGTCCATCTTGCCCAGTTTCCTGCCACACAGTGGCAGAGATGGAAACAAAGAGCTGGTCTAATAAAAGGTATCATATGGCACATCTTGGAGAAATCCTGGTGCTCTGGTGTGGTGCCTGAAGATTGGAAGAAGGCCAATGTGGTGTCTATCTTCAAGTAAGGGAGGAAAGTAGATCCGGCAAACTACAGGCCCATCAGCCTATCAGACTATCCCCAGGGAAGGTCTTAGAAAAGATTATTAAAGAGGCCATTCTCAACAGACTGGCCGATGGCAACATCCTGACGGATAGCTAGCACAGGTTTGTTGCAGGTAGGTCTTGTTTGACCAATCTTATCCCTTTTTATGACCAGGTGACCTATCACCTGGACAAGGGAGAGGAGATTGATGTCATATATCCTGACGTCAAAAAGCCTTCAATCTGGTATTCCATGATCACCTCTTGGCAAAACTGGCCAACTG
>NW_017728886.1:210464335-210488890 GCF_001723895.1 Crocodylus porosus | reverse complement strand
TCTGTAAGCTGACCCAAGAATTCCTGGTCAAGCTCTTCTCCCTGGTTGGGGGGTCTGTAGTAGACTCCCACCGTTAAGTCTCTTTCCCCTTGACTGCCTTGTACTCTAACCCAAAGCACTTCAGAGTGCCCCTCCTCTGAATAGCCTGCCACTGGAGGTGGTTCATGCACCTACATTGAATGCCTTCAAGAGAGATTTGGATGCTTATCTTGCTGGGATCCTATGACCCCAGCTGACTTGCTGCCCCTCGGGCAGGGGGCTGGACTCGATCTTCCAGCCCTAGTGTCTATGAATCTATGAAATCTACCCAAAGAGCCTTGCCTGCCCAAGTCCTTAGACCTACATGGCTCCAATGAAAAACCCTGGGTATGACCAGGGTTTTTTCTACTGTTTCTCTCCCACTTTCAGCCTCCAGCATTTATGATCTCTAGGACGTTCTGATTCAGAGGCTGTACTTCCATCTCCTAGGCAATAGCTACTAATGGCCCTTTCTTCCAAGAATGTGTTCAATCACTCTTTTGAATCTGGTTAAACTGTCAGCTTCCACAACACCTGGTGGCAGCAAGTTTCACATTTTAATTACACGCTGTGTGAAAAAGAACTTCCCTTTGTTAGTTTTACACTTACTACCTATTTGTTTCATTTTGTGACCCGAGTTCTTGTATTGCAAGAGACAGTAAATAATAAATCCCTATTTATTTTCTCATTACCATTTAGTATTGTGTAAACCTACATGGTTCTGCTCGTCCCTGCTTGCCTCTCCTATGCAGCCCTCAGACAGCAAGTTCTCCTCTCACATTGGTAAAAAGACACCTTGCATCTATTGAGAGATTACCTGACTGCAGAAGATCAAGTTTATCTTTCTTGTATGAAGACAGTTCTCCAATGAAGCATACACCGCCCTTAGCTAGCAAAGCACTGCAAGCCTGAATACTAGCAGTTCCAGTTCCATGCTTATCTTTACACACAGTAGGAAAAATGTTGCTAGATGGTGGGTGTCGTATGCCCCGAGGCACAAGGCAAATGCTATAATTCAAAAGCCTGGGAAATAAAGTAGTTCCATCAACAATTTTCAATATCTACTGTTCAGTTACTGTTTTACCTTTGCAAAAAGGCAATAATATATTACTATTCCATAATAACACTGTATTTAACATCTCAGAACTAAAAAGAACAAAGGTTGCTCTACATCTCTCAAATGAAATATCGTTTAGAAAGGGAAAAAATGGAACAAAATCAAATCCTTTTATAGGAGTTTAAAATATTTCTGAGCCCAGAGTTAAAATCTACAGTTTCTTGCACATTACTGTGAAAGGGACATTTATTTGGAAACAGTTATTCCAATTTATCTTTAATAGTTCCTTTCTAGTTTCACTGACTACACAAAGAACAATACGCTTTTAATTCTATTTGTATTAGTCTAACACAGATAGCAAAATTTGGGTTGTGGAATGAATAGTTTTAGGGTAATTCAACCCCAAGTTTATAACGTTGATCCTGCCTCACAAAATTCCATAGGACTTCTCCATTGACTTCAAAAGGTGCAAGATCAAGTCTCTACTGAAAGAGTTCTCTTGGCCATTTTGTCAGAAATGTGGAAAGGTCTGCAGATCTACATAGTTATGGAATTGAAAGCTCTGCCCCTGCTTTCATCTACTTCATCCCCCAGTGCTTTCTCCTGATATGGGTGAGGGGCCTGGACTCAGGACACACCTGTGAGTGAGCATCTCAAATTGTGCCTCTCCCATTCAAGGGAACCCTGTGAATTTTGCTATGCTGAAGGTTCCTGGTGTCTGTATAAGGTGAGGGCAGGATATGTCCTAGTATTAATAAACAGTATGCTATGACACAACAGTAAACGTGAATCAGGAGTCTAATGGCATTTGAAACAAAAGCGTAGCTCCGTATACAAAAACATGAGGAGAGAGTTTCGGATTTATCTTAGATACTTTATCTTCCTGCCTATATTTATCTAATGCAGATAGCAAATAAGTTCCCTTAGGGCTGGGCTGTAAAGTGCTACATGCAAGTACAAGATGCTACAAAAACATCAATTAGCATATTCCTATTTTTATTATTAAACAGGTGTTTTTGTTCTCTTTTTCACTTGTTGTTAAATCACTGGAAAAAAGATCCTTTCTGTTTTAATCTTTCCATGCTTGACTTCTGTCTGCATGTCTTTAAGTCTGTTCTAGTTTTAACCCTTTATCAAAGGGTAAATGTAAAAAGATACAACTGAAATGACTGAACAAAAAGTTGATACTTGCCAGGTTTGTATCCCTTTTTGACAAAAGAAATATAACCATACTTGGGGAGAAAAAGTGATTTTAAAACTGCACAGTGGAAAATGTGTTCTATTAATTTTTGCATAATTGCAAAGGTATTGCAGATGCTCTACAGGACAACAGGATATGTCTGAAGAGATGACTATGCTAGAGTTTTTTTGTCTAAGATTTCCTATACCTGAAGCCATCAGTTCAGCTTGACCAGTGATAGCAAGAGTGGGCATGCTGGCATATAAAGCTAGCGTTTTTATCGCTGTCAACTGCCCAGGTCAAAAAACAAAACAAAAAGTCCTATAGCGATAAAAATGCCAGCAGCAATTCAGACCTTATTCCCACTGTTCAGCAACTTAACTAGTAAACATCAGGACAAAAAGCCTTTGTCAAAAAAACAAAACAAAAAATGCTATCAGCAAATTTACATTAGGCTGAGAGGCGTGCTTGTAGCCACAGCTTGTCCTTCTTGATTTCAGAAAGTTGTCATTTGGCCTTTGCTAAGTGGGTCCAGTCTTAAAAGCTTGGTGAGATAGTGATAGACTGCCTATTAAAATCTTTATATATTAAAAGCCAGATTTTAAATCAAACCCATGGACTTACATACAATAATGGCATTTCCACCATTTTCCTCTCCTACCAGTATAATAGTGAGGAGTAGGCAAACTGATGAAAAACACAAAGAGAATTCAGCATTATACAAAAATGTGTTATTTTTTCATGTATTAATAAACCAACATTATCCTTCTGGTATAATGATCATTTTAATTTTTATTTAAAGTTAATTTTATTTGTAAAACAAGAAATTAAGTTACCTGTCTACTATTAGAGTGTCACTTGTTGCAACCAAAAGATCCAGATAACCTGCTGTCTCAGTATCTTCATCACATGTCTGTACTAGACTCAGCAACATAGACAGCTTGAGAGTATTGTAAGTGCCTGGTGGAACAACTTGAGAAGCAAATATATTGGCAAGTATGGCTGAAAACCTCCAGCATGAATTTGAAGTCAGTGAAAGCAGGTACTTAAAATTGTCACTGATATGAGAAGGATCTAGTAGAAAAAAAGTTTATCGTTTTAATAGACATATTCCTAAAACTGAAACATTAACATTGGATGGATTACATCACAAAAGATCTTCTAGCAGAGAACTTAATGAAGAACTAGATGATTTTTGGATTTACTTTAGTTTTGACATTTAGACAAAAATTCAGACTCTAACAAGGTCATCATCTGTTTTTAGCCATTTAAATTTAGTGTAAAACTCTTTTACCTTTGGGAGTATACAGCTGTATATTGTTGACCTCTATACATACTGTAGCTTGTGGGCCATTTTGTACGCAAGCTGGAATTCCTATAAACCTGTATCTGTTTCCTATTTTTACTTTGTTGGACAATTCATCTAGAAAGAAAATATACCCATGGAAATATGGAGGAGATTTATTAGAAAATCCAAAGCTTTAAAGCTTGGAGAATAAGAGTAGAAAGCATTTTTTAGTATTTTAAAATAATGATTGAGATCAGAAAAATAATTTATTTGGAAATAAACAATAGGGTGATTTCAACTCAACCACAGGAGTTAGGAATGCAACTGTACAGAAAAGTCTAACTTTTAGGGCACCAGGTAAGTGATGGATTAGATGAGTTAATTCAAGATTTCTCTTTTGAGTACTTAGATGCTGCTGTTATCTTTGCCTGTACACTCAAATTTTGCTCTGAGATTTGTAATGTTGCTGTCAGTGACAACCCTGTAAATGTGATGGCAAAATACTTTGGGTAAAGGGAGGATCCAGAATAAAAGACTAGAAGACAATGCAAAAATATGCACATGTGATGCTTCCCACAAATGTGATGGTTCCCAAAGATATTTCATTAAAAAAATGAGTGCCCCCTTTTGGAGTTTTTGCTGTGTAATGTAATAATGAGGCTGAGCCTGTGAGATGCTATATGCCCTCGAAATCCATTGAAGTCTGTGGAAACAGACAGCATTCATTACTTCCCAGTATCTGACCCAAAAGCTCTATTTTGTAACCACTTGTGTGCAACATTAGCATTTAGCTGCATGGTTCATGATTAAATTTACAAAATAGAAATAAAAAAAATGTTGATGCTGGATAACAAATACCAAAATTAAAATAAGAAGAACACCAGAAAAACATTTTCTTATAAAAATAAATTCAATCTTTTATGTCTAAATAAATTAAAGTTGTTTATTGTTTGTGATAGAAGTTAGAAACCCAAAAAAACAGAGATCATGGGGAAAAAATCCCTTAAGAAAATAAGTAGTTTGAGGAAGGATATTACAAAAACATTGTCCTAACATGATACAACATGACTAAAGGAAGTAGAAAGGAGGAAGAAAGAAACAGAAATCAGCAATCTAATTTCTGCTGTTTGTTAAAAAGGAACACAAATAACTCACAATATCATAGTGAGGCACATTAACATACAGCTTACTTACCTCTTAGAAAAACTGTAAAAGACTGAATCCTGAAATGTGGCTTATTGTTGAAGTGTCCTTGAAAAGCTCTAAGAGCCTTTGCATCAATCATTTCAACCAACTGTTTATCTTTCAAAACAAAGACATGTAGAAAATTACATTTCTTAGGAGAGGTACTTTACTGTTTCTCAAAATAACTTAAGTACAAAATAACTTAAGTACACAGAAATGTAACAGAAGTAAAAATATAAGTGTGAATTAGAAATAAAATGATGCAGTTCTCACCACCAAGTACTCTAAATTTCATGTCCTCCTGCAGTGGTGAGGTGCACAAGCTGCATACAAAATCATTCCTCACTGTGGCAGACTCTGTAGCTCCAGGTAGATGTACTCTTATGTATCTAAATCCTAATAAAAAGCATTCAATCAGTTCTTCATATTTTTTCATAAATTTCCAACACAAGTCAAGTTATTTAAAACCCCAAACTGATTTTGAATGTAGCTTAATATGTGTCAAGTATAAGCTCTGAAAACATCCTGGTAATTTAAAAATGGGACACAGCCTAAATTAGAGTGAGGAAAATAGTTAAAATATTGAACTGAAAATCAGAAGTTCTCAAATCGTATGCTTCCAAAATACTTTTGTCTCATGTTCTATGCTTCCTGGAACCTACGTTGTGGTATCTTTAATCTTTTTTTTTATTATAGTTTCACCACTGGATGGCAGAACTACATATTCTTAACCTGCTGGCCTGACTGTGAGGAAAAAAACAAGAGACAAGAGCAAATTCCTATGCATGGCATACAAAAATAGATGAGGTCTCCAAGTTTATATCCAAATACTGGAAATCAGTTTTGCTTTACACCTGTGTAGTCACTAACGTTGTAAATGGAAACAAAACAAAACCCTTAGGGCTTGTTCCATCAGAGACTTCAACACCAAAATAACTACTCCGAGCAATTATCCCAGAAAAACCAAAATCGAAAAAAGTCCTAGACCAGGATGGATTTCTTCACAGTAATCTAGTCAGTCCATATTAGTAGGGGTGCAACACTAGCCAGGTCTACTCTGGAAACATTTGCCAGGAGATTAATGTCCTTTAGGGGGTGAGGGTGTGATTCTTTACCATATTTTTATACTGACAGAGAAGCCCAGCACAGACACATCAAAAATACCAGGAAAAAAGTCCTTTTGCTATCATAGTTTATTTTAGGGGTGTTTAACCCTGAAAACTTGTGGTAGGACAGGTGCCACAAGTGGCATAGGCAGCATGGGTGTGTGGCATAAAGCAGATAGGGAGAGGACAGGCCAGGGAACAGAAAGTACAGTAACAGATTAGGCAGGGAGAATGAGGCAGGGAGCACAAAGCAGAACAGTAGATCAGGCAGAACAGGGCAAGGAACAGAAGACAGAGCAGCAGCTTGAGCAGGGGAAGGGGATTGGAGTGGCACTGGGGAGGGTTCCAAGCCCATTTGTAGCATGCCTGTCTGAAAGGTTGGCCTCGACCAGCTTATTTCTTTCAGGGGACTCAGGAAAAGAATAGTTTAGTTGATATGAATTTGCTTTCATCAAGGGGTTTGCTGCTTTAAATAAACTATCAAGAACTTTCCAGCATAGACCTGGGTACTGAAAAGTTGTCTTATTCTAACTACATTAGAACTGTCCTTGGCATACATTTCCTCTACATAAATTAGATGAAAATTTAATATTAATTTACAATTTTCCCATGTAGCATTTTCTTAAATTGTTAATCTAAAAAATGAGTTAATGAGCTAATCAGAGAAACTTTTGAATCTAGTACTTTCCATTTCCATTTCTTTACCTTCAGAAAATGGACAGCTGTCTTCCGAACAAAGGAATCTTGCTCCTTGAGTATATTTTGTTACCATTCCCATTGCAATCACTATTCCCTCCGACATATAAAATCTCTGAGACATGTAATTGAATGGAAACTCACACAGACTGAGGACATAACTTGGCAGAGAAGGTAAGTGTGTTGGTTTCAGCACTATACTAATCTAATGAGAGAGACAGAGTTGCATTTTAAAAAAAGATATATGGCACACACTTGCATGTACAAGCTGTATGTGGCAGATTAGTGTGTCCCTGGACTTGAGTATACACTAAGTTAAAAATAGCAGAAGTGTATTTATCTACTGAATCATAATCAGAATAGGTCTGGATAAAAATTGCTGAGTATTTTTACATATTTTGGGCAAAATATTGGACCAAAGTGAAAGTGAAAACTGAAAAAGTTAATACCAATCCCTCCACCCCCTTTGTAAATACAAGTTAATATTGCTTTAGAAATTATCTGTGTAGTCAAACAAATTAGCAAATTCACCTGGGCCTCTGTCTGTAATTGTTCAATTAATGACAGGGTTTTAACAGCTATGAAACACACCTGTAATTGAAAATAAAAAATGTTTTGCAAAGGAGAACTTGGTTTAAAATATTTAGTATGTTTGGCTTTCGGGAAGTTATACATTACTTACCGACTGAAAAATCTGTGCAGCTTTTAGGGGTTCATGCAAAATTTGATTTCCAAGAGCTGCGTCCAATTCAGTAATGTCAGAAGGGTTTACTGAAATTATGAATCGGTAAACAGCATAACTTTGCTTTGAGTCTGTAGGAAAACATAGAAGCCTCAGAGCACATGACTTTAAAATAATGTTTGCTTAGTTTATCAATGTGCATAGAAAAATTTACTGAATCCACAGTACCATTGTAGTATTTGCAATCATCCACCAATTTCTGAAGGCCACCACTCCTATCAAGGTAAATAAGGGCAACCTCCTTCATTTTCAGAAGTTCTGGACTCATCTTCTAGGGAAGTTTTTTGCTCACCTATTAAAAGGCAAATGACTATAAATCATCAGTGAGAGAACTGGCATCAGGAATGCTATAATAATAAAAGTAAGGACAGAAACACTTTTAACAAGTACATCATGCACCTAAAAATGAGACTAGGAAACTAAAACAAAATACTGCCACCTTCCCAATACAAACAATGTAGTTCCTTTAAAAAGATTTTTTTTTAAATAGCCTTTAAAATGGAAAGTCTCTTACATTCAAAGAATTCAAGTGTTATATTACACTGTTAATATAAATTCTCAGCTAATAATAAACCTATTTTTAAAACCTGGAGAGACTAGAAAGGCTCTAAAGCAGAAGACTGTGACTAATAAAGTTACAACCATTATACAAAAAAAAAATCACAGTATTTCTTTGCAATAACTAGGCCATGACTAATTTGAAGACCCAATAATAATCAGTCACAAGTTTCATACCAAATGAAACTGAACATTGAATGAATATTAATCAATATCCTGCTCTGTTCTCATTTCCTATACATTGTCTAATTTAGAGATTGATCTTACACATACTTTATGCTCATCCTTAATATTATGTTTTTGAGTAATTTCAGTGGAACTGCTCCTATACATAAAAGCAAGGTTAGTTAGTAAATCTTTTGCTGGACCAAATACAGTTGGGAGAGATATTAGATAGGCTTTCTGATACAAAATGGATTTTCTTAGGTCTGGGAAAAAAAGAAGATGCATCTTAAACTAAATACCAGGGAAATGAATCACCTACATTTAACTCAAGTTAAGAACATGCATACATTTTTCAAGACAATGATAGGTGTTTGCAAGCCCCATGGGAAAAGGTGTTTATACTCTTCATTTGGTTTATATTATCCACAAATATATTATACTATTACATTATATATAACCATAACAACATAAATAGGAAATAACTTTCAAGTATTCAGATCACAAAAGCTCTACTGGATCTTCAGCTTTCAGGTACCTGGTAGTTTAAGGTAGTCAGACCAGGCAGTTATGGGCTTAGAGCGAGCCTGCTCTGGAAGTGCATTTTCTCTATTCAAATATGTATCCAAGTCCACTAATGTTATAGTCTGATTTTCACAGAAATGTCAAGAGGCTTAATAGGATAAAGAGAAGTGATCTATTCTGAACACTAATATATTTATTTTTTTATTAAGACATTACAGCAAGTACTACTTGCTGTAATGAAGTTTACACTAAAATTTGGAATACTTTTGTACACATGTTTAAGGTTGCTACCTTACAGATCTCCTAAACTAGACATGTAAAATATATGGCCCAAAGGTAGGATCTGATTCACAGGGCTTTTAGAGAGATTGGAAATTTGGGAGCAGGGCCTGCCACAGAACTCTGGGGCATGGAGCTTAGTTGGGGATGTGTTTTGGCAGCGGAGAATGAGCAACAGCTGCATTAACCCCTGTACCTCCCTGATGCTGCTTGTTCCACCACTGTCTTTACAGCAGAGTCCTGAAGTTCAGATCTGGCCCAGGGGCCCAAACCAGTTTGATGCTGCTGCTGTAGACAATGAAATACACCCTGTGCAGACTGCCAACATGGGACACTACTAAAATTCTCAAAAAAAAACCCTCCTAGGGTCAGCTGCTGGCTCCAAGGACAGAATCTGTGGGCTTGTCAGAGGGTAAAGCCATACCATGGAACACTTGTGGATCTAGAGAAGAAAAAATACAGTTATTTTAAGATAAGATTCAGTACAACAGTGCTCTGTGGATGTTGTGGATATGAAGAAAGGGCTTGAAATGTGAGAGACTGCAAAAAGCATGAGGCACCAGCACAAGAGGAACTGGGAATTGCTTCCACATAAACTGCAAAGGCTGCTCTGGTCCTTAAAACCTCAAGAAAAATGGATGACATTCAGCTGAATTTGAGTCATGCACATCCTTTTAACTACACCCACGTGCAGCACCACCACCACAGCCTGCACTGCCCACACAGAGCTTCTTCCCCTGCATGCAGGCTCTGCACAGCTGCAGGGGGATAGGGAGAAGGAGGAAACACAGGGGCACAGGGCTGGGCTACAGCTTGAAGGGAAATGGGTAGGTTGTTCCCAGGTATGTGCTGTGCAAACACCAAGCAGCTTGTCTCCTTCACAGTTGCTGCTGGCCCCGAACACTGACGGTGCCACACGCCTACCTCAACCCCCTTCACAGAGGGTAGGATCCGAGACAGCGAAGAGGAGCCTGGGGCAGCGCTGCCACAGGGAAAACTAAACAATCTGAGAGAAAACCACCTCCCCTCCCCACACTGGCACTTTATCCCTAGATGGGAGGGACACTGAGGCATCAGGCTGCCCTCCCCTCACCCACCCCCTCATGCCAGAGCAGGAGCAGCTTGCAGGCCTGGCACCATAGCGCCCCCCACACAGGTGGCCCAGAGGTGTAGCTGCAGATTAAAAGCAATGGTCTCTGGCCCACAGGCCACAGGGACGATGAGCCATCATGCACTGCAGGCAACGCTGCATTTTCCACTCCCCGTCAACTTCAGTTTTAATTTCTTGGCTTTGAGCAACAATGGAGGGTCTTGCAGGCAGCACAGTGCTCACGGGCCATAGCCAGGGGCCAGCGCTCTAGGATGCTTGGGGCAGGAGGAGGAAGGCGGTGGCGTCAGCCCAACCATTCATGAGACACAAGGACCTACTCCAGGGTCCCTCACATGGTTATGCAGAGGATGCCTTGTCTGACATCCAGCCTAGAACATCCTGTCACACACTGGCATCTCCTGGGTCCTGGTAAAAACCCACCATCACTCCTCTGCTGGCATGACAAACACCATCTTCTCCTCACAATGCACAAAAATATGTCCATCCTATTGAGGTGCTTCTCCCTGGGCCTTGCCTTTTTTTTTTTAAATATTCCACACATGAACTCACCCACCACCTCATCCAAGCACTTTCACGTACCAAGCACTGGATAATAAGAGAGGACACCATGGCCACGTCCAGATGAGAGTTGATGTTTGGTTCCCTGAAGACAGCTAGCAGGACACCTTGTGCTGTTGCTAGTTGACCCAGGTGAATGCCGGTGCCATGACCCTCTGGCGCACAGCAGGATCTCTTGCGGGGGCAGGGGGACTGGGGCAGCCTTACCTGGGGGCCTGGGGAAGCTGCAGCCTCAGTGCCCCTGCAGCTGGGAGCCTGGCCAGCAGCCAGAGCGAGGCTCCAGTTCTGGGTAGCATGTGCTGCCGCCATATGCGCCACCCAGCTTTTTTCCCCCACGTGGGTTTTTTTGACCCCAGGATATCCCAGGGTCAACAACCCCCCACTAGAAAGTAGCAGCGTGGGGAATGTGTGAATGTGCAGTGTGTGGCACCACATACCCCATGCCTGCGCTCGTCTGGACGCAGCCTGTGGGTGTAAAACTTTGCACTAAGCAGAATGCATGAGACAACCATGTCTCACTGTTCTGCTTCTTCCCCATGCCAAAGCAACAGGTCCATGAATAAGTAGCATGGTGAGCATCATCCCCAGCTTCCTCTATGGTCCCAAAGGCAAAGGGCCCATTGGGTACTCCCCCCAGAAAAAGAGAAGGGAAGGGGGACTCATCATTAGTAGGCCCTCTCTCAAGAGGGGAGCAGCAGATGGATTTATGGCAGTGGTGCTCAACTTTTCACTCCCATGGGCCAGGTAAGCAGCGTGGGGCCGCTCCACAGGCCTGATCCAACACAGGTTTGACGTACAGGGGTGTGACATCACATGCCAGGAAATTATTTGGAAAAATTAGCAGCTGGGGAGTAGCAATTAACACTGCCACTACCCTGCTAAAGACAAATTTCTCAGAAGGACGGGGATGTGGTGGTGAAGGACAGTGGGCTTCCTAAAGTTAGGGTGAGGCCTAAATGTTAGGCTAGATCACATTTTTGACACTCACTTTGCACCTGTACCTAAGCTATTTGTTGGAGGGACCCTTAGAGCTTGCTGGAGACCAAGACAAGATGATTAGCTGCCCTGTGAATAGCACTATTAGCACCAATACTGATCCCCCTACTTATAGCAAGAAAGAGTTTGTTATGAAATTATTGTATAGACAAAGAAACCCCACTACTTTAGCAATACTACTCTAGAGCTTTCAGCATTTTCCCTTACACAGTTAGTTCTTTTTTAGCTAGAAAATGTAACAAAGCATTACAACAGCCAGCTGGATCATTTGAGATTACACACACTTAAAGGAAAAACAATGAAATGAGTGACAGGAAAGGAAGTGTCTGAAGGCCAGATTCCATCCTGAGGACTTTTGTAGTGGTTAACCTGAATTTCCAAATCTACATGAAAGTTGAAAGGTAGCACTTGGATTGCTGTAAAGCATGCTATGGTTGGGCAGCATGTAGCTCAGGGGAGAGCAAAATGTAGCCCGCAGGCCAGATGCAACCACCCAGGCCATTCTATCTGGCCTGTGGGGCCCCTGAAAGATTTAGAAAATTAATATTTATCTACCCCTGGCTGCCTGTCATGCAGCCCTCGATGGCTTGCCAAAACTCAGTAAGCAGCCCTTCACCCAAAATAATTGCCCGCCCCGATATAGCTGGAGTTAGTTGTACAATTCTTGGCACTTATAGCATATTTGTACATGCAAAATACTTGATATCAATTATTCTTTCAAAGGTGTGAAGAAATCCCAGTAGGGGTGTGTGAAACAGGCTGTATTCAATTTGGATTCAGCCTGAATCAGGGACAGGGATTCGAGTCACTGATTCGGATCACTGTCCCCAATTTGATTCGGCTGAAAATGAATCTGAAGATTTGATGCTGATTCAGAGAATCAGCAATTCAGCCACAGACACAGCTTTAAATGTTTTAAAACTTTAAAGACCTCAAGGTACCAGGTGCAGCTTGTGAATACTGAGATGCTGGGGCAGATGGAGCATCCCACAGGAATGGGTGTGTAGGGGGGAGGGACCTGTATGCTCAATGGTGAACCTGAAAGCAGACCAGAAGTACCTCCAGTCCACTTCCGGGTCCACTGCCGAGCGCACTGGGGGCCCCCCTGCACCTCCCCAGCTCAGTGATCAGCTGTGGGGGGGACCCCAGGTGCCCCCCCCAGACCCAGGAGGCACCAGTTGCTGAGCCAGGGAGGCGTGGGCCCCCCCTGCATGCTCCCCAGCCAACCCAGAAGTGCACCGGAAGCACTTCTGCCCCCTGCACTCCATCCACCCCACCATCTCAGCACTCAGGAGCCACCTTGAGGTATGTAGAAAAAACATTTAAAGCTGTGTCTATGTCCAAATTGTCGACTCTTTCCAAATTGATTTGGAGGGTTCCAATTCAATGCAGAGAGATTAAAGGTTCTCCTGATCTGATCTGGAGATTCAGCCGCTGAATCAGGCCAAATCAAATCAGTGACCGAAGCTTTGCACAGCCCTAAATCCCAATATGTGGCAGGAAGCTTTCCATCTCTTTTCTTTAAAAGATGTGTGTAAAACCTGGAAAGATGAGCTTGCTGCTGTATTTGACCATCCTTTATAACTTTCGAGAGAAACTATTTCTATAGTTACAGCTTATCCAGTGTGACTACTGACCTATTTTTCAAAGTACAATTCTTCACATTCAGCTGCATCCTCTTCTAGATTGATATAATGCTACAAAATCCACCAAAATTAAGTTTCAGAAGTGTAGGCTATACATGGCCACTGAGAAAAATCTTAAGAGTTCACTAGAGATTGAAATCAGTAGAATTATATGCTTCTTCGACTTCTCCCTCCTTCCCACCAGTACCATTTCAGTTATCCGCTCTTGCTGACACTGTCAGTTTGTCAATATCCAGTTCATCACTGTGCAAATGGGGGAGAACTCTTGCTTCAAGCTTCAGTTTTGAGTTCTGCAACTTCCCTACATAGTAGTCTAAAATAGAACTATTTTTAATTACACAAGTGTTGCTTTTATTGGCTCATGTTTTGTTAAAAATGCAACTGGTGTCACCTCTAAACAACAAGCATTTCAAGCGTCTGATGATAAACTCCAAGTATGGCTTGTCATTTCCATGGAAAAGCATTAATTTATAACTGGGTTACTGAGACACTGAAATGTATTTGTGAATAAAACCACACATTTAGTGGCAGACAAAAACAACTTGTTATATACAGATAACATAGATCACAAAAAAATATTATAGGAAGCTACATTACAACTGGAATCAGATTCCAAGTTGTGCTGCACGTGTTTTGTTGTATTTTTTTTTGAAGTCTCAAACAAGTTGGTCAATGTTAGCATTTCATTTGTGTGTGTGTATGTCACAAGAAGCACACACCATGTACAGCATATATATTTTCACATTACTGAAATAATTGAAAAAGGTAGTTTAATAGCTATTTTCCCCCAAGTATCAAGTGAAGATCCTAGAGTTGGTACATATTAAAATACAGAAAGACAAAACAATTATGAATATTGGTACAATTAATTTGGAATATATTAGTATTTCAAATACATACAAGAAATTAAACAAACCTAATTTTTGGCACCATTTCCCTTCTATAGGGCATAAGCAAGATTGCCTTCAAAAGGTAGCAATAAATTATTGCCCAACAAATCTTTGGAAAAAAATATTTTTTTAACCAAGGATATTTTTCAATGCTGATAATTTTGTCAATAAGATGTTTCACCATAGAAAAGGTAAGAGTTATAGACAGTGCAATTAGTAATGTTCCCAAACCTTTAGGGTTAGTTTGTGCCAGCCTGTTCTGTGAACAGTCCTTTACACCTCAAAATGGATTACTTCCAGAGCAAGGTAATGATGAATACAAGTAAGGTGATAAACAAGTGAGAAACTTTTCATTCTGTAGGAATCCTTACAGTTAAATGAGGAATTAAAATTTAGGGTAAGTGCTGTCAAGTAATGAACTTGCATTTTAAAAAATTTATGAAACATGGAAAACATTTATCTTTTTTCAACAAATGATGTACAAAAGACAGTTGCATAGTTACAATTCAAGCACATAAGTCACTGTAAATAATTACAAAGGCATTTATAAGTGTGCTAAGTTTGCTGCTACTAAAGACAGCCAAATCCTGGAGAGGCATTAAATGTAAACCTGGAGGAAAACAGTCAGTCAGTGTTCTTGCTTAAAAACAGATCAATGTAAAGGAACAGCTTCTAAAGAACTTCATTTTAAAATATACTATGCAGCTGGAGTAACAGTTTACATCCTAAAGAAAGCCATTCAAAATGCCCAATTTTCTCATATACAGCAGAGCAAATCTGTTCCTAAGTTTTCACCCTACATATAAAATGAGGCACTAGGTACACATATTTTGGAATATGTTTATGCCCTAACATTTCAGTTCATCTTAAGAGTTGTATTTGTGAGGCATTTGCCAATTCCTAACCTCCTAAGAAAACAAGTCTTCCGAAGGTGGTGCATAAGAAAATCCGACAAATGCATCATCTGCTTCCAGTACACTGGCATTTACAATATGATAGTCCGACGAGATGCAAACCGAATAGGGAACCATTTCTTCTGTAAATACTGCATCAAAATTCCTGATATCATCTGGGCCAACCTAAGAAAAATAATAAACAAACAATTATTAGGTAGAAGGCAGACAGAGTAGTAGATTATAAACTAACTCACTGAGAGAGAGTAGAGCTTACTTCGTCAGATGCTATGAACGGATTTGCAGAGAGCAATTATTAGTTATATTAACATGGCATTTCTAAAGTAGTTTTTTTCAGGAAACACAGATTATTAGATTTCAACTTTAAAGTTAAATCCTCCCAAAAATGAAAAGAGCAGCAGTCCCTAAAAATGCCTATAAAGTTTTTTCTTTGAACTATATCGCAGGCCAAAAACCTGGAGTGATTACTTTTAAAGTAGGACAAGCCAAAGTCTGATAAAACATTTCCAGAAGAAAAAAAAAAAAAGTGCTGCTTCCTAAAGCTTTGGAAGAGAAATTAAAAAAAGTACAGAAACCATGTGCTCCTTTTTATTTTCATCTTTGAATATTTTAAAGCTATACTACTGAGAACGGTTTCTTAGAACAGCACTAACTTCCAGATAAAATAAATATTAATAACAACAGTACGGCCCATGTGTTCCCAGATGTCATAGCTGAACCTCTGAATCAAGAAGAGATGATTCTATTTTAGACTTAGTATTGGCAAATATAAGAGCTAGTCATAGAAACAAACTTGATCCAAGGTTGATCATGGACCGTAATGAAAGATAAATAAAGTAAGCCTGAATCTATGGTTTTCTGTTTCAAAGAGTATAAAGTCCTTCAGTCCTTAAACTCTTCTATCTAGTTGACTAGAAAAATGCAGGAGGTTTGGAATTTCTTGAAAGCAAAGGTGCAAGAATTGAGTACATAACCAAAGCAGCAAGAAAAAAAATCTGAAAGAGAAGGGTTCCAGAGATAAATGGATTATTAGCATCTCCCAAAAAGGATATTAGCAATAAATACAGTTCCTATAAGGAATGGATGGAGGGATGGGGAGAAAGGGGAGGAGGAACAAGCAAGATACAAATTTTGCATGTCAAAGCACATGGGTAAAATAATCAATTAAAATATATTAGATTTTATGAATACCCCAAACATACAATCCCCCTTTCCATATAGTAAAAGATCTTGTGGCCATACAAATAAGAAAAATAGGACAACTTTTGCAGCAATGGTGGAGTAAAGGCAGGATAACTAAGGGGAACAGAGAAGCAGAAACTATTCCACTCAGGGAACTTAATGAGCTCAAATTGGGGACATCCAGATCTGCCAGACACGGAAAGTTTGGCTTACGAAATTACAGGACTGGCCACCAGGATTTTAAAGTAATCATTTCAAACTGGGCACAGAATAGAAAAAAAATTACCTGTAATTAGGGGAAGCGTGATCTAGGGACACTACATGATATTCACTGACATTGCAGTTATACTTGCAGAGCTTCATAACAGATTGAGGTAAATAATAAATTTAATGAGCAGGGGAGGTAAATTACATAAGGTAAATTGAAAATTAAATTAAATGAAGCATGGTTTTACCAGACAAACCCAATCCCTTTCTGTGATAAGGTAACAGATTTTCTACATCAGTGATTCTCACTGAGGATGTTGAAGTGCCCTGGGATGCCTTGAAATCCTTTTAAGGGTGTTGCACAAT
Source organism: Crocodylus porosus (assembly GCF_001723895.1). NCBI lineage: Eukaryota > Metazoa > Chordata > Crocodylia > Crocodylidae > Crocodylus > Crocodylus porosus. The sequence goes on along the minus strand of NW_017728886.1, from coordinate 210,472,224 downwards.
ATTACTACTGTTACATGTGCAAACATGATGCACAAGATAAACCCAGAGATTTCAAATTGATATCTATAGTACTAGATATATTCTGACCTGTTGTGGTCTCATTCATTTCATTGCAACAGAAGAATTGCTGTATTGTTTGTCGTAGTCAAAAAAATGAGTGAAAACTAAGAGCTGGCATTTTCCAAAGAGCGCCTTGAATCTAATGAGGGGTGTGTTGAGTCTAGAAAGGTTGAGAACCACTGCTCTAAATAAAGAACATGCAGAAGACCTATATTACATGGACTTCAGTTTAAAAAAACCCCCAAAAGACAAACAAACTACAAAGAAACATATACACAATAACTTAAATAACTGATACAGTGTCACATGGAAAATTTATTAGTTAAGATGGGAAGATAAATTATTGGGGAAAAACCCCATAAAATGAATAATGAACCGAGTAAGAGGAAAGAGGATGATGGGCTACGCAAACAGAGGAAGTAAAAGTCTGGAGGGAGACTACAACTGGAGTTCCTCAAAGATTGACCTTGCTAATTAGGCTTGGGTCTTACTGATTGGAGACAACTAAGGAGGTGAAAGACAGACATATTACTTGATTGCACAGTCAAGACACCAATACAGCCTGGAAGGCAAATATAATGGAGGTGTAGGTGATGTATTATAAGTAGCAGCAGGGAATGACCAAAGTCTTGAAACAGTGAAGGCCAACCTTTCTGGCAGGTGTGCCACAAATTAAGCCCCAAGCCCTTCCACAAATGTCACTCCAATTCTCTTCCTGTGCCCCATCTGCTACTCTTTCTTTTCCCTGTCCTGTGCTCCCAATCTGACTCTCTGCCTTCTGGTCCCTGCATCTGCCCCCAATTTGCAGTGTGCCACATACACAGATTGCCTGTAACCTCTGGGTGCACCTGTGCCACAGGTTGGCCACCCCTGTACTAAGGCACTAGCATAATCATCAGTAGGTAGCATTTTAATCCTGGAGACCCTTATTCAGTGGAGTAATTCAAATCTGAAAAGAAAAGGGCTGCTAGGATGATTTGTAGTGGTGATGGACAACTTAACAGTTTGGCTTAGTCAATTTACCAAAATAAGGACTAAGGAGTTTCTTTAAATTGTCACAAATCTAAAACCATGCACAAAAAATGTTATTAAGCTAAAAAAACCAATTGTTGACTCAAGAAGAACAGAAATAAAGTGGCTATGGGAGCATTTAAACCAAGGTCAAGCAATTATTTTGGGCAGAGGGCCACTTACCCATTTTTGGCAAGCTGTCGAGGGCCCCATGTATCGCCCCACCCCTTGACAGGTGCCCTGCTCCCTGGTCACCATCTTGGGACCAATGTCCCAATGTCTTAGGGCCAGCAACGGTGGGACCCAGAGCAGGGTGCATGCTGGCAGGGGTCTGTGGAGCCAGGCTGGGCTGCACCAGTATGGAGAGGGTGGAGCTGGCCCAGCTCCACACAGCCCCTGCTGGCCTGGGACCCTGCACTCCTGCCACCCTGCTCTGGGCCCTACCAGCACAGGCCCCGGGACACCAGTGTGGGCCCCATGCACCTGCTCACTCCCAGTGCCCCCCAGACCTGCGGTACAGGCAGGGGGCAGCGTGCAGCCCCGACCCCTGCTCCCCAGCAGGAAAGGAGCTGGTGCTGAGTGCAGGGAAAAGTGGCCCCTTCCCCGCCCTGTGGCTGGTACTCCCTGCTGCAGCCACTCAGTCAATGCAGGACTGTCCTGAGCAGGCTCAGGCAGCTCCAGGCAGGCTGTGAGCAGCTGTAGCATGAGGTGCTGGCCATGGGGTGGGCGAGGGGCTGCTTTTCCCTGAACTCAGCACCAGCTTGTAACCCGCCCCCATCGCCAGCCTGCACCCTGTGCTGACTCTGGGCTCACCCATCAGGGCTGTGCATGACGGCAGCAGCTGCAGCCCCCCACTTGCCGTGCCAGGCAGTATTTGCCACTGCCACCTCTGGGCTACCCAGCACACAAGCTGCAGGCAGGCAGCATTAGCAGCAAACACTGCCAAACTACTGGCACAATGGTGCGGCAAGCAGAGGGGCTGCAGTTGCTGCTGCTGTGTGCAACCCTGGTGGGCAAGCCCAGAGCTGTTGTGGGGCTCAGGCTGACAGCAGGGGCAGGTTACAAGCTGGTGCGGAGCACGGGAAAAGCGGTCCCTCACCTGGCCGATGGCTGGCACCCCACGCTGCGGTTGATTGCAGCCCATATGGGGCTGCCTGGGCCTGCTCAGGACAGATCAACGCCCCCCAAGATGACGGAGGGGGTAGGGGTAGGCACTGCCCAGCTGGGGTGGGGAGAGGCAGCTCCCTCCAGGAGTGCGGGGCGGAGTGCCCCCGGATCTGCACGGCATGGGGCAGGCTGCAGCTGAGGGGCGGAGCCGGAGCTGCACAGGGCTCTTCTTCCTTCCTGGGGGCTGGGCCTGGAGCAGACTCCAGTGGCACTGGGAAGAGGCTGCAGACACCCCAAATTTCACTGCAGCTCTACTCCCAGCCCCATGCCACTGCCTGCCGCAGCCCCGGCTGAATGCCTAGTCTCCACCCAAGCACCAGGAAAGCTGCGCCAGGTGGTGGTGCGGGGCTGGGAGCGGAGCTGCAGCAAAATTTGGGGTGGCTGCAGCCTCCTCCCACAGCCATTGGAAGCCACTCGGAGCCCTGCCCCTGGCAAGAAAAGCCCTGCCTAGTGCCAGCTCCACCATGCAGCTGAAGCCCACCCCGCGCCATGCAGTTCTGAGGACACACCCCTCCCCAACCCCCCCAGGGTGCAAGCAGTGGTGGGAGCTGCCCCCACCCCACAAGCTGCAGATCCATCCCACGCCCCCCCTCCTCAGCTGAGCAGCACCTGTCCCTGTCCCCTCCCTCACTGTGGGGGGCGTTGGTCTGCCCCCCCCACACCCGTTCCCTCCCCTTCCACCACACCAGACTTACCAGCTGATGGCAGCTGTATCAGATATCGGACTGGTATCAGCCAATATGCCTCCTTAAATATCGGCTATTGGTATCAGCCCCCAAAAGCTGTATTGGTGCACCCCAAATTTAAATTTTATCACAAGTGGATGCACTGCTATGACAACAGGACAGCAGGCTTGCTACTGGCATGTTGCTGCCTGTGACTTTACAATGAGAAAATGGTTTCTCAGCTCTCCTGGCTTAAGAGCCCCTATACTAAAGCAACTCAAATGGTCAGCAACACTGAGTCCTCTGCGGTTGCTATTATCTGCCACAGTGAGGTACAGTTCTTCTCTTCCCACTGAGTGGTGCTATTGAAACAGACAGATTTTAGAAGAATAATCTGAAAAGACAAATGGCACCTACCACATTAGGATTAAATGGTGGGGGAATCTTTTTCTGAAGAAGGTCAGTCCAGCTGAGAGATTCAAAGAAAGGATGCCTTTGAATTTCAAGCTGCAATAAAGAAGCAAAGATAAGCTTTTAGTTGTTTCAGAGATCCTTCCACTATACCAGATTCAAATATCCTGGCCTGCTATCCAAAGATGTTTCCCTATCTAGTTTTAGCCATACCTTCTAAGAGGAATAATAAAACAAACTATTGGCACATTGGGCTTATTTTTTGTGTGTGCTGCCTTGTTTCTGTATCAGATCACACAGCATGCAATTAACTTATGGAACTCATTGCAGTTGGATGTTGTAGAAGCTAACAACTAAGGCTCAAAAGGAAATTAGACAAATTCATGCACGATAGGTCCATCAGACGTATATTAAGCATGACAGGAGGACTGCAACCTTCACATTAGGAATTCTTAGTCTTCTAAATAGTGGAAGTTGTAAGGGGGGAAAAAGGGTGTAACCAGTCTGATGTGTCCCCTTCTCCTGCATAAGGTCTCTTCTCATTCACATCTGTTCTGTGCCACTGAGATACAGGCCTATTTTCTGTGTGTGTAGTGGTAGGCCTACACCCAACAAGAGAACTAAACCTCCCTCAGTGAGGGAGACCACAGGAGCACAAAAAATTCCAGGGAACAAATAAGAAAACAGATATGGATGGGACAAAAAAGACAAGATACTATGGTCTGACCCAATACGGCATCATTCTTACGATACTTTCTATGATTCATTCTTATGATCAGACTTATATTCTTAAGCTGAAGAATTATTTTCTCAGATAAGTAGAGATCTGAAGCAAACCACATGTCAAGGTGGTTTTTAAAATAGCATTTATACTCCTGCTTCCAGTTAACAAGACTTGCTAATATAGGGCACTCTCTCAAGAGGACTCTGCAGTACACCCTCTGTTTATACCTGAAGCAGTAAATACTATGCCTCCCAAACATCATTGCCTCTTCATTTACTTCATGCTGCAAAAATGTAATAATGGTGCTGCAGCAGTTTAGCTGAACTTCTGTGCTGGCCTATGGAATCTCATGTTGGACTAGTCAAACCTAGAAACGCAAAAGGAGAAAGCACCATCCCGTGACAATTCAGAACTTCTCTAAGCCTCTTCAAACTTAACGAGGAACACTGGCAAGTTTCCAAAAATGCTTTCTGCTATTCTAACGCCATTTTAAAAGCCTGAAAAAAAAAAATCAACTCTGCTTCCATACTATTGGTCCACCTTCCCCCATTTTTTCATGTCAGCAAAGCTGACATTACCAGAGCAATAACTATTTTTGTTTTGCTTATTTTCCTGTTTTAGCAGAGATAGCAGTTACATCAGTCCAACTAAGGGAATAATATGCTAGGAAATGAGTTTCCTTTGCTGACAGGTACTAACAAAGCCAAGCTCTGAACATTAAGTTCCACGACAAACTGTTTCTGCACTCTTCTCCTTCAGGGTTTTTGGGTGATAACAGGTGTTTTTTGAAAGCAGTTCTCTCATCTTGTCTCCTACATGTAAAGCTGAGTTGCAAATCTAAACCTGAGGGTGTCCTTTTAATAAAGCAGTGCCAGAAAAATGTATTGCCAAGTCATTACATACAAAGTCTTCTCTTGCTCCAAGTCTATTTTGTCGGTCCTTCTCCAAGAGGTCTTCTAAAATAGACCAGGCTGTCAGACTGATTCCTGGGCGCAAATTTAAGGGTTTGTGAAGAATATTTTCATACATCTCAGCAACATCACGGCAGTAAAAAGGTGGCTGTACAAAAACAGCAGAAGACAAATGTGGTTAGGAAGTCATGCTATTCAGTACATTAGTTTCAGATGATTGAGTAAAAAATTATTCTGTCAGAAAAACAATCTGTTGGCAGTAAGAAACTGCCCCCATCCTATTGTTGGCTGCTCTGTGGACAGAGTTAGTAGATGCTATTCTTTTCAACTTAAAATATGCCTGTCCCATTCCCTGCTAAGTCCTTTACTCCACATGAGATATAGGACACATGGAGACCAATTCTCTGTTGGCTCTTTCTGGAACCTTATATGTTTTGCCCAGCAACTATCACCCAAGCACTGTAGTCCCTATCTACACTTAATACTCTTATTGAGGTTGTCCAAGGGAGCACATACATGGGTGAATTAAGCTGTCCCAACATTGCTATAAGTCTTCATATAGGAATAGGATCCTAGTTTGCATTTTGAAAGGAAATGTAGAGGAAAGGAGCTGTACAAGCTGTACGAGCAGTTACAAAAAATAAACCCAACCTGAAACAAGATTGCTTTCTTGAAATACAAGAAATAAGAAGAATCAACCGTAATATTGGAAATGTTCATGAAAGAATACTTAACTGTTTTTGGCACTGACATCTAGCAAAAATGTTTAGTTTAGCATGAGTTACTGGGCAGCACAGCTGATTTAACTGACTCATGATATCCCTTGGATGATGACTGCTAGTCCCCACACCAAGTCAGGGTTATTAATGGCACAGTTTGCTGGAGGACTGAAATTTAGATAACAAAAGGCAAAACAAAATTCAAAAGGCAAACTGGTGCAAAGTTATTCATTAGTGAAGGCACATTTTTAAAAACTTTGAAATTGTGTTGTTAACTGTGGATATAAGTTGAATGGGGGAATAGTAAATACATACCAACCCATAAAGCATTTCATAAAGAACTGCCCCAAGGCACCACCAGTCTACTGTGTTGTCATACGGCTGCTTTCTGATCACTTCAGGGGCAAGATACTAGAAGGAAAAAAAGTTAGTCTGGTTATGGTAAAACACTTGTTTCAATAAAAGAATGTTTTCCATGAATAAACTAGTTTATATAGATTGCTAAAGATATGCCTTGTTCTGAAGGCAAACTGATCTCTTTGACATTTGGCTGGCATGTGACTCAGACAACTGTTTCCCAGTTAGAATTAACATTTTCTCTACTGACAAGCTGATTTGTCATTTCTGACTTCACAGTTCTTAAAAGTTTCAGAGAAAGGTCACTGAACTTCAACTTCAGCTAGCCAGCCAAGCAGAAAAAAAAATGTTTTGGCTTAAAGCTGGAATCACAATGCAGGAATCTGCAAAGAACCAGCTTCCTTTTGCCAATGGCATTTCCTGTCTCAAGGCAAGTAAGCCATTATCCGACTGCTGGTGCCCTCATGAGCTTAAATAATGGATGAAGGATTTCTAAATGGGAAAGTCAAGTGGAAACATTTCATTCATCAACATCAAGGATATCTTTTGTGTCCCTCCCTAATGCTACAGTATAGTTATATCATCTCTATTGTTTCAGTAAGACTTATGACAGAGGTAGAGGATTAAGTCAACAGATACAAAATTTATCCAGTGGCTCTTTGTTACAAATCAGTGGAGGGACACAGCTTGCAAAAATCTTACACCAGAGCATCAAAAACTGGACACCAAACAGTCTGCATGTCTCATGGAATGTCCGTTCAGGATCCAGGTCAGTGGTTCCTAAACTAGGAGTTGTAAGCCCCACAAATTAAATTTGAGCAGTCAGGCTCAGATTAGAAGTGAGATCTACCTAGGAGTAGAAGAGACTGGGAACCAGTGATCTAGAAATTCCAGTACCATAGAACCAAAGTAGGCAAGAATGGTACAGAAAAGTTCTAGTACCAGCAGGCTAGTCTCTACTGCTGTGTAGTGTCTACCAGCTTAACATAGTAACTTGTTGCATTTTGTATGTCAAGTCTTAACTTCAGTTCCAAAGCAAGCCTTATGAATGTGTCTCTTACCCGAATTCTAATGTTCTAGATTCCAAATTTTTAAGCTTTAGATTTCATAGACATTAGGGCTGGAAGGGACCTCAGAAGATCATTGAGTCAAGCACCCAGCCCAAAGGGCAGGAAGTCAGCTGGGGTCATAGAATCCCAGCAAGATAAAGCATCCAATTTGCTCTTGAAGGTGTTCAATGTAGGTGCTTGAACCACCTCCGATGGCAGACTGTTCCAGACCTTGGGGACTTGGACAGTAGAGAAATTCTTCCTCATGTCCAGCCTGAAATGGTCTTGCAGGAGTTTATAACCATTCAACCTCATCATCCCTCGGGGCGCTCTGGTGAACAAACGTTCCCCCAGGTACTGGTGGTCACCCCTGAATAATTTATAGGTGGCCATCAGATCACCCCTGAGCCTGCGCTTTTCCAGGCTAAAGAGTCCCGTGGCTCAGCTTGTCGTCGTAAGGTCTGCTTTCCTGATCTCTGATCATGCACGTGGCTCTTCTCTGGACTCTCTCAAGCTTCTCCACATCCTTTCTGAATTGTGGAGCCTAAAATTGGACGCAATACTCCAGCTGCGGCCTCACCAAGACCGAGTACAAGAAGAGAATGACGTCCCAGGATTTGCTTGAGAAGCATCTATGGATGCAAGCCAGCATTTTGGTCGCTTTACTAGTCGCAGCACCACACTGCAGGCTCACGTTCATCTTGTGGTCAATGATGACCCCCACGTTGTCTCTTTCTTCCGTAGCGCTAGCCAGCATAGCACTGCCAAGCCTATAAGGATGCTGCAGGTTTTTCCTCCCAAGGTGGAGAACCTTG
>NW_017728886.1:210452731-210463591 GCF_001723895.1 Crocodylus porosus | reverse complement strand
GTTGCCATGGGCATCCCCTGGGACTGATGAAAGACTGACGCAAAGTAACCATTTAATAGTTTGGCTGTTTCCTGCGCATCAGTTGTCAGCTGTCCCATCTGGTTCAGCAGGGATCTAATGTTGCCCTTGCTTTTCCTTTGGCTCCCCACATCTGAAAAAGCACTTTTTATTGTCCTTGATGCTCAAAGCTAGTTGGAATTCAATTCCAGCCTTGGCTTTCCTGCTCTGCTCCCTGCAGGACCGGACCAGTGCAAAATATTCCTCCTTGGAAGTGAATCCCATCCTCCATCCCTTGTAGGCCTTTCTGTTTAGCCTCAGGAGGTCTGCTAGATCCCTGGAGAGCCAGGGGGCTGCTGTGCCCTCTTGCTGCCTTTCCTCCGAGATGGAACAGACTTTACTTGTGGATTGAGGATCGCTCCCTTGAGGAGCAACCTCTCTTCCTGAACTTCCCTGCCCCTGGGGTAGTGGTTCCTTATGGCCTCACTGACAAGCCTCCTGAGCTGGTCAAAGTCAGCTTTCCTGAAGTCAAGGACTTGCATGTTGCTGACTGACTTGCCAGCTTTATGGCAGATGGTGAAGGTGATCAGCTAAATATTTAGCAATGTAAACGTTGAACAAAAATATTAATATTTAATTCAAACACTTAGCAGCAGAAGACTGGCTACCAAAATGGTGCTAACTTACTTCCGGTGTCCCGCAAAAAGTTGCAGTGGTGTCAGAAGTAGCAATCCCTTCTTTACAGAGCCCAAAATCTGTTAAAACAACATGTCCCTATAAAGGGGAAAAAAAATAGACTCTGTTATAACAGAAAAATTTAAGGCTGAGCAAATATAAATTATCTTACATGTAAGAAGGATAATTCAGAACATCAGAAACATATACTTACCAGTGAGTCTAAGAGAATGTTTTCTGGTTTCAAATCCCTATTAAAAACAAAGAAATTACATTAAAAACTTAAAACTCATGAGCAGTCACTTTTACACAAATCTTTAAACATGTTAAGGCAGGCTTCTATTCTTAAACAGTAGTCAGAAGTTTTGTTAGGAATCAGTAAGGCTATGTTATGTTATGCTCTACAACAAGATTGCACTCAGTTGTTTTGGTCAATAATCTGTGTTGCTGGATTTATAATTATGCAGCACAAGAATAAAATTTAGAATTTTTGCTTACCTGTATACAATATTGATAGAGTGTAAATAGCCCAAAGCACTGGCTATTTCAGCAGCATAAAATCTGGCTCTGTGTTCAGGAAAGGAACGTTCTCTTTGTAAGTGAAAGAATAGCTGTAAATATGTGAAGAGGTAAATCAGAGAAGGTGACAAAAATATCAGAAACGCAAGGTGCAGCTCATTATAACAACATAAAGGTCATTTTCACTTTGCATTTTAATACAAAGCAGAACAGAACTAAACAACTTTGAAAATAGTAAACCAGAAAAATAATTCTTGCAAAATCACATCTATCCTCCCTTTATTTTCACATTTTTCCCTTCTGTAACTCCAACAATATCCAGAGAGATGTGTAAACAGACAGAAGTAACAGTACCGCATGCTCTGCTAAAGCCAAGTTTGGGCAATAGAACCTATTTAAATAGGTGATGAAGGTTGGCTAGGTGGCATCCCAGAGCCAGAAATCCATCTACTTATTTGAAAGATAAACAACATAAACAGCATAGTTTAAAACCAGTGGGTGTTTAATTAGGTGTGATATGAGGCAAGTTCCATGCCCTCCCTAAGAGCCACCCTGACCACCTTCCCCTTCTTGAATTCTACTTCTACTTTCTGCTCCTTCCTCAATCTGCTGCATGCCATGCACAGATGCTGCCCATACCACCTGTGGCATGCATGCTGCGGGCTGGCCAACCCTGATTAGACAGCTTTCCATGTAGACAGAACTTCCTTACATTTTATGCAAATTCTTATATTATTACTCTATTGAGAGATCACTCAGGTGTTTTATGCTCTCGAGACACTCCAAGCAAGAGAAGGCCTTTTGCCAACATATACTTGTATTACAAGATGGGAGAGCAGAAGTTCATTAATCAATCTTTATACTATTCTCCATCCCATTCTTTTTTTTTTATATTCTTTTATCACACTTCCAAAGGAAGCCATCTTGATTTTTTTCATGTCACTGCTCCCTGGACTTTAAATCATTTTCATGGCCTGTCTGCTTGACCCTTTTCAGCTTTTAAATTTCTTTGAGATTAAATTACCAGTATTGCCTGTACCAGTGGCACCCAACCTTCTGGCCCCATGGGCAGAATGAGTGATGCAGGATTAGTCCATGGGCCAGATCCCACATTCGGATGGTGCGTGGCGTTAGTCTGTGGACCCAATTCTGCATGAACTGGATCCAACTCTGCCTGTGGGACTGTCATCCAGCCACAGGTCCAGAAATTTAGCAGTAGAAGAGCAGTGGCTGTGATAATTTGCTGAGGTTCCCAATTGCAGCAGTTAACACTGTCACCACTACCATGCTGCCAAATTTCTGTAACCTTGGGGAGCAACATGGGCCAGGGGTTGAGCACTTTTAGCTGAGATACTGTCAGCTACAGCTAAACCACAAGATTTCTGCAAGCTGTATACTCCCCAAATTATTCATGAACCCATTTATCAACATTAGCTAGTTAGCTAAAGATAATACCCAATAGCTTGGTTTTTTCTGGCTGCACCTGAAAATTAAGAGATTTTTATTCAGATCTGTACATGCACCACAGAGATCTGCTTAAGTTGGTATAATTTAGAATGTTAAGCAGCAGCCCCTACAACGAGTATTAGCTTTCATTTTCCAACATCATTCAGTTGCATGTTCCCTATTTATATGGGTTTTTATACATCTGGGCTAAGGACAAACATTACACATAAACTGGTTTAAGTGATCAGGAACTGGTTTAAACCTGTAACAGAACAGATGTTCAGTGCACATAAACCAGTCTGAAAATGGCTGAAACCAGTTTGAGATAAACCTGGTTGAACATAGTATCAGACTTAACTGATTTGGGTCAAACTCAGTTATACAAAGTCTGTCCCAGACCCCTTACTGGTTTGAGATGAACAGAATCCTGCAGCATCCCAGCATGCTCTCTGAGCTGGGTGGGGCTCTCTGCTTCAGAGCAGGGCTGGCTCCTCCCCTCTGCTCCCTGGCTGGAGCTCCGACAGAGTACAGGCACAGCAGGGCCTGCCTGGCTTCCTCCTGCCCTACCCCCCATCACTGCTCAAGCAGGAATCCCTGCCCTCCCTCCCATCTCCACAGCACAGACCCCAGCCCCACGGACCCTAAGCCTGTGGTATGTTAGCTAATGCTGAGAGGTGTCTCTCCAATTTCACTGGGACAGGTAGACAGAACAGTGACCACTTAGAATTTTTTGGAGCTAATCAACAGGTCAGCTGGTAAGCTGTTTAAGAAGAGTTTGAACTAATGGAGAGGCAATTGTTTTGCTGTTGGGGTGATAAACACCATTATCAGCCCCTTGCTGGCTTGCTTGCCTGTCAGTTTGCTGCAGACAATATAAAGAAGCAGGAAGGGAGATTAAAAAGCTCTGTATCATCAACAGATGCATGCACTGTACCCTCTCCCCTTGCCTTAGAATGCCAGCAGAGGGCTGAGGTCTGGCAACACCCCCATCCCTTGAGATGGTGAAAAACCTGGGATTGGTGCAGGCAGACCTCCCTAATCAAAGTGCCCCCCCTCAGCTCAGCATTGTGCAATAGAAGGGAGGACTGCTCTAGCACCCTCCGGAATCTAGCCTGAGTCACTTCAGGCATATGCCTGAATTTCCTCAGCCCAGAGCTAATGTCTGTCTTGTTACAAACTGGTTCAGCCTAGCCAGGTTAGACTAACCTGCAAAGACTGAATCAATTCAACTGAGGCTTTTTGAATGAATGTCCCTAACCCCAAAGTTCTAATTAACAGCCTCTTGTGTCAAGCCTTGTCAAAGGCCCTTTGAAAGTCTAAATTTTAAGTCACAAAAGAAGAATTGGTTGACATGTTCAAAGAACACTCAAAGATCACAACAGCCAATTTTCTTTTTCAGCAAACATGCCGACTAATTCTCATAATTCTTCAGTTGGTCTGTTATTCTGTTTTTGATGATTTAAATCAAATTTGCCAGATGTAGATGGCTAATTTAATCTGTATATCCTACAATCACATTTAGAAACTTTAAAAAAATATAGGTACAAGACCTGTTACCCTTCAATCCTCTGCAACATTTGTAAGTACGGGCAGTCCTCAGACTTACGACACAATTCGTTCCTGAAAACCTCATCTTAAGTGGAAATGTCATAACTCGGAACCAATTTTCCCACAGGAACAGTGTTACAAATGGGGGATTGGTTCCTTTACAATGGTCGACACTGCATGCAGCTGGTAAGCGGTAGAAACTGAGACGAAAGGGAAGGGGTGTGGGGGGGGAGGGACTGGGGCCAGGCAGGCATGGGGAGAGGGATGGCCGCTCCCATTACTGGTGGCTCGACCAGTGGTTCCTGCCGCTGCTTCTGCCTCTGGTCCAGGAGGACATAGGGGTGTGTGTGCCCCCATATCTGCAAGGAGTGGGACAGGGGCTGCACTGGGCTGTGCTCTGGGCAGGTGGCAGGAGCTACAGTGACTTTTTGGATGGTTGCAGCCCCTCCCAGTCCCTGCTCCACCGCTTACCCCACCCCCATCTGGGGGCACATGTTCCCCCCATACACTCAAAGCCTTGGCTCATCTGGAGAGGGGGGTAAGGAGAAGGTGGGGTAGCTCCCACAGCTACACGCTGCTTGTCCAGAGGCAGAAAGGCAGCTCTGCTCCATGCCTGTCCTGCCCCAGCTGGGCAAGTAGCCGGAAGGCATGGTGGGGCGTGTGGCCCCGGATCAGGGTGGGGCAGGTGGTGGAGCAGGGGCTATGAGGAGGCTGCAGCCACCTGAAAATTCACCATAGCCCCTGCTGCCTACCTGGAGCACAGCCTGGTGCAGCCCCAGCCCTGTCCACTCCACCTCTGCAGATCCGGGAGGGGCACACCCCCTCCCACGCCCTCTCAGACCAGCAGTGGGAGCAGTGGCAGTAACTGCCTGTCAAGCCACCAGACCAGTGGCATGCAGCAGTGGGAGCTGCTGCCCCCCTCCCTTCTCACACCCCCCTGAGGAGCCGCAGTTCAGTCTCACATCCGCCCAGGCCCAGATGGGCAGCCTTTGCCCCAGCCTCAGTCCCAGTCCTCCCTCACTGCAGCAGCCTCGATCTACCCCCCATTCCCCTTCCTCCTCCCCCACTTACCAGCTGCACACAGTAGTAACCATCATAAAGACTAAACCCACGTCAGAACAGGTTGTCAACTTATAAACATCATAAGTGATGTTCATCACAACTCAAGAAGTTGTAAGTCAAGGACTGCCTGTATACAGCTGCTCCAATGTTAACTAGGTGCTCAGGCTGCTTGTACACACCACAGGGGTTTAAATTCAGTTTAGTTCTCCCTAAATTGAAATGGTGGTTTTTTAAAAACACTGCTTCAATTTAGGGAGAATTAAACTGAACTAAACTCCCATGGCGTGTACACAAGGATGGGGACCCGATCTTTACCTGCCTCTTCAGTGGTTGGGGGCCGGGGGTGGCAGGTGAGTTGCTGGTAGGCTGAGTGGTCCCTGAGCTCCACAGGGGTCCCCAAGACAGCACCCGCTTACTGGCACCCGACCTGGGCAGTCCCAGGAGGCACCGTAGCTGCCAAGGGAAGCGCTGAGCCCCCGCATAGCTCAGGCAGGAAGGCAGGCTCGGGGGGAGGGGGGAAATCAGGTTCACCACAATTCAGTGAAGCCTGCCTTCATGGGCTGCCACCAGGTCCCACAGCCTCTGAGCTGCATGGGGCCCACTAAACCCTGAGCATATCAGCTTCCAGAGCCCTGTGCACTATTGTACTTTGTTAGGTAGCAAATTAAAACACCTTGGAGGTGTTTTATCTTGCTACATACCAAAGTCATTTAAAGTGGAATACATGGCTGAGCATGCAAACAGCAACACCATTAAAGCGGAATATGCCACCGAATGTGCAAAGAGCAAAGCCATTAAAGAATGCAAAAGGGCATTCAAGCTGCTCTGAGGTTAATTTTGCAGCATGTACAAAGGCCCACAGTCACTTTCTACTTGAGCTCATCCCATACTCTTGGCTGTGTGTGTGTGTGTGTGTGTGTGTGTGTGTGTGTGTGTGTGTGGGTGTGTGTGTGTGTGTGTGTGTGTGTGTGTGTGTGTGTGTGTGTGTGGGGTGGGGGGGGGGGAAGGAGTACATCTACATACATACACCCCCACCTAGGCCTGGAGACTTGATACTTCTTTTAAGTATCAATATGCTCCAGAGTACCTTGTGAAAGTGATGCCAGAAGCCTATACATTTTAACAGGTTCCTCCTTAAGTTACTAATGACTCTTCAGATGCATTAGTGGTATTCAGAGGGACAAGAATGCTGCAGATAACAAGGGTATAATAGTTAAGTCTTAATTATGGCATGCAAAGCTATGGAATGGATGCAGTGGCACAGTAACTCTTAACAAGTCAATTCAATTAATTGGTTAAGTCTGCCAAAAAACCTTTTAACTGCTCAAGAATTTGGTATCTAAACTTCGATGAAAAAAGAAAGAATACTTATAAGTGCTGAAGAAAGTCAGCAACATATAAACATTCAGAGAGGTATATTTTCTTTATAGCAATGTCAGAAAACAAAAAAAAAGAAGGAAAAAGAAAGAATAGCTTCTACAACCAAGGAAAAATTTTGGATTAAAGCTGTGCATTAATGTTAACACTAAAAGTTTTTGTAAGTGACTTCTGAAGACAATCTTATGAACAATGAATTCTATGTTGCTGTAGATTTTAATAGCTTCAACATCTTTAATTGTAATGAGCAAGTTCAATAGGATTTTAATTTACTGAACACTAATATTAATCTATTGTAGAACAGATGTTTCTCCTGTATATTAGCAGAACAAGGAGACCCAAAAAAGCAATACAAAAAATGCTCACCTCTCCTCCATTAACAAAATCCAGAACAAAATAAAGCTTTTCTGTTGTTTGAAATGAGTAATGTAATCCAACCAAAAATGGATGCTTCACATTTTTCAACAACACATTACGTTCAGCCATAATATGCTTTTGCTGTAAGGAAGTAAAAGGTCAATCAGTAAATAGGAACAATTCTGTAACTAAAGGGGAAAAAAAAGAAAAAAAAAATGCATTTCCCTTTACCTCTTTCCTATTGAGAACAACCTTTTTTTGCAGCACTTTGACAGCATAATATTTCCCATCCAGTTTTCGCTTTGCGAGAAGAACCTATAATAATAATAAAAAAAGATTAGCTTGTTACTATAGTTTTTGTTCTACAAAACTATTTGTTTTTGCTCCTTAACACAATTAGGCCAAAGTACAAATTTTGTTGCCTTTCAAATAGTTCAGCCATTAGCAGCTTAAATCAGCAAAAGGAGAACATTCCCAGACAGCAGAAGTTAAGGTTTTGCAGTTCCTACTGAACTGCAAGTGTTATTATGGCTACCTCATGCAGGGTTACATTATGGTAGAGGCCCAAGCCTAAATCTCCCACTTCTGGAATCCAATGAGGGCTTCTATTTTATTTTATTTTTTTTTAATAAAAGATTCTATTCCATCAAGAAACGCATGAAAACATGATATCCCTGCCCACCTCCACCCCACCTCCCAATAGTCTCAAAAAGTAACTTGAAGCAGGGTGAAGTGCTCCATCTATCATTGTAAGATGTTTACAGCAAGACTTGCTGCTCTAGGAGGATCCAAGGTGGCAGTGGCAGGGGCAGGAAACTATTTGCCAGCAATGTTTGGCAAATTCAGCACATCTGCTCAGCAGACAGAACAACACTTGGAGACCAAGCAGAAGTAGAATGGATTGTTGTTCTCCCAACAGGAGGGAGAATCTTGTTAATACTTCTTTCAAGTGTTTGTTACAGGCCCCAAACAACTACAGCATGAAGAAACTGCTGTAGTGGTAGAGACCCTCTATCAAACCATGCACTGAATCCACAAATGACTTGAAGCACCTTCCCAGTTATTTGCTGGTGGACTGACAACTATTGCCAGGATGAGATGTAATATGAAAGCTCACCTTGCCAAAGCTTCCTTTCCCAATAACTTTCAAGAAGTCAAAGTCTGTTGGTTTAGCACTGCAAGAAGCCAGGAAGAAAGCTGGTTATTCAGCCAGAAGGTACCAACTTTACAATTCTGCACAGTAGCCTGACATCATATCTAAAGGAGTATTGTGCATTCCTACCCTTTGCCCCATGTCCACTTACGACTTGCTCTTTGCCTGGAGATTCCCTAGACACCCTCTTACTATGACCCATGGTTAGACCCATCTCACTTCTCTGTTCCTTTTCTCTTCCAGGAAAATGCAATCAAAATGTTAGTACTCAAATAGAGTACAAGGGAAAAAAAAAGGATCACTTGAAAGATCATAGTCCCTATTTGTCTATAATTTCTCCTCCTCTACCATTCCACATTAAGTTCATTGGAGTGGTTGGGTATGTTTGCTTTTTCTGTTTGTTTTGCAAGGGTCAGGAGAAGGGAGGACTAGGGAAAAAGTGAGGAAGCTGGCTGAGGGGAGAAACTAGGAACCAAACTGAGTGTGTCAGGAAGAGAGGAAAGATACTGACTGCATATGCTAGTTTCTCATATAAACATGGATAACTGCTTACCCTGTACTGGCCCACTTAAAATTATTTTGCAGTAGTGCATCATGAACACAAGTTTATGCTAACAGAAGATGGACTATGGAAGACAACTTGTGTTGCAGGGCACATACTGTCATGTATTCTCAGACCAAAATACATTTATCCTGGAAGTTATAATGAAGAAATATAGTCCTTTTGTTTTCTACCAGGTAGAAGAGTTGCTTGGGTGTCAACTGATGGAAGAAATTAACAGCAGCAAGCCAAGGCTCGGAGCTTTGTGGATATTGTCAAGGGCCAACTCTGTTCCCACAGGTGCCCCCACCCTGCCCCGTACAGAGAAAAATCAAAGGACTAGAAAGTACAGCAAATTTACATGGGTATATGGAGTTTTGTGTCTCCTTGCTTTCCAAGTCAGCGGAATTCTGTGTCTTCTCACTAGCATATTATCTCTCTCACAAGTATTTGCAGTATAAGTGGATTACAAAACTGTTTTTTTGTTCGTTCATTTGGTTTTTTTTTTACACATTTTTGGGACAAAAGTGAAGGGAGAATAGGAAGGAAAAATGTAAAAGGAACTTGCTTTTTCAAGACCTCAGCAGCCCTACTGGTTCTCTAGGGTGGGAAAGGAAGGTATCCAATTCACTGTTTAACTTTGTAGTACAAACAATACTACAAGGTTCTCAGACTTGTTTGGTGAAGATTAATGGAAAACTATACAGCTAACATGCATTACAATATTTACCTAGTACCAAATTAGAACCTTTGCTTCCTTCCAAGTTGAAAAATGAGCAAATAAATGCACATATCTAGTGGGGCTTTTCATATAATTAACAATTAAAGTCTAGACTGACTTCTGGTTTATAATTAACTAAAACCTACTGAGGATTTCCAGATGGTCCCAGGTTGATATTCTGTGAGGTAGAGTTTAGCTGCTGGAACAGAAAGAAAAAACAGGTCAGTTTAAAATTGTTTTTTTCTTCAAAAGGAAATCCTGTCTTCCTCTTGACATTATGCAATGTGTATTAGCTAAAGACAGTCAATAATGATAAACATGTAGAGGTGTTTTAAGCCAAGTGATTAAGTCTATTAAATAAAGTACCCCATACAAGGTAAGTATCCAGTTATTCTTTTAATGGGAAAGGTTATTTATACATACATACAGTGCCAAAACTTAGAGATAGCAAGCAATTTTTTTATCCAAATGCAGAGAGTAGAGGTAGGAAAAGAAGAAATTTAAATCTCAGCCCCTTTTAAACAGGTAGTAATTTGTTTAATGTTCAAAATTCAAACCATCAGATTATTTTACATAGTGAATATTCTCTGGATTTTTATTAAATCTACCATGATCTTGCCTACAAGTTATCAAAATAATCGCTATTTATGCAGGACCTAATTAAAGACATCTGTTTAAAAAAAAAAAAAAGAAGACAGAAAAGCTGCTGTCAACCCTTGATAATATGACATTAAAAGGTCACATTTATTCCAGTAATTAATTCCAGTAGCTGCAGGGAGGCTGTTCAAGCTGGTACACACCCACACAGTGTGTGGGCTGCAGGGGGAAAGAGAAACTATTCTCATTTCAAACCTCTCCCAATTCTGTAATTTTCTTGTTTTTAAATAAAGATCAGAGCAAAGTTTGCGAGATTTCCATGTTTTGGGTACTGACCAAAGGAAAGTTCTACTACTATACAAGTAAGTATTAACATACAATATACTACATGAGAGCTGTTTCCTTTTATAATATCTGATTTTGTTTGAATTACCATTTTCAAATTCGAAGCACCTAGTAGCTTTTCTGCCTTTAGCAGATGTCCCAGGATGGACAAGGATGAATGTAACCTAAAGTAATTTAACTTTTTGGTGTTAATAGGCACACTGACAGAGTTTTTTCTTGATTCTTTCAGGGGTAATTATCTAGTGAATTTCATAGACATCAGGGTTGGAAGGGACCTCGGGAGATCATCGAGTCCAGCCCCCTGCCGGAAGGGCAGGAAGTCAGCTGGGGTCATAGGATCCCAGCAAGATAAGCATCCAATTTACTCTTGAACCTCCACTGGCAGACTGTTCCAGACCTTAGGGGCTCAGACAGTAAAGAAATTCTTCCTGATGTCCAGCCTAAAACGGTCTTGCAGGAGTTTGTGACCGTTCAACCTAGTCATCCCTTGGGGCGCTCTGGTGAACAAACATTCCCCCAGAT
>NW_017728886.1:210448489-210452631 GCF_001723895.1 Crocodylus porosus | reverse complement strand
GGGGGAGTGGGGGGGTAGCGGGCTTCACCCGCGTGTCTCTCACCGCTCCGGAGCCTAACTGAGCTTTTTTTCCCTGTTTGGCAGGCCCTTTTAAACTGAATGAGTTTGGTACCTTGGTTTGGTATTGGTATTGTCTGTCCATTGTTTTTAAGCACACATGTGCATGTATATGTGTGCATACGCGTGCACACATACACATGCAAAGCTAATTATATCAAAGAAAGCATTTTTCTGTCTAATGCCTTTTCAATTCTGCCAAATAAGAGGAAGTGAAGAGGACCAAAACTGAATAGCAGAAAAAGAAAAGGGGTACTAAAAACAGCATTCATTTATAGACCTGGAAAGCTCAGCAAGTCTAAATGAGTGCCCCTCAAAATTGCAATTAATCTCATAAATTAGTGCCTACACAAAACCTTTCATTCACAAATACATAGCAGCAGATTCAGTTGGAAGTTTACTTATTAAATTTAGTGGGTCTTAAATCAAGTCAGAGAAACATAAGATAACATATGTATTAGCTACTAAGAGGAGACATACTAGAATGGACTGTAAGAACTTAGCTGTTCTACCTAGAAAAATGCAATAATCTTCTATTATTAATTCTTGACATAAAATTAGACATTAAGACAAACAGTGCCTTAGATAAACTTAAGACACTTAAACCTACACTCAGTATAGTGTCTTTAGTGATGACTGAGCTTGAGATCTTAAAAATATGAACCAAACCAAAACTGGAGCTTTTGTTCCCCAATACCATAGAAAAGAATTACACTACTTAAAAATTTCTTCTGTTTTAGTTATCAAAGAGTTAAACTTCTCATCCTCAATTCCCCACCCTCTTTGAGTGCCCTTGGGAAGACCTCTGAATGACTTGAATCCTGATCCATTTTGGTCTGAAGTCAGGCAGAAGGCTGGGCACAGGTGCACCTTACAGATCAGTGCTTTTCAACAGGGATGTTCAGCACCGTGGGGTGCCGCAAGATCCTTTTGAGAGTACCATGGGGTACAAAGAGATAAACACTTGCTCTTCCCCACCTAACCCCTATGTAAGGAGGTAAATACAGTCTCTTCTCTGCCTGGTTCCAGTGCAAGAAAGTAAGTCGCACTTGTCCCTGCAAGCTGCTGTGTGAGGAACAAAGTCCTCGCTTCTCCCCTCCACTCCTTCCCCCCCCCCAGTATGAGAAGCCAAGCACAGGCTTATCTATGCTTGGCTACAGCGCAAGGAGGTAAATTCTCAATTGCCTTACTGCTCTGTACTGAGCTAAGTGCACTCAGCCCGGCTCTGTATTATGCTGTGGTCTTTCTTTCTGCCCCACTACACAACTCAGTATCGTGCAGATTTTTTCCTTCCTGTATGGAGAACTCAAGGCTTTTTTCCACCACCTAAGACTAATGCAATATTACTATAATAAGAAACCATGAAATGATCAGCTTGCCACAGGCCTGACCCATACACAGCACAAGGATTGTCCCTGGACTCCACCCAAGTGCCACAGTCCCGCTCTGGACCTCTATATAAAGTTTCTGTTTCTGCACCTACTCTGAGATTACCAAAAAACAACAATGCTCGTTACAACCTCAGTCTTGTGGAACAGCGAGCCATATTCAGACATAAAAACAGCCCTGATTATCATACAGACAGGCTTATAAAGGGGGTGCCACCACTATCATGGACAAAAAAAGCACACGTACAGGAAACAGAATCAACTTTCTGACACCAAGTTTTACAAACTCCTACCAGGGAGTTTACCAGGGACCTCCAAGGCACAATACCAGAAGAAACTAAGTGACCTCTTAAAGATGCTACCTCCAGAAACAGGGGAGAGGCACATGTATGGCCTCACAATATGCCAATATATTTATGACAGATTTTCAAGTCCCCTTTCTCCACAGCTGCCCTCTCATCTCCCTAAAGTATCTTAGGTTCGTGCCACATGTTACACTTTAGACACGATTAACCAGTTAATCACATTTTAAGTTATGGCCCAGCCACATATTCAATCAATTAATGACACGATAAAAGAAGAAACAAGCCACAAAAATGTGTACAAAAATTATGGCTAATTCCTATCACACCATTAATTGAATAGATGGTGAGAGGCACCCCTCACTGGAAGTCCTGTCAGCTGATCAGGCCTGGACACAGCTGTGCAACTTTGCAACAGCACCACCACATTGTATTGGATACCAAACAACAGCTACCTACCTCCATGACACCAGTTTTCAAGTAGACTGCTAAATCCATCTTCTATAGTCAAGTTCTACATTACAACCATATCTGCTCTGATCCTACCAAATTTGAAGAACACCTAAAGGAACAGAAGTCTAGCATACAATACAATTCCAAAACCGTGACCACTCAAATTAAGAGCCAGACTCAGACCCTACTACAGCACCAACTCCCAGTCCAGAGCAAAAGAATCCCTCTGGTTGTCACCTACGGCCCCAAGTTTGAACCCCTCGGATGCATTATTAATGAATTCCAACCCCTCCTGGCAAAATTACAATCTTCAAGGTAACAACAGGGGACAGGTCTGTCCTGGCTTACAGACAACCCCCCACTAACAACCCCCCATGCAAAGATCTCTCTAGCAACAAGCTACTAATTCCTTTTATCCCCAAGGCACCAGACCTTGTAATGGACCCAGATGCCAGCTGTGCCCTCTCATCAATACAGACCACAGTGATCACTGGATCAAATAATATGGATTATAACACCTGTGTTCATTTACCTGCACTTCTGCTAACATCATATAAAACTTACCTGTTTATCACCTGTAATCAGTGATAAACAGGTAGGCAGAACCTCTGTTGTCTACATTGGACAAAGAGCAATCCCTGCATGAAAAAGTCAATGAATACTGATTTGACATCAGTTCCAGAAAGACACAAGCCTGCAGCAGAACACATTAACCTGTGTTAACGGAGGGGCCACCACCAAGGAGGATTATACCTCCATTGCTCAAGACTGTAGGGGGACTGTTAGGAAGGCTAAGGCAGAGATGCAACTGGGACTAGGTGACCCAGATAAATCAAGGATAACAAGAAGTCCTTTTTAAAATATATAGGGGGTAAAAAGAAGGTACCAGGTAATGTAGGGCCTCTGCAGGATACACTAAGAAATCTGGTGGTCACACTAGATGACAAAGCTAATTTCTTTAACAATTTATTTGCCTACATCTTTTTGAGCAGGGACCGGGTCATCACCCACACCAGGATCCCTGACGGACTCAGGGGAGGCGCTGCCAGCCCCAGCGTCAGCGAGGACCTAGTCAGGGAACTCCTGGAGGGACTAGACGTGTTCAAATCAGCAGGCCCTGACAATCTCCACCCCAGAGTGCTGAGGGAATTAGTAGAGGTCATTGCAGGACCTCAGACACAGCTTTATGAGCACTCATGGTGCTCTGGTGAGGTGCCAGAGGACTGGAAAAGGGCCAAAGTGGTCCCCATTTTCAAAAAAGGGAGGAAGGAGGACGCAGGAAACTACAGGCCTGTTAGTCTTACCTTGGTCCTGGGGAAGCTCTTTGAGAAAATTATCCAGGAGCACATCTGCGAGGGACCAGCAGGGGAGATCATGGTTAGGGGCAACCAGCATGGGTTCATTTGAGGCAGATCCTGTCAGACCAACCTGGTGGCCTTCTACGACCAGGTCACAAAATCCTTGGACACAGGTGTCGCCGTGAACATAGTCTTTCTGGACTTCAGGAAGGCACTGTCTAAGACAGACACTGTCTCTTACCCTATTCTCATTAAGAAATTAGGCGATTGGGTGTTGATGTCTACATGGTCAAATGGGTCGCAAACTGGCCAGAGGGCCGCACCCAGAGAGTGGTGGTGGACGGGTTATTTTCAACCTGGAGGGATGTAGGCAGTGGGGTCCCCCAGGGCTCGGTCCTCGGGCCCACACTGTTCAATATCTTTATCAGCAGCTTGGATGAGGGGGTGAAAAGCACCTTGTCCAAATTCGTGGATGACATTAAAGTTGTGAGGAGAAGTGGGCACGCTAGAGGAGATGGACAGGCTGCAACTAGATCTAGACAGGTTACAGGGGTGGGCAGATGAGAACAGGATGGGTTTCAATACTGATAAGTGCAAGGTATTGCACCTGTGGAGGAAGAACCAGCAGCATACCTACAGGCTGG
>NW_017728886.1:210435599-210448389 GCF_001723895.1 Crocodylus porosus | reverse complement strand
GGTGATCCTCCCCCTCTATGCGACACTGGTCAGGCCGCAGCTGGAGTACTGCATCCAGTTCTGGGCGCTGCACTTCAGGAGGGATGTGGACAACATCGAGCGGGTCCAGAGGAGGGCCACTCACATGATCAGGGGGCAAGGCAGGCCCTATGAGTGGAGGCTATGGGAACTGAATCTGTTCAGCCTCCACAAGAGAAGGCTGAGAGGGGATCTGGTGGCCATCTACAAACTGGCCAAGGGGGACCGACAGGCTATGGGAGAGTCCCTGTTCCCCCAAGTACTACCAGGAGTAACAAGGAATAACCGTCACAAGCTGGCAGAGGGTAGGTTTAGGTTAGATATTAGGAGGCGCTACTTCACAATCAGGGTGGCTAGGATCTGGAACTAACTTCCTAAAAGGGAAGTGGTGCTCGCTCCTACCCCCAGGGTATTCAAAAAGGAGGCTGGATAATCACCTAGCCAGGGCTGTTTGACCCCAGTACTCTTTCCTGCCGTGGCAGGGGGTCGGACTTGATGATCTGCTCAGGTCCCTTCCAACCCTACCAACTATGAAACCTTTAGCCATTCTTAAATGACAAAACTTAAAAAACAAACAAAAAAAAACCACCAAGAAAACCCCCAAAACTGAATAGAAAATTGCAGAACAAGAAATCATCCATTGTCTAGACTGTATAGTCTAACCTGAGACTACAGATTCATATTGCTGGGATCCTGTGATCCCTGCTGACTTTCTGCCCCAGGGGCAGGGGACTGGACTCGATGATCCTCTGGGGTCCCTTCCAGCCCAAATGTTTATGAAATCTGTGAAGTATGCCATTACTTGGCGTAGCTTTAAAACCCCAATGTCTCACAATGGATTAACTGCTTTTTACCTACCTTTCCTCTCTTAGTGGTACTCCTTCCCTTTTCCTACCCTTTGTATTCAAATCACAGCTTTCCATTTAACAGCTCTGCTCCCAGCCATCCTTTCATAGCATCTGATGAAGTGAATTATTGCTTACGAAAGCCTGTGCGTCTCTGATTTAGTCTGTTTAAGTGCAACACTAATTCCCTGCCTTCTGCCTGAGTAGTGATATCATATAACCTGTAAACCAAACTGCAGGTTTTAGTCCAGAACACAGGGAAAAAAGGTTGTTTGCCCCATCTAAAACAATCCCAACCCCTCATCTTTGCAGTTCACAACTGACAAGTAAGTACTCAGCACTACCTTTTTAAATTAAAATTTAACGAAGGGGAGGGACCTACTAAAAACACCCAAACAGAAAATCTCAGTGAAACTCAGTGTACAGAACTGAGCTCAGGTATCTACAGTTTGTTTAGAAAAACAGAAGTAATTTACTTTGGTCACCAAATTATTACCTTCCGACTGGTCCTGTCATCCTCATCTTCAGATGGATCTGACTGATGCTTTGGATTGTCCATCTGAAGAAATGCTCTGACATCTGGGCTAGAGACACAGGTAAACCCATTAGCCAACTAATGACCTAAATAAATTTTCACTCTATCCCCATGAATACAGTGTAAAAATATCTTGCCATTGGTCTGTATTAAACATTTGGTAATAAGTAACACTCTTCCCCAATAAATCTATTTTACAGGAGCTTATAATACAGGTAATTCAATCTCTGAGCAGAACATATATAGTAAGTAAAGTTTTCCTTATTAAAATATAGAAGAAACCAAAGAGATTCTGGAGAAGTATTCAGTTGAGATTATTCCAAGGATGATAATTGCAACTACATTTTTTACTTCTTCCAACAATCCTTGCAATTGTTTCTTTTATGAGAGACCATGGAAAGCCAATTTCCTTTCCAACACCTTAAGTGTTAAGGATAACATTTTTAGTTTTCTAAATGTAATAAGAAACTATTATCTTACACATATGTATTTGCATTCCAGAAATTAAAATCCTGGGAAAAAACATGCTTGCAATTAAAGATGTTTTTTTGTTGGCAAAAATATTGCTGGTCTAATAAAACATATCATCTTTACTAAGAGTCCTGATTGCCATTAATCAATGCTTTCTCCATTCCTGTTGGCAGATTTGTGTCTTTGTCTGCCATCTGCATTTTTAAATTTGGCATAGACAGGTCTTAATGCAAGGAATACATCTCAAAAGGGCAAAATGGTCCAGGAACATTCCATACTCCTCACATTGGTGTTCAAGTATTACCAAAGTTGCACTAGCATTTTAATTTAGCTCCTCCCTCCTTTAAATGGATTACAGATTAGGCAGAATTATTTTACTGTTTTGTGGACTTGATACATACACACACAAATCAGAGAGAAGGGGTTATATTAGTCTAAAAATACAAATAATTACTGAATATACTCTCTATTTGACATGAGGTCCTTTAGATAAAACACATTTTAAATAAGAAGAATGTTTTTGTTACCCATTTTATGTCACTCCAATTGTGTTTGGTACTTGAGACCAGTCATGGTATGACCCAGTCCACCTTGAAGACTTTACCCTAAGATACCATCATGCAACTATCCTGAGGTACTTTAGTCATCTAAACAAGAAGCCTGCTATAACACTTCTTAAGTAAGCTAAACACTACCCAAAAGTGAAGTCATGGTAAGTAGTATGCTTTCTACTGTGTACTTGGTATTCCATGAATGCTGCAAGATATTGTATTGGTGACCAGAGGATTAATTTAAACCATCGCATACGTTCAAATGACACGTGTGAATAACTGCAGAAATGGCACGCTCTTATTTGCATTACAGAAGCAGCAGGAGTTATTGCTAAGCAGTGTAGAAGGTGCCGTACAATACAGACTAGTTTTATAGTTCACTAGCTTTAGTCCATTATCTCTGACCCAAACATGACAAGAATTCTCCTTTTCCTGCCCCACTCCCCATCTCCATTAGGACAGCAGGAGTTTTGATCCAGGTATTTTATACATGGGTTTTCCTTTTGGTTTTGGAACACTGAGGAGAAAGCAACCAGAGGGACTTTTTCTCATGGCTTTCATTGCATAAAACTGGTAGCTTGTTTCATGTAGAAGTTAGGCCACTACTGCCATTAAGTTCTGTGTTCCAGGAGTTCCTTAATGAAAACTAGAATTATTTTAAAGCTATGCTAAGTCTTTAATGCACTCTATATTATGCATTTGGATTTAAATGGTTTTGTTGGAAAATAAGCGTTCTGATAGACAGTTACACACATTATCTTTTCAGTAAAGGCATCTCTCTCCTGAAAAGATTTTTGCAAGAAGTCTGTAGTCTTTGGATACCAGAGAGATTTGTCTCTAAAACCAGTAAAATAATTGGGAGTCTGACACTAATCCATATAGGAAATGCCTTATTGGATTAAACCACTTGTCCATCTACCCTAATATTTATCTCTGACACTGGCCAAAGGAAAATCCAGCTGTCCTCTAAAGGTATCTTTCTAACCCACCTTAGCACTGGTTGGCTTATGCCTGGGGCAGGAGCCTTCATTACTGATATGCAAGTCAAGAATGTACTGTAGACACAAGAAAGGGGACCAATGAAGCAGATCTCATTTTCCATCTTTCTCATTGCTGAGTGATGTTACCACTTCTGAAATGCACCTGTGTCTTGGACAGGTCAAATCTGCCACCAAGAACGCAGTTAAAACACCCATTTAAACTGCTCTGTATTGTCATGAATAAGCACTCACACCCACACTCTTCTAAAACAGGAGACTGGAAGACGTTATTTTTTAATCAAGAAATGGGACCTGATCCCAGATCCCAAAAATCTGGAATCAGACCCACTGTGATTCTGCTAGAGTGGGGGGAACCCCAGATTAGCTCCCCTTGCACCTAAACCTTTAAAGGTTTGCCAGGCAGCTTGGCATCAGGGAACCAGTTCCCTGGAGGCTGCCCCTTGCCTGGTCCTACTAATAAGTTGCCCTTCAAAAGGCATGTTCAAAGAGCATGCATGTAACTGGATTTCATAGCATTCCTTTCAAGGGGCAGCACACTACCTGGGCAACCCCTCTATCCAAGATATTGCCACCCCATCCGTGCCTGAACAACTGTGTCCCACATGGCTTCAAACGTCCTGGCTCAAGGACTGCTCTGCATGCCTTCCAAGGTGCAGGGTATGGTGCTACTCTGCACCTGGGGGTTATTCCCAGGTTCAGGACAAATTGTCCAGGCAGGGGACAGGCCCTGGGTTGAAACAGGTGCCCCCTGTGCCCTAAAAGCCATACTGTGCAGCTCAACTACATGCATGCCCTTCGAACATGATGAAGCAAGAGGGGGAGTGTCTCAGATTCAGGAGCAGCCCCCCATCTTAGGTTCCTGCCCTCCCAACATGTTCAAATGGTGTGCACAGAGCTGGGCTGCATGCAGCTGCCAGGAGCCCTAGATTGGGGAGTGGCTCCCTGATCTCCAACTCATGTCCTAGCATGTTCATATCACACATTCAAATCAATACAAACCAGCCACAAAGATGTTCCACATTAAACACAGTAGATTATTTTACTTTAATTCCACAAAATGTGGAATATTTTTTCTAGCTGGCTTGCCATTTTACTGCATCATAAATACAACATCAGCCAAGGGACTTTGCCAGAGCAGGGTCACAACATATGGCTGCCTAGTAACTTTTGCAGATGGGCCTATGAACTTCACATCATAAATCTACTGGATACAATGAAATAATGGACTAAATATAGACATTAGATTTATGGCACATAACAACTTGGCTGCCATCTGATAACCCCAGGTAACCTCTGTACATTTTACCAGCTACATTCTATTGCCAGGTTAACATTCCCTCATTTCCCCCTGCCCACCTAGCGGTCTCTCACCTATCATCTCCCATGGCCTTTCATCCTCACTGCCATGCATTTGCATTTTCACAGACTTGCATTTTGCATATTGGCTTCTATTCCATCCAAGAGAACACAAAACAAAAGCAGACTCTCCCTATGCCTGAAGAAGGGTGTTTGAGCCTGAAATCTTGCAAATAACATTTTTTCCAACTATTTAGTTGGTCTAATAAAAGATATCACATTTACCCAAAGAACCTTGTTTGCCTATGTCCTTAGTCCAATATAGCTACAACCAACACCTCTGTTGCCTAATGCTGGCTCTAATGTTTAAGATTAGCGGTAGGGTTTTTCCTTTGGGAACTCCCATCCAGAAGCCTCATTTTCTGTCTGTACTCTTTCAGTCAACCATGCATTACAGTTAGGTTTTAGTAACAGGGCACCTGACTGAACTAGAGCCCTATGCAACTGAACAGTTGATACTCTCTAAGGTATAAAGGTGGAGTACAGGAAGAGATACAGAAACTTTATCAGATACAGAAATTTTACGCAGTACCCAATATTATAAGATCTTCCTCCTACATTAGTAAAGTTAATGCATTATCTTACTTAGTTCATAATATATTTAGCAATTAGGCAAAAAACTGTCTGAAAATAGCTTTTCAGATCTTCTGGAATGAGGCAACTGCCATAATTTTCCCTTTTAGCAGTTAGTTTTAAATACACTTTATGCTATAATGTCTTGTTGTGATCATGCATCATAATTTGGCTGCTGGAATTTTGGAAGTCACAGTAAATTTTGCATGCTATAATAATCTTAGATTTAAAATACTTCAGAGTGCTGACAGATGCAAGATATTTTGAACAAATGTGTTTAAATGCCCTTCAGAACTGAGCTGCAAAGTCAAAAAGTCTTGATCCTTCTTCTAAATATATTATTTATTTATTTTACCCAGGCAGCAGACAGGAATTTTGTTCTATAAATAAAGAAGCCTCCTAGTAAACAAAGTTCTTCAATGCATGTGCATCACACAACCATCTTTAAAATAATCAGCTTATACTGGGGTTGGATGTGCTAAGTGCTAGATGAAAGTACCTTAAAAACAAATTAAAATCTAATTTACATGCTATTAAATCTTTTTGTGTTTTTCAAATAAGATTCAAGGAAGAAAGGTTTGGAGATAAATTGAAGTGTCTCACAGTTGAACACTGGAAGAACCAGGAGCAGGAGAGGTCTGCTATTAAAATTTACAAATGGTTTCTTGCTTAAGTCAATTAGCAAAAAGAGATTAGGCTCCAAAAGTTAGTTATTTGAAAGGTACTATTTACTTTCACAGTCAAGGACAAATGTTATGATCACAATTCCAATATTTTTTCCTTTACCGGAAAATTATTCCATTACAAGTCTTTTGTTTTGTTTAAAACGTTTTCCACGCGTCATTAGGAAGACGACACGAAATACTTTCGAAAAGAGGAAGTTCATATTAAAGAGTCTTTCGGACAAAGCTATTCATTAAATACTTCCAATGCCTAGTACAAGTTGTAGCAATGTTTCCTGCTGAGGAAGTTCACTTCTTGCTAAAAGCAGAATTTATTTCACAAGCTTTAGAGATTAACTTAATTTGCCAAAATAAAATGCATTATAGTCCAATGTACTCAATATCTAGGAACCTGTAGGATAGAGGTATTATTTCAGGAAATTTTAATGAAAAGATATCACAGAAGCCTGCTGACATTTATTTTAGTTTACCTTAAATTGATTAGGAATCAAATGGGTACAAGTTTGTGTGTAAAAAGGGTTTCAGAAAGTAAGCAATACATTTTTTGCTTTCTGAAATCACTCTTGAAAAAAGACAATTCTCACAGTAAATAATAATTTCTATACATTAAAAAGCACAATACTTTTATATTTAAGCTACATAGTTTTTAGCAATTTATTTTTAAAATATAAACCATATCAATAAAAAGCTCTTACAAAACATAAGCAGACTACTTACTGGTTGCATAGCTCTGGCTGTCTAACTAAATTCTGAATGAATTCATTTAGTCCTGCTCTTCTCTGTTTAATAAAGTCTGGGGGGAAAAGTGGACAGAGATGTTAAAGACATTAAAAACTTGCCATGAAATAACTGAAATTTAGATTTCTTATATTTTCTTTAATAGGAAAACATCTGAATAGAACAGGTCTTACACATGAGGATTTGGTTGTAAAAGACATCCGAGCCAAGAGTTCTTTTCTTTGAAACCATTTCAATGCTTTCATCTCTGAAAAAAACTTACTAAACCAGACTGATTTTGAACTGTACCCACACATGCTTCAATGGGCTACACCAGGGGTTAGCAACCCGCCCAGCAGATGTGCCAGCGTAGCATGAGTAGGCATTTTGCTTGGCACATTTGCCTAGACGTAGACAGTGGGGAAAGGGCTGGGGCTGCGCTGCCACAACAAGGATCGGCAGGCCCCTTGTGGTTCCTCCGTTGTAAACTCTGAGGCACATGTGTAGCAGGTGCCGGCAACGAGCCAGGCCAGGGCTTGCAGCCTGGACTGTAAGCAGTCCAGGCTCTGTTGTAGGTGGCAGGGGCCTGCCCAGAGCCTGGGCTGGCTGTGGCAGGCAGCTGGGAGGCTGCAAACAGCTGCACCAGGGTTCATAGAGCCCCAGCCCAGATCGTTGCTGGGACATGTTCCTGGGGCAGACACTGCAGGAGCCAAGAGAGGCAGCTGCTTGCTGCCTCCTGGCTACCTGCCACAGCCAGCCTGGGCTCTGGGTAGGCCCCTGCCACCTGCCACGGAGCCCAGGCTGCTCACAGCAAGTGGCAGGGAGACTGCAAGCAGCTGCACTGGGGTCTGTGGAGCTCTGGCCCAGCTCACTGTCTGCACTGCATGCACATGCCCCTCCAGGCAGAAGGCAGGGAAAGGGCCCAGGCTGCACTGCCACAAGTACTGGGCTTTTCATGGCTCCCCTGCCATCCGCTCCTGGCACACCAACATCTTCCAAGTAGAGGCTGTGGGTGTTTTTGGCACTTGGCCCAAATCTGTTGCTGACTCCAGAGCTATACTGAGCAACCCTTGCTCATACCTGAAGATGAGCAAGTCCCATGCTGACTGATGTTGAAGGCAAAACTATTTCAGTGATGAAGATCAAGTCCTTAAAAAGAGCAGTCCCACAGACACTGATTGGTGAGCACTTACAAGACAGTGTTGCCTAACATGGGTCAAAAAATCCATAGTCCAACCTAGTAACTAACGCACTGATAAGTAACTATTATATTTTAATTATTTTTTCCTTTATTTGATATATGCATCTTAAAAAAGTTAACCTAATCCAAACGAAGTGTTTTAGCATATTTCCAGTAGTGATAAAAGGCACCACTATAAACTTCATCCCTTATTAGATCCATTTCAAATTAATACAAGAGCTAAAACTGAATGGCTTTTAAAGCCTTTTTCAGTTGTAATAAAGAGGAACCTCCTTCTTTGGGAAAGATTAACTTCCCCACTGTCAGTTTAAAAAACTAGGAAGTATTTTACCTATGTTACAAATACTAACAATTTTGCAATTAAAAAAAAAAAAGTTTCCACATATTAGAAAAAGGGAAAATTATTCCAGTGATACAGCTCTCAAATTCATGTTATACTATGAAATTGTTCTGCATTACTAGACAACAAGACGACAGACAAAACCTTTGTCAATAATAGTATTTCACTATTCCAGCAAGACTAATATTGTTGAAATATGAGAGTCTAGAATTTAAACAATTTAGAGGGAAAACCTTACTATTTTCATTAGTTTAACACATGAATTATCTGAGGAAAGCTGTAATTAATGATGTGAGCTGGAACACCCATCCCGAATCTGTGCTGTTGAAAATAGGGAGATGTCTTAGCTTATGGTTAAGTTTCTGGTTATACCTTCTGAGTAGATCTTCTTTCCCCAACTTTTTCTTTATGCAAAATCACTCATACCACTCAAAAACATTCGTTTTTTTTTAAATATTGCTTTTAATATCTACAATTTTATTTCTCTCCAGTAATTTTCAGTTTAGATCAGGGATGATCAACCCCTGGGCCAGATCTAGCCCCAACGCTCCCCATGGATCTGTAGGGAGCCCCCCAGACTGTGGCTCTGCGTACTAAATCAGGTGCGTAGGGTAGTACAGGGCTCCATCCCAGTGTGTGGAGCCAGGCAGAGGCAGTGCAGAATCCCAGAGCCAGATCCCAGCATGCAGAGGCAACGTGGGGTCTGACCTGGCCTATGGATCAGCCTCACACAAATGCAAAGCCAGAAGGTTGAGCACCACTGATTTAGACAATGACAACTGGAAACTGAACAGCTTCCTTCTAATTCATTTCCAAATTCCTGTGCACTAACAATACTACTTATGTGTGTTGCAGATTTCATTTTATACGTTTTTAAGAAGTTATAATGAAATATCTTGGTTTTGGTTTTCTGTAAGCATGTATTTATCCTGAACTTAGAAGCAGCGACAAGTTTGATTTGACCAAGTCCTTTTAAATAACGGAAACATCTAAAATATTTTTTTAATTAAATCTACCTACTCTATTCTTCTCCACAAAGTTAGATGCTTTCAAAAGTAGGTTTACTGAAATGCAGAACCCTGCAGAACTTGGGCATATACTTCATATATAAAATAAGCTTTAGCCATTTTTCTTTTTTCCCCTAATGATACTCTCCTCCTTTCAGTCTCAAACAAAATAATTTGGGCTTGATATCTTCTTAACACTGCATGCATGACTCCAGGGGCAGAGCTAGAGGGGCTGCAGTAGCACAAGTCAAGCCCTATTTTGGCTGTAGGCGCAATGCATGGTGAGCTCTCAGGGCTCACTGGCCTGTCAGAGGAGCTCCCACAAATGCTGGGAGCTCTACGAGCTCACTGGCTGGTCTGCCCAGAGTCCCTGCTTTCAAGTAGCTAAAGCTTGCTGCTTCTCACTGTATCCCTCCTTTCCTTTCCCCTGCTGCTAAATTCAGGGTCTGAGGGAAAAATCAACCAGTGGCAGGCTCCAGAGCCACTTGAAAGCACAGACTCTGGGAAGATTCATCGAGTTTACAGTATAAGCAGATTCAACCAGAAACTTTGCAGACATCCTGGTGAGCTACGAGACCACTGACAACTAGGATCACAGTGATGGGGCTGTGGCCAGACTGCCATGTAGTATGGTATGGGTTGTGTGGTTCATGGGGAGTGAACTCTTTCACTGACCACACATCACACAGCCAAAGAGAGTGTGGCTGCACCCCCGTCACCAGAATCCTGAATCAGCCCACACATGACTAATATCACCCACCATATACTCAGGATAACAGAATAAAAAATGGCATGGAAAGTAAGGTTTTACACAGAGGTGTGCATTTGTATTAGTTGTTGAGGCCAGTAACGAGGGATAATTTTGCTTTTTGTATACACAAACTATAGTGCATGGCCTACTATTACATTTGGGACTTTTCAAAGCTCTGAAAACCCCAACTTCATAATTACAAACTTAGTAATGAAAAAAGTAATCCTGTTGTTTTCAGTTTATGACAAGATTATGGGGACTCTTTAGGTATTCATTCACAACAGGAGAATAAATGAATTCTGTCAGCAAAACTGCTGTACACCATACAGAGATCTGTTTCTATGGTTACGGCATGCCACAGATCATTACACAGTCTATAGGAGATTCTGGCAAGAAGATAGAGGCATTTCAGCAATATTACCTTAACTAGCAGCCAGTAGTGAAATGCAGAATGAAGTCATGCTTGGGTCACAACAAAGCATTGCACCCTAGCTTTAGCATCTTTTGTGACAGTGTCTCCACATTAAAGATGAGGTCAGCCCAGCTGCAACCTGTTCCCTTAATACATTTAATGCAACTTACATAGTTTGAAGCAAGAGAGTTACCAACATACTCCTGTAGCAAGAGAAGTTGGCTGGACTTCAGTGCATGCGGTATCTGACTAGTTGCATTCCTCTAAGGCAGCTTTGTATTCTGTTCAAGACAATTATCACATCCCAAAATAAATAAAATGAATGATTATCATGTTGCAACATACCTGGATCAAAATTATCGCCAAATATTCGTTTAGCTGGAATTTTAAGGTTCATAGTGGGAAATTGCTTCTTTAGCTATTTAAAAACAAACAAACAAACAAACAAACGTTACCCAGATAGGCACTTTGGTTTTGCCTGGACAGCCAAATATCTAGTGTTATTACTTGTATCAAACATATTTTAGCTCTCTAGTTTTTGGAAAGTATGGGCTCTAGATTACTAGCATCACTTTTTTTGCTCCTCAAAACAATTTTTGCTCAGATAAGTTAATAGGGGATTGTAAAAGGAAAAAGCCTGTTCTTCAAGTTATCCAAGCCCTATTTACCATGCAAGCAGGACCTAACATTTACCCACTTTTCATATTATTGCCATCATCATCATTCTGTTTCTTTTTACCCAGATTGCATATTTCTTTTTACTCAGCAGATAGATCAGTAGTTCTCAACAGTTTTAGATTCAAGGCACCCCCTCCATGACCTTTCTGTATGTAGCAGCCCAGCAGTTGAGGACCGCTGCTTTAGGTATTAACAAGCTTTGGAGTTCTAGTAAGGAAAGCCCACCAGCGACCAA
Organism: Crocodylus porosus; assembly: GCF_001723895.1. NCBI lineage: Eukaryota > Metazoa > Chordata > Crocodylia > Crocodylidae > Crocodylus > Crocodylus porosus. The sequence continues at coordinate 210,437,015 of NW_017728886.1, read as the reverse complement.
CAGCATTTTAAGCGCCATGTCAAGTAGATGTACTTGAAAAAATTTTTTTAACTCAAGTGTTCTAGAATTATTTTAAATTCAACCTGTCCTAACTTCCATTAGTATTCAGCTGCACCCATCTGACTGACTATCTGTAAGTAGGATCATCTACCATGAACTAGAATTCAAAAGAGCTTCTGTAGTTCCCCACTAAACAATACTCAAATGACCTCACAATTTTCCTCAGCCAGACTGCAATGCCATGCTTACTCTTAGACTTTTCTGTCATTTCTTTCTTTCATTGAAGAACATGTAAATGTAAATGCCCCTGAGGGGACAGGGAGGGGGTTATTCTCCCCTCTACCCTCACTGCCTCCAGGGGACTGCAGCCAGGTCTGCCTGTTCCGACTGCTGCCGAGTGGCAGAATAAGCCCCATCCTGTTCCCTCTGGTTCCCAGCAGAGGGAGGAGGAATAACCTAGAGTTACATCTGCTGGGTTTCACTGAAGCAAACCAGTCTCCTGGCATCCATAGGCAACGCATAGTGTGGGGGCTGGGGGGCACGTGCCCCTCCCCACCACCACCCCAAGAGCTCTGGTATCAGTGCACTTGGCGACTGGCCACTGAGGAACCCCTGCCCCAGCAGTGCCCCGCTGGTGACCTCCCAGACTCAGGAGGCACTCGTCACCCATGCTGACATCTCTTAAAATCTAGAGAAGTAAGATGCTAGGCATGGAGGCTGCAATTCAGATATTATTTCCTAGTTAACAAAGAACAAACTAACTCAAAAGAGAGAACTACATGAGGTACAATTAACGTTTTGAAACCACAGACAGGATACTGCCTGCCTCCTCTTACCCAGGGCTAGTCCAAGATATGTACAAAGGACAACAAATGATGTTCCAGGCAGACTTTAGTCATCTGAAGGCAGGAGTCAGGAACCTTTTTAGGTTGTGGGCTGGAAGGACCCAGCTCAGGTTAGAGGCAGGCAGTGTGTGGGTTGGCCTTAGGAACTAGCCAGCCCCTAACCTTAAAAAAACCATTGGGAGTGGGCAGAGAGATTAGGCTGCTTTTCACCTGGGATGTTAGAAATAGGCAGATTCAGAAGCCCATAGTACTACTACTGATCAAAAGGTTAATTCTTCCACTGCATCAGGCAACGGTGGTTGCAGGTCACCCCCAGAGTAAACATCAGTAGCAAGGCCTCTAAGGCTAGGGACAGACATTACACAAACTGTTTAAGTGATCAGAAACTGGTTTAAACCTGTAACAGAACAGATATTCAGTGCACATAAACCAGTTTCAAAATGTCGGAAACTGCTTTGAGATCAACCTGGCTGAATGTAGTATCAGACTTAACTGATCTGAGTCAAACCAGTTTATGCAGTGTCTGTCCCAGACACCTTTCTCACTTAACTTAAACCACAGTCCCCCAGAA
>NW_017728886.1:210417236-210435499 GCF_001723895.1 Crocodylus porosus | reverse complement strand
TTTTTTAACTCAAGTGTTCTAGAATTATTTTAAATTCAACCTGTCCTAACTTCCATTAGTATTCAGCTGCACCCATCTGACTGACTATCTGTAAGTAGGATCATCTACCATGAACTAGAATTCAAAAGAGCTTCTGTAGTTCCCCACTAAACAATACTCAAATGACCTCACAATTTTCCTCAGCCAGACTGCAATGCCATGCTTACTCTTAGACTTTTCTGTCATTTCTTTCTTTCATTGAAGAACATGTAAATGTAAATGCCCCTGAGGGGACAGGGAGGGGGTTATTCTCCCCTCTACCCTCACTGCCTCCAGGGGACTGCAGCCAGGTCTGCCTGTTCCGACTGCTGCCGAGTGGCAGAATAAGCCCCATCCTGTTCCCTCTGGTTCCCAGCAGAGGGAGGAGGAATAACCTAGAGTTACATCTGCTGGGTTTCACTGAAGCAAACCAGTCTCCTGGCATCCATAGGCAACGCATAGTGTGGGGGCTGGGGGGCACGTGCCCCTCCCCACCACCACCCCAAGAGCTCTGGTATCAGTGCACTTGGCGACTGGCCACTGAGGAACCCCTGCCCCAGCAGTGCCCCGCTGGTGACCTCCCAGACTCAGGAGGCACTCGTCACCCATGCTGACATCTCTTAAAATCTAGAGAAGTAAGATGCTAGGCATGGAGGCTGCAATTCAGATATTATTTCCTAGTTAACAAAGAACAAACTAACTCAAAAGAGAGAACTACATGAGGTACAATTAACGTTTTGAAACCACAGACAGGATACTGCCTGCCTCCTCTTACCCAGGGCTAGTCCAAGATATGTACAAAGGACAACAAATGATGTTCCAGGCAGACTTTAGTCATCTGAAGGCAGGAGTCAGGAACCTTTTTAGGTTGTGGGCTGGAAGGACCCAGCTCAGGTTAGAGGCAGGCAGTGTGTGGGTTGGCCTTAGGAACTAGCCAGCCCCTAACCTTAAAAAAACCATTGGGAGTGGGCAGAGAGATTAGGCTGCTTTTCACCTGGGATGTTAGAAATAGGCAGATTCAGAAGCCCATAGTACTACTACTGATCAAAAGGTTAATTCTTCCACTGCATCAGGCAACGGTGGTTGCAGGTCACCCCCAGAGTAAACATCAGTAGCAAGGCCTCTAAGGCTAGGGACAGACATTACACAAACTGTTTAAGTGATCAGAAACTGGTTTAAACCTGTAACAGAACAGATATTCAGTGCACATAAACCAGTTTCAAAATGTCGGAAACTGCTTTGAGATCAACCTGGCTGAATGTAGTATCAGACTTAACTGATCTGAGTCAAACCAGTTTATGCAGTGTCTGTCCCAGACACCTTTCTCACTTAACTTAAACCACAGTCCCCCAGAACCCCAGCATGCTTTCTGGACTGGGCTCTGTCCCAGCCCCTCTGCCCCCCAGCCAGAACAGGGACAGGCAGGGTCGAGGGCCTGGCCAGAGAGGGGTTTCATTCCTCCCTTCCAGTCCCACTGGCAGGGACCCAAACCAGGTCTGCCAGGCACTCCCCTCTCGCTGCTACAGCTGCAGGCCAAGGTGGCCCCTGAGGGGACAGGGAGGGGGTTATTCTCCCCTCTACCCTCACTGCCTCCAGGGGACTGCAGCCAGGTCTGCCTGCTCCAACTGCTGCCGAGTGGCAGAATAAGCCCCATCCTGTTCCCTCTGGTTCCCAGCAGAGGGAGGAGGAATAACGCCTGTCCCTACCCCCACCAAGAGGTCCTGCTGCCCAGCGTCTGGCCCTGCCAGGTGGGGGCTGGCTGGGGAGTGGGCTTCCTGGGCCAGCTTGGAGTTGGTGGCAGGCCCAAGCCCAGCAGCCATCACCACTGTGCCCCCTGCCCTGTGCAGCACCCAGGGTTGCAGTTTAACAAGTAGCTGTGGGATAGCCAGGGCAGGGGGCTGCTCTGCTCCCCTCGTCTGCAGCTGCTGCTGCCACCGCTACGCCACTCTGGGTGGAGAGGCAGAAAGCTTCTGCCTCATTCCTGGAGCTCCTGCTCTGGCTCTAGCTCCCAGACACCTTGGAGGGTAGAAGGTGCCTGGGTGGGAGGCTTCAGTGCAGAGGCTGCAGCTGAAGCTCAAAATGCAGGGCATAAGCCATATGGCTGAAGCTCCCCCACCTACCACAGAAGCTGTAGCTGGAAGCGAGTGGAGAAACCCCTGCCGGACAAGCCAGTTTCCTCTTGCCTTCCACGATGACCCTCCCCCCCCATTCCTCCTGTGCCCGAGCCACTCCAGGAGGCAGCAGTGGGGGAGCTTCAGCCCCGCATGCGGAATTCCAGCAGCAGTCCCAGGACTGAAGTCTCCTACCCAGGCACCTTCTGCTTTCCAAGGAGTCCAGGAGCTGGAGCCAGAGCTCCACACACAGGGCAGAAGCTTCCTGCCCCCCCACCCAGAGCAGTGCAGCAGTGGCAGCTGCAAACAAGTGAGACACAACAGACCCCCGCCCAAGCCAGTGGCCACCCTGCAGCTGCTTGTTAGGCTGCAGCCCCAGATGCTGCACAGGGCAGGGGGTGCAGCAATGGTGGCTGCCAGGCTCAGGAGCTGGCTGCCATTTCCCGAACTGGCCCAGGGAAGCCCATTCCCCAGGCAGCCCTGACCTGGTAGGGCCAGATGCCAGCCCGCAGGGCCCCTGAGGTGGGAATGGGGACTGGGGTTAATTTTCCCTCCCTCTGGCATCCATTGGAGGGGACAGGAGGCGGCTTATTCTGCCGCTTGGTGGAAGTCGGGGCTGGCAAACCTGGCTGCAGTCCCCTGGGGGCAGTTGACGTGGGGAGGGTAAATAACCCCCCTCCCTGCCCCCTCAGGGGCAAGCTGGTCTGCAGCTGCAGCAGCAAGTGGGGGGGGTGCCTGGCAGACCCAGCTCAGGTCCCTGCCGATGGGACGGGGAAGGGGGAATGAAACCCCTTTCTGGCCAGTTCAGCCGGACAGGCCGTCCCCACCTCTCCCCTCCATGCCCAGCACACTTTCCCTGCAGCCGAGGGGGTGCTCTAGCTCCCACAGCTCCTGGCCTGAGCAACTGCAGGCATGTGTCCACATGTCTGTGCAGTTACAAACCGGTTCAGCCTAGCCAGGTTAGACTAACCTGCAAAGGTTGAATCAATTCAGACTCTGACTTTTTGAATGTCTGCCCCTACCCTAAAGCTCAGGGACGTACCTAGCTACAGAACTGGCACATGATCACAATTGCAGCCACATGATCACAATTGTGATTCCACTGGGAACCAGAAGTTGCTGCTGCCTTGTGCCCTGGCTGCCCAGCTGCATCCTTATACTGCTGCCCCCTCCCTCAGCAAACGTGACATCAGCCTTAGCAGGCAACAAACCAAAAGAGGTCCAGTGAGCTTCATGGGCTTATTTCAGCTGCATCACAGTCTTTGTGTCCATGAAATCAGGGCAATTAACTGCAGCTGCACCACAATGACCTGCAGTTTTTTTAAATTAAAAAAAGGTTAATTTTATGGAATAAAAGTTTTCAAGGCAGTACAAGCCAAGAGCCAGTTACTTCTATTCCTTTCAAAATACATTGCACAGTGTTTATTTTTTGCACCCTCTCCTCTTCCAATTGATTTAAAATATTGTGAAGTCTGAACTACTCAGTTGTAGGTACAGACACATTAGAACAAACTAAAATTCTTCTTCAGTTAAAAACTAAATAGAAAAACATTTTTAGACAGCTTTCTATGATAAGTTGTGTCAAGCAAGTCTACACAATATGAAGAAAGGAATTCAAAACTATAATAAAACCATAATCTTGCAAACAAGCATTCCTTTGTGTTATTTTAGCATGACTCTTTAGAATGCATCTTACTCACCGTATTGTAGAGTTTATCAAACTCAGCATATCGCCTGAAGACAAACCATTCATTTCTGCCAACTGAGACCAACACTTTGTAAACCTGTGGGAACATGAAGGCAAAGTAAATGCCAGAAAACTAGAGTTTGTTTTTGAGAGGGAAGGAGGAGGTGAGGGGGAAGGGGAAATAAGGGAGAAGTTGGGCCCATTTCTCACTACATTTATGCTTGTTTCATATAAACATCCAAATCAGAAAGGCCACAGGACACACATTTAATTTTTATAGGATGCAAAAACAGTCTTTTTAGAATCGTTGTTTAAACAGAAATTAATAAAGCTGTTAAACACTAAGATTTTGTCTCATTCAGCAAGGTATCTTTAAACGTAGTATTCCTTCAGACTTACTCTGGTATAGGCCCACTGTAAAACTAAAAAAATCTTGCAAAGCTCCAAAGCCTTAAAACAACAGTGGAAGGCCAAGAGTGCCCTCATATCCTAGAGTGCTTCTCTTAAGGTAAAAACTATGAGGAAAATATGCAAGAAGATTTAAAAAGCAAGCTTTCAATGTAAAATTAAACCACACATTTACTGAAGATGACCCTCACCAAAGGGTTATTTCTAGTAAGCACATTTAGAAGTAAGAAGAGTGGCTTGCCCTACAGCAACTCAGTTTCTTAAAGAAGCTGTAAAGCCAGCCCACAGTATACATGCCAGAAGTAGCACGCATAGTTATTTTTTGTGGCATGTGGCAGATCAGGCATGGGCGGGATGAAGAGCAGAAGAATCAGGCAGGGAGCAAAGCGGTAGGACCAACTGGGAAGCAGAGCAGCAGGTTGAGAAGCAGGTGAGAAGTAGATCAAGGACGTGGTGAGAGGCAAAACAGGACTGACCTAGGAGCCAAGCAGCACGTGGGGGAATAAGAGATGGATTTCAAGTAAAAATACAAGGTGCCAAATGATATAAAATTACGTCAAGTGAACTAACAAGTGAAGTCTGCAAGATGACGATTAGCCTAGGATTAACACATTATAGGTCAGGGTGCTAATCACTGAGAAAGGCAAGAGAAGCAACTACTCCCTAGCGATACATCTTGTCATTTGACACATCCCCAACATTTCAGTCGATATTCCCTCAACTTTTTTCCATTGTAGGAACTAGTTGCATCACAAGTTCAACTCTTATTTTACCCAGCATCCAGCTGAGCATTATCACTTCATCAATTTTGGCTGCAGACTGCAAGATCCTAGTCTTCTTAGAGCAAAGACAATAAAAGGCAACCTAGGTTCCAGTATTTTTTTTAACTTAGTGAAAAGTTTAGTAGCTTCAATGGTAAAGCTTGTAGAAAAAGAACTATGGCAAAAGCCTGTAGTTATAGCTAACATGCAAAATGTTAATAGTTCTTGAAATTCTTTTCAGAGGACTAAGATAAAGAATTTTATAATGATTGTTAAACTGGAGAGGTACTTGGTGATGAGCAGTCATTTTGGGAACAGTAATTCTTTTGGATTTTCTCAAATCCTAATGTTACTTGATAATCCCTTGACAATTCCTTCACAAGATTTAAGACAAAGGAATCTTTCACCACTTCACTGTTCAATTAATGGGAGTTTTGGAGAGAGCTGAGCACTTCGAGACTGAGTAATATTCAATTTCCATTTATGTTAAAAGAATTTGAGAGCATTTTGCATTTATGAACTGCCTGATCTTATGAAATAATTGACTTATGCACTGTAAAAAGTTAATAAGTCATGATTCCCAGTCTTTTCCTACTGAAGTTGCTGCACAAAGTGCTTTAAAATTTCATAATATTGAAGATATGTTTAAATAAAACTAACAGTAACCTTAACTTGCTTTAGAAGTTAATGAAGAGAAGATTTCAGTTTCCAATATTTGTCATTAGTAGAGATCCTTATAGGAACATGCATTCAGTCGTGTGTATGCATACATACATATACACATATACATACATACATATACACATATACATATACACGCGCATTTTAGCAGTTAGGTTTGCAAATATACGGTCATGGTCTTTTTGAAACACTCAAATTTTATACTTTAGAGGGGAAAAACTAATTAATTCTGTTGGCTCAGTGTTATTTAAAGCCGTATATATTCATTTAAAAAATAAATCAGGGTCTAACATAAATATAAAGGATTCTGTTTTCAGAACCATACACTGTCTTCAGTACCTTTCAAGCATTTCCTCTAGTGCTTCATCTGGTGACTATTTAAAAGCAAAAAGTTCAGCATATGTTGATAATGTCAGTATAGAAAGATGTGAAGGGAGAAACAAAGCAGAGGCACACTTCTGAAATAATTAACTGAGATTTATATACTAAACTAGGCTGGAAGGATATGTATTTTGCATAGTCTCTAGCTAACTTACCAGCATTGTAATAGAATGGATTTTATTGTGTTTAATTTTTTTCTTTGAGAGAGCAGATTTGGGATTATTGCTCTGACATTTTGAAGTATTAAACATATAAGGCATAAACTAAATGAATATTGGGTTTCTGATTGTCAACTCATGTTATCTGTCATGAGTTTATGACTCCACAACATTTCCCTAACACTAGGCCAGCCTTAACTGTGCTGAAGACAACAACAAACCTATCCACACACGTGAAAAGGGAGAACAAAAGGCCAACATGTAACAAGCCTATTCAACACACTGAGGGATTAGCAAACTGTGTGGCCCTTCAATAAAAGGAAGGCACCTAAATTGTGGATCAAGAGGATGCGGGGACAACAAATGATAGAGAAAAGGGACAGGAGTAGGGACAGTGTTCGAGAATTGGGGACTGAGTTGAGGGCACTGCTAATGCTCTGTGAAGGAAGCCAAGGCTTTAGCAGACATGACCCAGTGCAACTAGGACTGGATGGGTGAAAAACAGACTTTACAGAACACCTCCTAATTAAACTTCCTCTTCCAGAAGTGGCCAGCCTGTGACAAGTGGCCTGAGCAGCTGCTATGTGTGGCATGCAACCCCCATGAGCCTCCATTCTGGTGCTCCAGGATGCAAATTCTGTCAGGTACGTCTCTGGGAGGCAGAGATCAGAGCGATACTAGGGGAGTGTTGGGACTTAACTTGTGGCCTGCCAGCCAAAAAAGTTGGCCATCACTATTGTAAACTCAGTGTGCATCTCACTCTATGTATGAATGGGACCCAAGCATCCAAGCTTGGCATCTTTTCCAAGCACCAATACCTTTTGGGGCACAGCATGCTCCCACATAAGGAATAAACAAGGGTGACTGCATCACACTATTAAAAGCCTATGAAAGCAGAGGACTGAAAAGCAAAAGCTGTGTGTATCAGCCACATAGTGAGCCACAATGCCTAGAAAAAACAGTTACCTTCTCTTTCTTCTTTAAACATTTTTCAGTGTGGATTCACCAGAAATAACTAGCAACCACCCAGGAAAGGAGCAAGGAGTCTCAGATGCAAACCAGACTGAAGTACTGGCTCTCCTAAGATTGACATAGCAGCCTGCAGCTCAAATTCAGTACCCCAGGCTTGACAAATGTTATTGAATCATAGAAAACTAGGGTTGGAAGGGACTTCAGGAGGTCACCTAGTCCAATCCTGTACTCAAAGAAGGACCATCCCCAACTAGATTACCCAATCAAGGCTTTATCTAGCCAGGTTTGAAAAACCTCCAAGGATGGAGATTCCACCACCTCTCTAGGTAACCTGTTCCAGTGTTTTACTACCCTCCTAGTGAGAAAGTTTTTCTTCATATTGAACCTAAGCTTCCCTTCCTGCAGCTTGCCACCTTTGCTCTTTGTTCTGTTATCTGCTGCCACTAAGAACAGTCTAGCTCCATCCTCTTTGGAACAGCATTCCCTCTAAGCTGTGTGGTATGCACAGCTGCGTTTATGCCACTCTGCCAGGCGTGCCTGTGCGGCCATGCACACCACACAGCTTAGAGGGAATGCTGCTTTGGGACCACCCTTCAGGTTGTCTGACCTACCTGGACTTTACCGAAACATTTTCTAATGCACATGGAAAAAAAGAGAAGCTAGAGAAAAAAAAAGAGTTCTACTAAAAAGCATGGTTAATATTGAAGTTCCTCAAGGACCAATCTTGTTTATGGACCTTTACATAAGTAGTAGTATCTTTAGAGCAAGGTTTTTTAAATGAGTGTACGCCTTCTGTCTTAGTTTCACCTCATGTACCCCAGCAGATTTCTGTCCTTTGCCCAAAAACTAAGAGACGCATGAAAATGTACATACGAAAAGAAATCCAAGTCTAGAGCACCACAGAGGTCATAGTAAGGGCCATGCAGCCAAGATCAGTCAAGGACAAGAGACAAGAGTGTCTCCTCTACCACTTCCTTGCAGGAGCCAGCTGGCGCTGTCTGCACCCACCGAGCCTTGATCATCCGGTCCCTCACCACTCGGCTCTGGATTTGGATGATGGTTCTCTGCTCCGTCCCAATGGTCTTAGGGCATCGATGTCTCACCCCGGGCAGTCTTATCCCCCAATCCTGCCTGCCACGACTTTGATGACCCTCTCAGTGGTGGGGTCCAACTGCCGGGGTTTGAGTATCCCAGGCCGAAGGGTGGTGTTTTTCCACGAGGCTCCAACCTCCCCTATACCTCACCCTACACCCAGCCACGACAGAGTGCCGATGTTATTTCCGCAGCCTGCCCTACCTCTACGAGATCCTATCCCTGGGTATCACTCGAGCCTAGGCCATACGGCAAGGACTTACTAGTCCATCTAGGTCCTATACCCTGCTGGACCTTCTTAACCACCGAGAATGTCCTAGGCTTCACATTGTTCTCTGCTTTGCTTTTTTTTTAAAAACTCAACAGGCGACAGATACAAAGAAAAAAAAGGAAGCTAACAACAAAACCGCTTACCACTCCCGTGATCCTCTGATTACTATCCTGGGGCAGCTTAGTTACTGCGTGCCCCTACAATCGTGCAGTCCCTCCACCGACTACTCCCTCGGTGCCACGTATTTCCTCTCCCTAGTGTGGAATGTATGAGGCTGACCCTTGATGTCCCTTTCAACTCGGAGTAAACCTTCCTCCGACAGACTCTTCGGGGTCTTCAAACCTGTACTTATCGGTCTTCACTGGCCTCTTGGCTGTTCACCTCTCCTCCGGACAGATCGCTGGAGCTGGGCTCTGCCTGTAGGGATCCTTCTGTAGTCTCTCCCCGTGGCTTTATGGTAATATGCAACCTGGCCACCTCCGTCTTCCTTAGTCCGGCCACAGCGTCTTTATATTGAAGCTTTCCAGGGCAATCTCCTGCCCTATGGGAAGTGTTTTTACGCACTCCCTCCTCTATGGTGGGTCCTGGGGATAGTTCCCCCGTGCCCTTTCTCAGCCTCTCCTCCTCCTCCGCCTCGCTGGTCGCCTTTCTTGTTTCTCTGTGCCAGCTCTCCTCCCCCTTCTCTCCAGCTGTCCGCACTTTGAAAAAACCGCGGTTAACGAGCTGCGTGGGTCCCGCCGCAGTTCCTGCAGCAGGTAGGGTGTTTTCATTTATTTTCCCTTTTTCTATGTTTTTCCTGGGGGGTGTTGTCCCCCAGGGTCCCTCCTTGACCCTTCAGGGTCCATGTCTAATACATTCCCTGGGACACTGTCTATTGCTTAAAGCCAGTGGCAAGGCTACAGGTGGCCAGGCCCCTGTGCAGCTGCCACCACTGGAGGTCTTCAGTAGCAAGAACAGGATGACCTTGAAGACGGTAGTAAAAGGGATGAAATTCAGTAGTATAAAGCTCAAAGTCATATCCACAGTCTACGAAGAATTTCTGCTACACAGTAGGAACTGACTGAAGAGGATCACTTGAACTAATCACAGGATGAGTGAGCTACTTGTGTGACACAGTCATGAAAGATGAATGTGATACTGAGATATACTGGGTGAGATGTTTCCAGTAGAGCTACTTAGGGAAGTATTTATGCCATTGCACTGATAAGGACTGCCTCTAGAATACTGCATACAATTCCAGTCATCCCCGGTCAAGAAAGGCAAATTTAAGAACTAGAACAGATATGGAAAAGAATTGCTAGGGTGAAGGGAATAGAGTTTCACCTCATACTACAAACTTCAAGAGCTTTGTTTGTTAAGCATAGCTAAAAATCAATGCTGAGAAGGGCTACAACTGCTTTAAATAAAGATTCAAACACCGGGGGGGAAGAGAGCTACTAAGCTCAAAGACATGAGAGAAAATGGTCACTACCAGATTTTGGATGAAAATTAGAATAGGTTTTTTAACAATCAGGGGAATGAGCTGTGAGACAGAGTAGGTCAGAGAAAGGGTAAGACACCAAACTAGATTTAGTTGGTTTAAGGAGGGAAGGAGGATTTAAGAGGGAGCCTGTTCAATTTAATTTGTAAAAAGATGACATGGATGCCGACAAAGAATAGCAACTGTCTTAATGACCCAGGTCTTTTAGTCCTAGTTTTATTACAGTATTTTCCTAAAGCTACATAGTATCTCTGGTTCTAAATTTACACTGCCATAAGTGTTGAAGAACCATGAATAAAAGTGTGAGTGGAACCTCTATACTCCCCATAAAAACAATGTGTTACTATCCAAGAAAACCAGACAAACCACCAACTCCATCGCAAAGAAAAGGGAGGATGCCCGCTCGGGCTTACCACTACTCTAAAAAACTGAAGATAGAGAAAATAAAGATTCTAAAAGAAATATGCAGCTCCAATCCTTCTGGCCAAAAAAGGAGAAGAGGAGGTAAAGGAAAGCAGAAACCTACAGAGTCCAGTGCTATTGAAGTAGTCTGAAGATCCTAGGAATGTGAAGCTGTGCCCAAATTCAGTGACCGATCCCTTTTTCCTTCCGAGTTGCAGGGAGAACTCAAAATTGGAAGATCCTTGGACCAAGTAACAACCAGGAGATCCAGGGAAACTGACAAACTATCCCTTCTCTGCCCCAAATTAGGAAGAGAAAGCCAAGCCTGAAAGCCTCCTACACCAAGACGTGGGTGACGACATAAACCCTGTATAAATCACACCAGCAATCTCTCAGGTATAAACTACTTTCAATTATTTGGAATTTCCTGTAGCTGAAGCACATCTGCTTAGACAAAGCGGAAGACCACCCAAGGAACTGAGCTAAAGTTTACGCTTCTAAGAACTGGCCAGACCAAGGAGGCAGCTGTTTTTAAAATGACATTCTCCTCTGTTTTTGCTGTCCACTCTTACATAATGAGCCGCTTGCAGCTGGACATTTTTACAAAAGTAGCATTAAAGCTATGAGAGCGACTACTCCCCTAATCTACCAGACGCTAGCAAAAAAAACCCCAAAACCCTCACGTGATAAATGTGTGAATTAGCCCAAGATTCAGTATCATCAACTGGCACCACTTTTGATGCAATATCCCATCACACACTGTGGACATCCATTTCCATTGACTGTGTTAGCAAAATTGTTAAACTCTCATTCTGGTTTTCTCCATTCCACAGAAGTAGCACCTCCAGATTAGACATCTTCCCATCTTTGGCCATCCAAGAGCTACAAGAGAAGCAACACATACCCAACCATGGAAACAGTCATCTTCCCCACAGCTTTTGCAATAATAACATTTACTACAAAGGGACTGTTCAAATATAATTTTTTTCTTCAATTTGTCCAAAATAGTCCCTTGCAGGCACACAGAACAATACTAATGGTCTCCAGAGACCTTGCAACATGGATTTATAAGGGGAAAAGAAATACACTACATAAACTGATACAAAGTAGAGCAACTTTTACTGCTGCTATTAATGTGACCATCACTTCCTGGCTGATAGTGTTAGTGAATCCTAAAATATATATGACAAGCTCACAAGTTTTCAGTGAAAATTTAATTTTGTCAAACTGCTAATTACTCCTTGCTATAAAATGAAACAGGCCAAAACTGAGTTTGCTTCCATATCCAGGAACTTTCTCCCCAATTAGACTGTGCTTATACTTTATTCCTCTACCAAAAAGTTCTCCTACTATTGCTAGGACTGGGGCTACTCCACTTCTGGGAATGCAGGATTTCTAGGTTATACCCTGTCATTTTTCTCCTCCCTTAGGAAGGCCTACATATCCTGGGCTTTGGAACTGTGGTTGGTTGCCACTGCCCTGCCTACACCGGAAGTCCAGCAGCTGCTATTACTGGTTGACTTACAACAGTCAAATATTTCAAGCAAAAAGTGCCCTAGTCCTGACAACAGGAAACCAATATTTAGGTAGTACAAAGTGCCTTTTTTGTAAGCTGAAACTCTGAGAAAGACTTAACACAAAAAAATTACACACCCATTAAAACAACAACACAAGATGTTAATTCAAAAGCCACTTTTCTCCTCCTTTCATTATCCTCCATCCCAAAAAGTTACATCATGGTATACTTGATTATATTTACACCAAATATAATCAAGTTACGTTCTTTTCCTTTTGAAGGAAAGGTAGATAGGGAAGAGCTAACTGTAGTCTGAAAACAAAGCAAGGTGTTGAAAAGTTACAAGATTATTCTCTAGAACAAGGCAACCAAATCAATCTAAAAAAATTAGCAGAAGGTGCACAACCGAACAATGAATCAGATCACATTTTTAAAGAAAACATTAGGATGACAGCTTCATATCTTAGACAAACAAGCAAAGACAACCCCGCCCCCACCATCAAAACCACTCAGCTTCCCATTTCCACTCTTACAAAACAAGCCACTGTTGCAGCTAGACATTTTCACAAAACTAGTGATAAAGCTATGATGGAGATTACTCCTGTGGTCTACCAGAGGCCAGCAAAAAAATAACAACAAACCCTCAATTTACAAATATCTATAAATTAGCCCTGGCACCACCTTTGATACGAGATCCCACCACACACCAGGGACATCCATTTCCATTGACTATATTGACAAAAAATAAAAAGCAAAAAACAAACCCATACATACTAGCACTAGTTGGGGAGACAGAGGAGGAAAAAAAGAATAATCAGACTGAAAACAGCAGAATAAGAACCTCCAGAAGGGGAAAATTTTTCCAGGTACAACTCACTATGTCTTCACTATTTGATTGTTTTTTTAAAAAAAACACAATACCACAGTTTGGATCTGAGGTCTAGTGCAAAATCTTTCCCCATACTTTGATTACTAAATATAAGAAAATGCTGCAGGTTTGTTTGTTTTAAAAATATACATAAAAAGGCAAATATAGATTATTTCTATTAAAAGTGGAAGAACCCTTAACGCAAATGTTAAAAGGAAAGAAGTGGACAAAGACCTATTTCCAGTACTTAGCACAGTTATTGAGTGGAACACTTGTTTCTATAAAGCAAAAGCAAAGATCTACAAATATTTAAGCTTGCTAATGTACGAGGCAAAAACATACCCCTACCATCACAAGTTATTAACTTAGATATCCAGGCTACGGAAATGTTTGTATACTTACAGTAAACCTCTTTTTCTTCTCTCTGTGTTCATCAGAGCTAGGAATGCTAACACTCGGGCAGCTTTCTTTGAGATCCATTTTATATGTTTTTGGGGCAGACTTGTCAAGGGACTCGATTTAGTGTTGGGCAAACAGAAGCCAACTTCAGCGATACTGATCCAAAATGTGCAACTTGTCTTGGGAAAATCTGGATTCCATCATGCAACCTTAAAAAGGTAAGGAAAGATATATTATATTATAAGATAAGTATATATTATACTATAATAATACAATCATAATATCATATCATAAGTATATTGGAATACTAGAGTCATACAGTTAAAACTAGGTGGTGAACCCCACTTGCTGGCAGGGAGCAGAGTTCCCCATACATAAGTATTGCATATACCCAAGTTCAAAGGCCTCGAGCCTTTGAATAGCAGGGACAGACTATGTTAATATCTGCAAAAAAACTCAGGCTCTGATGCAGCAAGTTGTTCTACCTCTTCAGAGGACTTTATCTTAAATGGGATCAGGGGTCAACTGCACATAAGGATGATAATCAAGCTTACCGCTTGCAATATAATTAGGTGTCAAAAGGCTGGATGTTGTCTCTGAATCAAGTCAGGTTTACCTGACAGATTTATTTTAGCTAGAATTAGCTAAATATACTTGGCATGTTCTGACATCAAGGTACAGGACATGTACAACTAAAAGTTACTGTTTAAATTATCTTAAACTATCATATCTGAAGTGAAAAAGTAAGGAAAATCTACTGCATTTATCTGAATCCCAGATTACTTCAAAATTTAAAGTGACCCCCTCAATTAGATGTTATATGTGGAAAATTATAAATATGTTATGATTTTCCATGCATTGACTTTAATCATGGAAGGGTCAACTTAAAAATTTACCCAACCCACTGCTGCAGCAGGGAATGAGGGAAAAAAACCTCTCATCATGGATTAAACACAGTATTTGGGGATTTTTTTTATTTTTTTCATTTTTTACAAAAAGGACAGTTAAATTCATTCTCTTCTGAACACCTACTAAATACTGTTTAAGTGATGCATGATTACATTAAATGACAGATTACAAGAGACTCCCCTCCACCTTAGTTTGCTCATTTTGTTCCTCTGAAGGCTCCTTATGTAACTAGCATCATCATTTTCCCTAAAGACCATTAGCCTCTGTGTGTGGGTCTTTTATACAGCAATGGGAAAGGACACATTTTCAAAAAGACAGTAAAGCAAAGAATACAAAGCCACCAAAACAGGCAACTTCAGTACCAACTCATTTTCTTAAAAATAACTTGATTTTCTCATGCGTGTCTAGTACTATGAAGCCAATCCCAGCTGGGGCCTCTGGATATTGCCACAATACAAACTAAGTAGCATGCAACAGTACCAAAAATGTTTGCAGTTCTAATGAAACTTCTGTTTAAGGATGTACAGATTTGAATTGTTAGGGTTTTAAAATTAATACAATTCAACCCAAGCCCATATAATTCATGTAAAATGTTATGTAGCTGTTTCCTATCTAGCCTTAGAGATAAGACTTCAGTTCTCTTTAGAGTACCATGAGGAAAAGATATTGAGCTGTACACACCCCTAATTCTCATTTTCCTAAAACAGGAAAGTTAAATATGAACCGGCTATTTCATTGCCAGACATTTCTAAAAAGCACCACCTAATCTGATGTATTTCTGCTATTAGAGGAGACACCCATATTAGTGTTGGCAACAAAGACAAGGCCCCTGGAATCCAATTTTAAAAGATCTGTTTTTGATAGACAGCCGTTAATTCTCAGAGAGCTCTGGTTTGTTTTTGTTCTCAATAGCCAACTGACCATAATTTCTTCCAAATCTCAACTAGTTTTTCTTAATCCTTAAATATCATTTTTCTTAATCATTAAAGGGGCTTTAAAAACAATGAATACAGGGAATTTATTTTTTAAAGTTATCAGAAACTAAAGCTGTAGTAACAACAAAGTGAGTGGCATTCACTGAACTACAATATATTCTGACAAAGTTTATTTTTTAAATTCAACTTGAATTCAATATTTTGGTCATTCCAAATTCACCTTACTCAAATTTGAGTAATAGATTTTTAAAATTTAGCCCATGAAATAATAAATTTAGTAAGTTTTGCATGGACTTAGGAACTTACTCTTTTTCTGATGAACTGCTACTAAGATAGCTTGTTATGAAGTAAACCAATTATCAAATTGTATTTAAGCACGTAACTAAGATTGTTTCCTTTCACTTCATACAAAGTTTAAAAAAATGCATTACAATTAAAATGGACAGCAGTTCTCCCTTGTTATCAAGTTCAGATGTTTTGGTTTTACTTCAGTCAAGTGCTTGACAACATTTAGAGTTCACAAAGTACTTGTACATGTAACAAGTAATTCAATGAAATGGTCATAGCTATGAGCATTGTGAGTTTTCTTCCTGTACTTTTCAAGCACTCCATAATGCTTGTTAGAGCAGCCCTGTCGCTTTTCTTTCCTTACTAGCATCATTCTCACATCCTCTTTCACCTCCCATAAAAGCAACAGGTTTCATCATACAACTTGTGTATTCCTCATCATGACAATTGCACTGTGTAACCTGAAGGGCAAAGATATAAAAATAAGGCAAATATGGATTATTTCTATTAAAAGTGGAAGAACCCTTAACACAAATGTTAAAAGGAAAGAAGGCTGGCCCTCTCACCTTCTTTAGGTTTTGGAGCCTTTATACTAGGGAGTTGCATGTAACTGAAGAGACAGCATAGATTAGCCCAGAGAATAAACAGATTTGAGATAAAAATGACTATGACAGTAGAAAAAAAAAATCTCTGGAAATTATAGCACCCAGGTTGGTTCAGAATGAATCTGATGGAAAAGAATGTGGTAAGGAATGAGCAGTTGAAGTCCTCAAAAATAAAAAACCAGGAAGCAATAATATTTATATTGCAAGATACTTGGAAGTCTGTGTGCTGCAGTTAGTTTTTATGTTCTTGAAGAGGCTATTTTTGCAGTAGCTTTCAAGCATAACATAAAATTAAGCTAGTAAAGCTGGAAAGAGCACCCTACAAATTTGTTTTGAAACTCCTGAGCGCAAAAAAACCTTGCATATAGTTTCCACTAACAATTATTCTATGCACTTTAAAGCATCCCATTTCAAACACATTTTACATCTCCAATCCTGTAACTATGAATGCTTTACATCAACAGGTTTACTGGTTTCTGTAGTTCCTGGAACCCTGGTAATTAGGTGATGGAATGACAAAAACATGGATGAGATGAATGAATCCCCCAGAGTACTACTGTATTGTGACAAGCTACAGGGTGGCTTGTGACTCGCCAAACTCTGACAGACTAGAGGGGTGAATTCAATAGAAACTGTCACCTGAGAAAGCACTGCTTTAGGTTACGAGATTTTTCCACAGTGGGCAGAAATAAATACTTCCTGTTTCCCTTAAGTTTCAGGACAAGAGGAAGTTCATACAACCAAGCTGTAGTCCAGTTATGAATAGGAGTGCAGATTCTTCAATTTGTATCAGCAATCAGGGCACCCCAAATCAGTTTGGATATGTGCAACATCACTTGAAACTTCCACTTGAATTATAGTACTCAAGTCACAAAACAAGAAAAAGAGGCACAGATGTCTGTTGTGAAGTTTGTTTTAAGGTGGAGCAGGCTCCAGTGATGAAAAAGCAAGCATGCAAGCAAGCATCTGCACTTGTGACCAGAGCAGTGAGGGATGATACAAGGAGACAAGTGGCTATTCTTTTTTATTTGACAAGTACACACATATGCTCAAGCGAGTGACCATTCATTCACTTCACTAAAAAATGCATTCCCTTTTGGCAACAAGCGGTCTTCTGATCCATCCATGCAGTTTCAGTACCACACTGATTTGAACCCCAGCAGAAGTTCAAGAAATAAAACTTCAATCCAAGTACTCAGGCTGTCCCACCTTCAACTTCCCAATTAGTTAATTTTGCTTACCTCAAAGCCTCCAGTTCTAAGGAACTTTATAACAGCTTTAACATCATAACCAAAAGTAGAGGTGCACTGATGCATCAGTCTGATATCGGATCAGTACCAATACAAAGAAAACTGTCTATATTGGATATCAGCTCTATGGGGCCAATAATTTGGCTGATAAATGCGTGTGCAGCTGGAGCAGAGCCAGCACCTTGGAGAGCTGCCTCCAGCTGGTAAGTTGGAAGTGGGGGGAAGGGAAGGGAAGGGCTGTGAAGGGGGGCGCAGATCAACGTCCCCGTGGAGAGGGAGAGGGCAGGCGATGCCCAGCCAGGGCGGATGCGTGGGGAGGGCATGCAGGACAGAGCCGTGGCTTGTGGGGTGGGGGCAGCTCCTGCAGCTGCCTGCACCCCAGGAAGCTGGGTGGGGGGAGGGGAAGGGGAGGCAGTGGGAGCCATCCTGCCACACAAGCCATGGCTCCATCCCACCCCACCCCCACTTCTTGGGCAGCACCTGCCCCTGCCCCCTCCCTCACCGCAAGGGTCTTTACTAGTCTATTCATTGAGATTCTTGCTTATTGGGAGACAAATGGAGCCCATAGTTTGCATAGCTATTGGTAGCTAAGCACACACTCAGCAAACTGACTTAAAAATAGCCCTCCAAGAGAAATTTTTTGGCCACATCATTTAATAACTCATCTCAAAACCTGTCTCCAGTTGTCCCTTGTGGTTTCACAACTGGATCAAGTGATAAACAATGAGTTGCTACATAATGCTTATCAGTGAGGTTAGCCACACGAAGGTTTTGGGGGTTTTTTGACTTCCTTTATAAACCTTCCTTTGAAATAATCGATTGCCTAAATGGATTGGAGCTAAGACCAGATGCTTCAGGACAGTGTCATAAGCAGGGATTCAGATTTTCCATTTGCTAGAGGTGTACCAATACATCAGTCCATATTGTACTGGACCAATGTATTGTAGAAAAGAAACATTGACATTATCAGCTTTTTTTTTTGGCTGATGTGGCCAACAATGTTGCTGATAAACGCTGCATGCATGCACACAGCCAGCCTGGCAGCTTGAAGAACAGTGTCCGGCTGGTAAA
>NW_017728886.1:210412498-210417136 GCF_001723895.1 Crocodylus porosus | reverse complement strand
ATGCACAGCCAGGGCAGGGTGCCAGACAGAGCCGTGAGTGGCTCATTGAGAGGGCAGCTCTTGCCAGTGCGTGCCTCCCCCCTCCAGGAGGGAGGCATGGGGTGCATATGCCCCTCTGAGCTGTGCACGGGAGAAAGGTGGGCTGGCACTGCAGGCTAGTGCTGTGGGCTGGGACAGGGTGGCACCAGGTTCTTCCTGGCAGAGGGCCTGGGCCAGGGCTGCATTCGGGGTGGACGGTGGCAGTGCTGGGAGCGGGGCTATGGGGTGGGCTACAGCCACCCCAGAATTCGCTGTAGCTCCTCAATAGCTAATACTCCCAGTGCTACCCACTCCAAGCGTGGCACTGACCCAGCTCCCACTGCTGGAAAGAGGCCAGTGCCACCCTGGCTGCAGCCCACAGCTGTAGCCCACTCTCACCCTGCACACAGATCAGGGGGCACATGCCCCCCATGCCTCTCCTGGGGATGTGCAGTGGCAGGAGCTGCCCCCCCCCCGTGCCTCCCTCCAACAAGTCGCTTATAGCCCTATCCTGCACACTACCCCACTCCAGCTGGGCAGCACCTCCCCTGCCTCACTCCCTCCCTCACCATGAGGGGGAGGGCTCCATATGCCACCTCATGCCCTTTCCCTCCCCTGCCCTCCCAGCAGACTTACCAGCCCGACACTGCTCTCCAAGCTGCTGGGCTGCATGTTGGCAGTCAGATCAGTATAGGCCAATATGGCTTGTTACTAATCAGCCATCGGCATCAGTCCAAAAAAATCGTTATCAGTGCACCCCAACTGTTTGCTGTACAAAAACATGGACTTTCTTCTTTAAAGGAGAAAAATGCAGGAAACCACTGGTTCCCCATTGCAGGCTGGCAGAGTTCCAGCCTCCAAGGGACTGCTTGAGGTTGGGCAGAGCAGGAGGAGGGCAATCACAGGCAGGGGGCATGATGTTTATGTAAATGCACACACATGCATATGGCAACCAGGCAGCACAGTAGAGAGCAGCTCCCTGCAGGTAAGTCTATGGGGGTGGGGGGAGCAAGCATAGATGACACAACAGTGGGGTGGGCATAGACAATGCACTGCGGCATCCTTTATTTTACACTCTTTAGCTGAGACCATCACTTGAACCGTAGGCAAGTGATGACCATAGACAAGTGAGTCATGACCAGAGTTTGCCCCCATTAATACACAGCCAATCTAGTATTATTTGGAAAATGGAATACAAAGAGAGAAATTTCAGATACCAATTCTGACAGTTTTGCTATCTTTCTGCAGCTCTGGAGAAGTCATTTTCAGTTTTGCTACATAAGAAATGAAGTTCAAGCAGCAACTTAATTCAGAGAGGTGTAGTGCTTAGTCACACTTGAGTGTTTGAGCATGAAATGCTCTTTATAGAAAATAATATTACATTCCAAATCTCATAATTACTAGTCAACACTGTAGCAGAAGGCTGCAAGCAGCCCGGCCCTGCCCCGCCTCCCTCCCTTCTTCCTTGCCCCCATCCATGCTCCAAGTCAATCTGCTTCCAGGTTTTTGTTTTGGGGGGCCTTTTTTTTTTTTTTTTTTTTTTTTGCAGCAAGCCTGCCAAAATCATGGAGCTCGCTGCTTAAGGATGGCCTGAAACTGTAGCTTAATTACACTGATTAAGCCTAGGGAAGCCATTAATCCACACTTAACATGTGGATTTATGGCTTCCACAGTCTTAATTAGGGTGATTAAGCCATGGTTTGGCACCATGTGGCAATCTATGGAGAGGGACAGGACAGCTATGGCCCCTTGGCCAATCAGAGGCATGGTGGGGAGGGCCCATTGTGCTCAACTCATGAAAATGGTGGCCAGCCCTGAGATCTGCCCGCAAAAATCGGTCGGCCACCTCCTCAAGTTCAGTAGATCCCCCTACCAGTGACATTAAAACCACCAGACTATGACAGCATGAAGTACATTGGGAAGAGAATAAACAGGTTTTAGCAGCAGAGCTGGGGGTGGGGAGTGGAGGGTCTGGGCAGTCTCCACTCGCTCATGCCCCTGCCTAGGTTCATCTATTGAAGGACCTGGTGATCTCTTATGCATACACCATTTCATAGATTTCATAGATATTTGGACTGGAAGGGACCCCGGAGGATCAGAGTCCAGCCCCCTGCCCCAGGGGCAGGAAGTCAGCAGGGATCATAGCATCCCAGCAACATAAGCATCCAAATGTGTCTTGAATGTGTTCAAAGTGGATGCTTAAACCGCCTCCGGCGGCAGTCTATTCCAGAACTTGGGGGCTCGGACAGTGAAGAAGTTCTTCCTTATGTCCAGCCTGAATCGGTTGCGGCAGAGTTTGTGACCATTTGATCTTTTCATCCTTTGGGGCACTCTGGTGAACAGACATACCCCCAGATCCTGGTGGTCACCCCTGAAAAATTTATAGGTGGCCACCAGATCACTCCTGAGCCTGCGCTTTTCCAGGCTAAAGAGCCCCATGGCTCTCAGCCTCTCACCATAAGGTCTGTTTTCCTGCCCTCTGATCATGCATGTGGCTCTTCTCTGCACCCTCTCAAGCTTCTCCACATCCTTTTTGAATTGTGGAACCCAAAACTGGACGCAGTACTCCAGCTGTGGCCTTACCAAGGCTGAGTACAAGGGGAGAATGACGTCCCGGGATTTACTTGAGAAGCATCTATGGATGCAAGCCAGCATTTCGCTGGCTTTACTAGCTGCAGCATCACACTGAGGGCTCATGTTCATCTTGTGGTCAATCATGACCCCCAAGTCCCTTTCATTTGTAGTGCTAACCAGTGTAGCACTGCAGAGCCTATAAGCATGGTGCAGGTTTTTCCTCCCAAGGTGGAGAACCTTGCATTTTTCAGTGTTGGACACCATCAGGTTCTCGTCTGCCCATTGCATGAGCCTGTCAAGATCTGCCTGGATCACCCTCCTGTTCTCAGGTGTGGATGCTTTACCCCAGAGTTTGGTGTCATCAGCAAACTTGGCCAGTCCGCTTCTGACACCAATGTCCACATCATTGATGAAGATGTTAAATAGTATAGGCCCTAGGACAGAGCCTTGAGGGACCCCACTGGTCACAGCACACCAAGACTATTGGCTCCCATCAACCATCACCCTCTGGGTCCTACCACGGAGCCAATTCCCCAGGCAGCGGATCATGGTGAGGTCAAGGCTGCAGTTAGCTAGTTTAGCCAAGAGGTGATCATGGGATACCAGATCGAAGTCTTTTTTAAAGTCAAGATATACAATGTCAATCTCTTCCCCCTTGTCCAGGTGATAAGTCACCTGGTCATAAAAGGAAATGAGCTTGGTCAAGCAAGACCTACCCGCAACAAACCCATGCTGGGTATCCCTCAGGATATTGCCTTCAGCTAGTCTGTTAAGGATGGCCCCTTTGATAACCTTTTGCAGGACCTTCCCCTGGATAGAGGTCAGGCTGATGGGCCTGTAGTTAGCTGGATCTACTTTCCTCCCTTTCTTGAAGATAGGCATGACATTGGCTCTCTTCCAATTATTGGACACTTCACCAGAGCGCCAAAAGCTCTCAAAGATCCATGCCAGGGGCTGAGCTATGATGCTCGTCAGCTCCCTGAGTACCTTTGGGTGTAACCTGTCAGGGCCGGCTGACTTGAAGGTATCCAGCCTATCTAGGTGTTCCTTCACGAGGTCAGCTTCAATGGAGGGCAAGGAATCTCCCACACGTGGGCCTCCCTGACCCGCAGTGAGCAGGGCAGTTCCACGGGACTGGTGAAAAACTGACACAAAGTACCCACTTAGCAAGTTCACTTTTTCCTTAGCATCAGTTGCCCCATCTGGTTTAGCAGGGGTCCAATGTTGCCCTTGCTTTTCCTCCAGCTCCCCACATAACTGAAAAAGGACTTTTTATTGTCCTTGATATTTGTAGCTAGCTGGAGTTCCATCGCAGCCTTGGCTTTCCCGATTTACTCTCTGCAGGTCCAGACCAAAGCAGAGTATTCCTCCTTGGTGGCAGTTCCAGTCCTCCATCCTTTGTAGGTCTTTCTTTTAAGACATAGGAGGTCCGCCAGTTCCCTGTAGAGCCAAGGGGGCTGCTGTGCCCTTTTGCTGCCTTTCCTCTGAGATGGGACGGATTTTGCTTGCACATCCAGGATTGCTCCCTTGAGGAATAACCACTCATCCTGAACTCCACTCACCATTGGGCTGTAGCCTTTTAGGACCTCTCTGACAAGCCTCCTTACCTTGTCAAAGTCAGCTTTCCTGAAGTTGAGGACTTCTGTATTACTGACTGACATGCCAGCTTTGCGGCAGATGGTGAAGGTGATCAAATCACAGTCACTGTCACCCAGCTTCCTGTCGATCATTAGATCGCTAATTAGGTTATCCCCGGTTGCCAGTATGAGGTCAAGCAGCACTTTACCTCTTGTCAGCCCGCAGACTTCTTGTGTCTGATAGAGGTACTCCACACACGAGAGAAAACTGTGACCACTCGGATTTGGCTGAGCACTCCTCCCACACGATGTCTGGGTAAAGTCTCCCATGACCATACACTGGGATCATGCAGCCTCAGCCAATCCCCTGCTGAACTCATCAAGGTCCTGACTCTAGGTAGGGTGTCTGTAGTAGACCCCCACCATAGTATCCCCTGTACTGTGTTCCCCACGGATTTTAACCCAGAGG
>NW_017728886.1:210395062-210412398 GCF_001723895.1 Crocodylus porosus | reverse complement strand
TCTATACCCGTGGTCCAGTCATGGGTGGAGTCCCACCAGGTCTCCATTATCCCAATGACGTCATAATTCTTTGCACTGAGCAGGAGGACAAGCTCCGCCTGCTTGTTGCCCAGGCTCCTGGCATTTGTGTATAGGCATGCAGGGGACCCTTGCCCTTTCTACATTTTGTTCCAGGGCTTGGGCTGGGGTGGGATCCCTTAAGTGCCTTGGCCTGTTGGCTTTGCAGGGGCTGCTCAGTGGGCCAGCAGTGGCAGTGGTCCCCACCACCCCCCGGCAGGCTTAGTTTAAAGCCTGGTGGAGCAGGTCAGCCAATCTGGCTGAGAAGAGCCTCCTCCCCAATGGAGGGAGGTAAAGGCCATCCCTTCCCAGCAGCTCGCTGCCTCTCTCTCCAAAGAGCGGACTGTGGTTGTGGAAGCCAAAGCCTTCCCGATGACACCAGCGCCTGTCTTTGGTTGACTACCTGGATCCTCCTCTCCCTCCTCAGCTCATAGCCCAAGACAGGGAGGATCAAAGAAAACACCACCTGTGCCCCCAGACCCTTTAGCCCCACACCCAAATCCCTGTAGCACCTCATGACCTGGCTGGGAGCATTCCGAGCTGTGTCATTAGTGCCCACATGGATGAGGAGCATGGGATAGTGGTCAGTGGGCTGGAGGAGCTTTGGGATCAATGGTTGCCTACTACTACTATGGACCCAATTCACTATCCCTTATTTAGTCCCGTCACTCATACAAGTGCAAAGTGTAAAACATTACCAATTTGGAGCAGTAGCATTTTACATCTATCTTACAATGACATAAAGCACAAGGGAATGTCAAATTCAGTCTTATGTATTTTAGTCACACTAAGACATAAGGTCACAACAGGTTTCTACAAGCATCTGAAGTAGAAAACATTTTTAGGCCTGTAAAATCACTGTGACAAGACTATGATTTATAGCCAGACATACTAGTGTGGATTAGTGAATAATTATATAGTGCATGATTAAGCTACCATCAAAATATTTTTTAAAAAGATAAAAATACTGCTTTAAGAATGTAAGGTTAATAAAAGCAGCAATCCTTTACTGTTACATCCAAGTGTCTCATGATGTACCCTTTCACATAATACAGACATCAGGTTTGACTATGGTTTAAAACTACAGGGACAATATTCATGTTGCCATGTGTCTAAATATAAAAGTTAAGAGATAATGGCCTGACTTCTTCCCTTAACCCCAAAAGTTACCTTCCTAAAAATAT
The DNA here is from genome assembly GCF_001723895.1 of Crocodylus porosus. NCBI lineage: Eukaryota > Metazoa > Chordata > Crocodylia > Crocodylidae > Crocodylus > Crocodylus porosus. The sequence continues at coordinate 210,411,157 of NW_017728886.1, read as the reverse complement.
GAGAGGTGTTCTCCTCGCCCTTTAATCTGAATTCCCTTGTTTTTAATTACCTCATTTTACACAGGCTCATATTTCCTTCAGCTCTCTCCCTCTCTGAGACTAGAAAATGAAGAGCCGTGACTAATGCTGGGGTGAACGCCAAACTTAACTTAGGTGCCAGGCCTGGCACAGGCCAAGAGAGCTGTGAAGCAGCTAAGTGTGGACACCAGCTTCAGTGGGAGATAGACACAGCTCTCCCAAAAACAAGAGCCCCTCTCCATCCCTGCCTAGGTTGCTTTCACTTTAGTTGCCTCCACACCCGAGGACTGACACTAGGGATTTCCAGCCTGGGTGGGCAGTGCCAGAGGCCTGGAAATGATGGCAAGGTGAGAACGTGGGGGTGCAGAAAGCACAGAGGCAGCACCTTGCAGAAAAGCAGAAAAGCCCACTCCACGTCCTCCCCCCTACATCCCAGAGACCCTCCTCCCTGCCAGTGCCTGCTCTACAAGGCAGAGCCTGAGGCTGTAAAGCCAGGGCTTGTGCAACTAGGCTTCACAGCCTTTGCTGGAGTTGCCAAGGAGCAATGGGGAGCGCACACATGACCCCAGCCCCTGCCCCTCCCTCCGTGCCAGGCTGAGGTATGCACCAACCCCTCCCCATCTCTAACCTGGCGCAGGTGCCCCAATCTAGTCTGGCTGCCCCCAGCAGTGTGGGGCACTCACTGCAACTCAGCAGGAAATGCATGTCCCATGGCTATGAGGAAAGGTCAGAAGCCCACAGAAACAGTCTCACCTGGCAATGCAATGGCCTGAGAGGATTATCAGTGCCAACAACGGTTCACTTCACTCTCACTCTTGCACAGGCAGAGAAGCGAGGGCTTGGTGTCAAGTGGAGCTTCCAGCCGAGATCTGGCAACTCCTTCAGCTTGATTCGCTCCTCTACCCACCCGCAAGGCAGCCTTCCTTTCACGCCAGCAGTTGCCAGGTAGAAACTCTCAGCTTCTCCAGCAGCAGCTGCAATGGAACAAGCCCACATGTGGGGAGATCAGGGGGAGGTATGTACACCTACCACTCACCTTGGGGAAAGCCACTTCGTGCCCCCAGTCTCTCCATCTTGGAAATGCAAAGCTGTCAGTGTTCAGCAACCTGTGTCCACAGATTAAGGGACAGGTTTGTGTCTTTGTCAAAAGTTAGGATCATCTTCCTTTAAGTGGCCTTAGGATCAGTTTACATATCATGATTAGGCCCTACAGGGATGTTTTGTTTGATGTCCAGTTCCCTGCATTACTTCTCCCTAGCAACATCATGCCTATCTATTAGATCTAAAAATATGGCCCAGCATAAAGTATTAACTTCATGGGAACAGACTAAAAACGAGAAGAATGGTGGTGAAAAATAAAGCAGCCCCACTCAGTTACAATTTCTGCAAAGGGAATAAGAATTAGAAAGGGAATTACACATCATTTGGTCAACAAGTAAATAAGAACTTCTCTACATTGGTAACACTTCCCTACAAATCTCAAACAATTAATAGGTATTTAAGATCACTTAAGTGTCCCTGCTTTTGTCTTGTAATTATTTGCTGATTTGCACCCTGTTAATAAGATTGGAAGTGTAGTTTTACTTGTATACATTCATATTTACTCAGAGGAAACAAGCTTTAGATTGTTAAATTGGGCTTCAAAACTTTTTTTACAGTAAATAAATGGTCTAGCGTAGTTTCACTTTCTGTCTCATACAAAACACACTTATGCAGTAAATGTTTCAGAAACCCTGAAGGGAAAAACATAGGTTTCAATGCCAAACAAAGCAGCATTCAGCAAGTCACAGAAATAGCTTTGTTAGTCTTTGAGCTTTGTTTAAAAAAAACCCCCAAACCCTGTTTTTGAAAAGTTAGGTTTTGGGCCCGACTAGGCATGACTATGTTCTTGTAACTGGAGTCACAGACTTATCAGTAAAGGCACAGCAAACAGTTTAAGATCCCGTTTTTGAGCATGCCTGCTCTCAGTGTTCCTATCTAATATTACACTAAGCTGTCATTCATTGACAGTCATCCAAACAGCCTTCTAAAACCACAAAGAGAAACAGTCTGGCATTGTTTAATCACAACATGCAATCAAAACATTGAAATTACCATATGCAAACAAAAGTTACTAAACCAATCACAAATTTCTTTCTTTACTATGGTCTTAGTTAGACATAGGCGAGTACATTGGGAAGAGGGCAGGGTGAAAACCCTCCACATTATTTTTGAGTGGCTAGGTGTAGCTGACTGTACTCCTTAGCAAGTCTGCTTTTGCTTGTTCTGAACTGACAAAGCTTTCCACCATTTTACGTATTTCCAGGAAAAATGAATAGAAAAACAATATTTCCATAAAACCATACTATTTAACATCATCCCATGGGTGACAGGGTTGTAAATTTAGGTTCATTAAAAAATAGTTGTTACAGCCTTGGGACTACCAAGTACTTCACAGTTATGTTAAATAGTTCTTTGACATAACATAATACTGTACATTTGTAATGGTCAAATATTTTGAGTTAATTATTTAATGCCTAACAAATTGGTTAAAGGGATCTTGGGACTGACCTACAACAGAAGGACCTCAACTAAAGAGTGGGGAGAGAAGGGGGTAGAACACAAGTCTGGATTGCACTTATTCCATCTGACCCCATTCTCTCTAAACCACAGGACTGGAAAAGTCTAAAAAGGACAGGATATGACAGCATCTGCCCCTGCCCTGTGCTCATCCAAAAATACAGTCTTATTCTTGATATATCCTCTTCCAAATCTACCACTTGTGGTTAGGTACAAGGTGACAGTTGCTTTTTAAAACTTGCCCAAAGTAAAATTACACAGTATTATTTAGCCATCTGATTTAGGATGTTATGCAAGAACACTCTTGGGAATTCTACAGTCAAGGTGCTTACTTATGGACACTGCTCAAACAACTTGATGCTGTAATTTTTGCCTTTCAGGAGACTTTATAGTAGATTTTATCAACAGATTCACAGGGCTGAACTTGCCTATTAAATGTAGGTTACAGATTTCAGCATTCACTCTGGTCTTTCTGTCCAGTGTCCACTCTTACATTTTCTGCATTCCCTTTTTATACTTTTCTTCACCCAAATAGATACTCCTCCAATGAATTTAGCTTTTACTGACTGCATATAGCCCTTAATGCTAATACAGTACATTACAAACATTTATTGTGAAGTTCTCCCCATTTTCAGATTCTTACATGAATGGGGAAAAAATACACAAAAAACATGGCACAAAAATATAAACACAAATATCTCCAGGACTTTTCTAAACCCAGGAAGAGAATGAACTATATAAAGGAGAAGCTACCTTTTAAATAAGTGTTCCTAAAAACTACTAAAAATAGCTGCTGTTGACAGGTTCACAAGACTGCTATGCCTACCCATTTTAGCTAAACTAAAAAGGCAGCAATACATTTAAGTACCTTAAAAAACAGAAATGCAGAATGCAGAGGACTTGTTAGAACATGGTCTGTGCCTTTGCCACAGTAAAGAATTATTCCCTAAAATACCATGAAACATACAAAGGAAAAAAAACACTGACAGAACGAAGTCTCCAATATGTGGTATCTGGAATTTCCATTTTGGGTAAAGCTTACTGAGTGATTAACAAAGCTTTGGGATCATTATCTCACTTTCAAACGTCTGCCAAAATCATAAGATCACCATCGCCTCAAAACAATAGCTTATTTTACCCACACAGGCTCAGACTCCAACCAACCCTGTTCTCACAAAAAATCATGCGTGATGATGGTCCACATTTGTGATGCTGAACCTCCAGTTTGTGGGTCCAGAAATCTGGCAGTGGGGGAGGGGGTAGCATTAACTGCAGTTCCCCTGCTGCCAAATTTCTGGACCCGTGGGGAGCTCCATAGGCCTGATAATCCAGCACACCGAGCCAGTTATGCTGTCATAAGACCAGACCTGGCCACACAGTATTGTGCTGGAGCACTGGATCACACCCACACACCAACCTCATGCACTGGATCACACCCACAAACCAACCTCATGCACCAACCCTACATGGGATCCAAACTGAATACCAATCACATGTCACTCATCCCGCTGAAAGATTAGACACCACTAGTCTACATAAACGCTGTTTTAATTATGTGACTGAAGATGGTGGTCGGGAATGGGTACAGGGAACAAAATGTACAACACAACCAGAGAATCTGAACACCTCTGTAAAGGCACTGACCTGCACATTTGTTTTTAATTGTAAACAAAAACTTCACACACCCCAAGACCTACCTGGGAGAAAAAGCTAAAACACAGCAAGTTACAAATCACAGTACAGATAAACATCCTGCTAACATGCTTCTTCCAGCAGGTGAAGGAGTACAAAAAAATCCTTGAAATACTGAATTATGTAGATGTAAATTTAATCTAACCTAAAGATTTTTTTTAAAAAAAGCAACCTCAGTCCTGGGCTATTAAGTTAGTAAGCAAAAAACTATGTAGACTTTGGATACCTCCAAAGAAGAGATTCACACGATCCCTTTACAATTCCATGGATAAAAGAGAAAGTCAGTAGTTTATTAAACACAGGCCCTAACAGAAAAATGATTGTCACTATGCTTAGAGATACCAACACTGCCCTTCATTGGGGGTACAAAAATATTTTTGAAAAGCTTACAAGTCAAAGTACTATAACGTATAAAGCAAAATAAAATACTAAAATAAGATAAGCTGGTAGTAGTGGTATAACAAAACTGCCCCAACACAACCCTTCCCAAATAACCAAAAATTAAAATCGCCCCCACCATGTCCATCCCACTCTGCCCCCTTAATAAAGGCTATCAGTAGTACAAAATGATCATAAAACAAACAAATAGCACATGGTTATTAAATTCTGGCACATGAAAAAAATATGGATAGGTATGAGAAAAAAATCAGCATAAACAGGTGTTCTCCACATAACACAGGAAACCAACATAACTATTATGGAGACTGCACTATATGGACATATGCTAAATACCAAACTGACTGAGGTCAGTTGTACTTGTTGTAAACTACTATTCTTACCTTCCTAAATTAACTTGCAAAGATTCTACAGCAAGACAGGAGGTTATGCATGAAATTTTTTACTAGCCATGATGCACCTAATACAGTTATATCTAATAATGTATAATTTTAGTATAGTATAGTATAATTTTAAGCAGCTTGCTGTGATGTATGGGTTTAGACCTAACTGCTAATCCCCGATTCAATAGTTAGTGTAAAAAAAAAAGTTGTATACATACATACACATATAAAGCACCTACTAAAAAAAAAGTCAGGTTCTCTTCCTTATTTAGTACTGTTAAATCACAGAACTACACCAAGTGAAGCATGGGTTGTCAACTGCTGACATCTTGTTCAATAGAAGACATCATTTTTAATAATGTGGGTACTCTAATATTCAGATTCACTGGGGACTTGCAGATATATAAAGACATAGGGTGAGACAGATAAATTACAATTTGGATCCCTGAAGCTGACACCACTTCATGAAAAATATATTGTCTGTCTAAAGTGGGTATCAACATTCATACAAAGTAGTGGCATCACCAGAGGGAGTCTCTCAGTAGCAGAAGACTGCCATTTAGATGGTGACATACTGTGCAGGAACAGACAACACCCTTTTCAAGATTTAGAGGAGGAGGAGATGGAGTTTACTGGTATTTTGCCAGTCTGAGACTTTCCTTGGCAACAGTTGCAGCAAGTGAAGATGGTTAAGCCTTGGAACATGTTGCTATGCCCCAACAAGGGCGGTGCTGATGTCTCAGAGACTGACCTTTTTCCTTCCAGGTCCGTTCAACAGAATAAGATACCTCAAAATCCTAAACACAGCTAGTGTTAGTTCCCTCCCTACATACACCTTTCCTGCCAATGTTTGGAGGAACTACGCTGTGATTTTCAGTAATCTTTCAGAATCAGGTGGGACAGAAACCTGTATAACAACCAGATTCAAATGGCTTGTGCCACAGCATGTTAAAAATACTCCTTTGCCAACCAAAAATAATTCAAGCTGTGTCTAGCATACTGATAGTATCCTTAACTATTTACACATTGGTGCAGATAGTTCTGAGGATTCTACTCTGGCAATTCCAAGTAAATCAAAGTGCCCAATACTGTAACCTACTTTGAGCTATCTTCCTTCCCAAAATAGATTAGTCACTAAAATAACCTTGCTAGAAGCTGCAAATGTTAACAGTATCATCTTAACAATTAGCACATCAAAAATGAATGATCAATACAACAAAAACCAGCATGAACAGCTGACTGCCATATACCACCACCACCCTGCGTCTTGCCATGCCCCCTTCCATAAGTGACTCAATACTACTTGTGCAGTTTATATGCCAGGCGGATCAGTGCCTAACACCAAGTGGTCTCCTGTACTCTAGTCAGAGCTTACATATCATGGATAGGTTCAGCCACAGCCCTCTCAATAATCCTCACTAAAAAAGAAAGTGTTCATTATCAGCTGCTTAGAGTTTCTTCATACAACTTTTTGATCAGTGATCTGACTCCCACTTTTTCAGAAGAAATTTGTAACTTGACCCTCCTTAGAAAGACCTCAATAGCATCCCTACACAGATCCAAAATTTTCCTTCTGGCATTTGGAACCAATTAACCTTCAGATTGTGGTCCCTACATTCCCTCCATGTGTCAAGCAAGGATCTCTTATTGAAAGTCAAGCACAAGCCAAGGCTGCACTGGCATCCTCCAAGAACTGATTTCATAATCGGGCTCCTTCTGCATGGCAGAAGAATCATCCACAAATCTGAATTTTTTTTCAAAACAATGACTTACCAGGTGCAAACATTTTAAATGCTGTCAGCCACCTGCCACAGTCCCATCCGTTATTGTTGCTTTAGTGGCACAGACTTGAGTGAAGAGACTTCGGGATTCACTGGCTTGCAAGAACAAGTAATCAAAATGAACTACTTTGATCATGAACTGATCACTTCCTTCTCCATGCTTAGTTTTCTTTTTGGGGCACAACCATTTTCATTTCTGTTACGTGCAACTTCATCCAAAAAACACTACATCAAAGTATGGCAGACGTGTAAAAGATGCCAAAGTCACTTGTCAGACAGTGGCCAAGAGATTAATGACTGTGGGTCAGCTCTATCAGGAAATCAAGTCCTTAACTCATTTAGTTGGTGTACTCCGAGATGCAGCAAAGCAATTTATACTCCAAACTGTTCTCACTTTTCACATCCCTGTATTTGCCAGTAAAATTAGTACCAGCATGATTCTGGATGGACTCTTCTGCACCAGTCATGACTGAAGAAAGCTTCAGGCCCATAAGTATCTAAACTACACATGCCAAATGGAAAGGTCTCATCTTTAACCAAATAAGTCTGTGGAGGGGGAGGGGGAGGGGACAAGGGAAGGGGTGGGAGGGTGCACATTGAGGCCCCCAGTGAGAGCAGAGCAGGGGCAGGCACTGGGGCGAGTGAGTGATTTTTGTATTAAAAACTAACAGTGGATCTATATAACTTATTCCTGTTCTCTGTTATGCAATTTTCTGTTTTCTAGATTTGTACATACATACTGCAAAATGTACTGAAGTTTTTATACTCTTATCTAGAAAAAGCTGTCACTGCTTTTGCATAACTTCTATGTTGCAACTGACAAGTCTTCCAGTACTTTGATATGGATAAGAGATTTTTTTTGGTAATCATTGTGTAAATACAATGCGCCTGCAAGCCAGGAAAAAAATCCCTGAACATCAAATCCTGAAATGTCACTTAAACAATTTTTAACATATTTTACGTTTAAAAATATACTGAGGTGCATGCATGTAAGTGGTAAAACCCACAAAAATCTGTCTCACTGAAATATCAGTTTTGTGATACTATTTAAAGGTTAATTTGCAATGTGCATGTATTTATATAACAGAGAGACATTGGCAGTCTGGTTTGTGTGAATAAAAGCAGCGTTAAGATTAGGTTCCAAAATGATCTGTAAAAGAAAAAAGGTGTTTACTGTGCTGCGTTTATTTAGTCTCAGAAACCAATGTTCTCAGATGCTCCTCTTTGATCAGATGGTCTTTTTGTTCACTTGTCCCTCTGTTCATTTATCACTGTACCACTACAGGGTACTTGGATACACTGACCGCTCTTCATTGATTTGTAACATACTGTATCCATGCAATAAGTGTCAGATGGGTTTACACAGGAAAAAATAATTGTGTGGGGAAGATACCTGAACTAACTTGGATACCAGGCCCAGTATAGACCCATTAGCAAGCAGCTCTCCCAAGTAAAGGTATTCTGCACTGTTGTGTCCTGAAGAGCCATGCCACAATCTTCACTCACACTGTTGGTAGCATATTTTACCCACTCTGTCCAAACATGAAGCCCTGCACAAAAATAAATGCATCAGGCCTAGTTAAGTATTTAAACATCTTTACAGGACTTATATAGTTGTGTGCACACAGATAAAAATAAAAAAGATTATAGCTATATAAGAAAAAAACCCACACACTCTAACAATTATTTTGCATACCCTGTTCCGCAAACTGCATTGAGACTGATCTGCTAGACACAGTACAAAGGCAGTGGTCATTTATACCTGGTCAAAGGGTTTTAACATGCAAGTGGACTTGATGGAGCCAGTACAAATCCACACTTGGTCATCACAAGCCCCAAGGGACGGCCCTGCTCAATATGGTATGGGATAGCCAGAGTAAGGGAGAATTGTTAGCCTTCATCAATGTAGACCATGTGAAAGAACACCCTGAGAGGCTGAACCTTCAAGTCAGCTGGCCCAGACAGTTCACACCCCAGGGTACTTAAGGAGCTGGAAAGCGTCATAGCTCAGCCACTGGCACAGATCTTCGAGAACTCATAGCACTCAGGTTAAGTGCCTGAAAATTGGAAGAAGGCCAATGTGGTGTCTATCTTCAAGAAAGGGAGGAAAGTAGATCCGGGGAAATACAGGCCTATCAGTCTGACCTCTATCCCAGGGAACATCTTGGGATAAAATTATCAAAGAGACCGCTCTTGACAAACTGGCTGATGGCAACATCCTGAGGGACAGCCAACATGGGTTTGTTGTGGGTAGGTCTTGCCTGACCAATCTCATCTCCTTCTATAACCAGATGACACCACCTGGACAAAGGAGAAGAGATTGACATCATATATCTTGATTTTAAAAAAGCCTTCAATCTGGTGTCCCATGATCATCTCATGGAAAAATTGGCCAACTGTGGCCTCTGCTACATCACAGTCCAATGGCTGGGGAATTCACTCCAAGGTTGGACCCAGAGAGTGGTAACAGATGGAAGTAAATCATTGTGGAGCACTGTGACCTGTGGTGTCCCCCAAGGCTCCGTCCTTGGGCCTATACTCTTTAATACCTTTTTTAATGATGTGGACATTGGTATCAGAAGTGGGCTGGCCAAGTTTGCCCATGACACCAAACTTTGGGGTAAAGTGCCCACACCTGAGGACAGGAGGGGGATCTAGGCTGACCTAGACAGGCATAGAAAATGGGTGGACGAAAACCTGATGGTGTTCAACACCAAAAAATGCAAAGTACTCCACCTTAGGAAGGTTTATAGGCTCTGCAGTGCTGCACTTCCTAGCACCATGGCCAAAAGGGACTTGGGGGGTCATGACTGACCACAAGATGAATGAGCCACCAATGCAATGTTGCAGCTGGTAAAGTGAGCGAAACTCTGGCTTGCATCCATAGATGCTTCTCAAGCAAATGCCATGATGTCTGTATTCAGCCTTGGTGAGACCGCAGCTGGAGTACTGCATCCAATTCTGGGCTCCACAATTTAAAAAGCACGTGGAGAAGCTTGAGAGAGTCCAGAGGAGAGCCACGCGCATGATCAGAGGGCAGAAGAACAGGCCTTATGAGAGGCTGAGAGCCATGGGACTCTTCAGCCTGGAAAAGCGCAGACTCAGGGGGGGACCTGGTGGCTGCCTATAAGCATATAAAGGGGTGTGCATCAGGATCTGGGGGAACGCCTGTTCACCAGAGTGCCCCAAGGAATGACCAGGTCAAACAGTCACAAACTCTTCAAAGACCATTTCAGGCTGGACGTAAGGAAGAACTTCTTTACGGTTCGAGCCCCCAAAGCCTGGAACAGACTGTCACCAGAGGTGGTACAAGTACCTGCTCTGGACACCTATAAGAGACATTTGGACGTTTATCTTGCTGGGATCCTTTGACCCCAGTTGACTTTCTGCCCCTGGGGTGGGGGCTGGACTCGATCTTCCGAGGTCCGTTCCAGCCCTAATGTCTATGAAATCATGTACATGTAAACTGACTAGGGCTGCCGAACAATTAAAAAATTTGACTGCGATTAGTTGTGTGATTAAAAAACTAGTTGCAATTAATTGCAATTTTAATCGCACAGCTAAAAACTCAAAATTATGTGCAGAAAAACTTATGGCAGGAGGCACAACGTGGCATCGCATGGCTCCCAAGGCAAAGGCAGCAGAGCCCCAGCTTGCAACGGGCAGCCCGCCTCTACCCCGTGCACAAATCCAGGGGGCTTGTGCCTCCCATGCCTCCCCCAGGGGCGGATGCAGCCACGGGGAGCCGCACCCCTGAATGAGCCTCCCACAGCTCCATCCATGACCCACTGGGGGGACCCCACTCTGCTTGGGTGTCACTTGAGTAGGGCTGCTTGTGTGCATCTATGTGCACCTCTTCTCCCTCCCCCCCGGAGCCTGCACCCAGGCTGCCCTGCAATCCTCTATGCTGCCACTGCTGGCCCACTGAGTAGCTCAGAGGTAGCAGAGTGGACCCTGGGCACGGACTCCAAAACCACACGTGTGATTAACGTGTTAAAAAAAATTAACACAAGAACCAATTAACGTGTTAATCGCGCATATTAACTGCGGTTAATTAACAACCCTATAAGTAACTACTGATTACTTTAAGTAAGGTGACTTCTGAAACCAAACACTCTTATAGCAGCACTCACATTAATGTATTATAGTGCACAAAATGCAACAGCTGCAATTCATCCTCTTAAATTGAGCAATTTTCCTCTTAAACCTAGTACTCAGTTTATAAACACACTTTGACAAATTGAAGATCTGAGCAGTGTGCAACACAGCTAGGTCTACCAAGATTAAATATATGCATGACAATGTTTGTTTGGCTACTACTTTAGTCTCAAAATAAATACTTCAACATTTCTGTTCAGAGCAATTAATTCAGCCTCAGATCTCAGTTGCATTGAGATTCCCATAGAATTACAAAACTAGTCTGGATAAACCACCCTTTCATGGTGCTTTACATTCTGAGTAACAGGATGTAGAGGACAACATGAACATGCAGAGAAGTAGACTGCAGCTCTGCCCTGGGTCCCAGCCCTTCACTGTTACCACCCTGGGATGCCAACCCCGACCACTGGTCCCACTTTCGGATGCCCTGTGACCCCATCCCATCTGCTCAGCTGAGCACATCCTGCCCATGGGGATCCCAGGCTAGTCTCCATGGAGACCCTATCTACCCACTCCATCCAGCTAGGATAAACTGAAGTCTCCCTGAACCCCACTTTCCTCCCCTTCCAGCCACTAAGCATAAACAGCTGTGACAGGTGGCCAGGCCAGGCCAGCACTATGACAGGTGGCTGAGGCCAGGTCAGCACCCTCCTCCCTGACCCTCAAGAGGTCATCAAAACTCCTTAAGTGGTCCTCCAGCCCAAATAATTGCTCACCCCCATGTTAGCCAGTTAAAAGCATACTACTACTATGAAGAACAACTGTTTAAGAAGTGAGTTGTGAGGCTTCATGTTTGGATAAGAAATGTGCTCAGTTGCTTTCCCTCCCCTAATCTATACTTCTTCAAACTCTGCCTGGAATCTAAGGAAGTCAAAATGTATTTTTGGCATCACCCATTTCTCATACACATAAACACCCCCATGCCCCTATAATTTTAACTATATCATTCCCACACAGCACACTATTACATTCCCAACTAAACTGCCCAAGCCAGAACAGAATCTAGCTCATTCTTCCATAGCACTGAGTGTCTGCTTCACTGGAATGGGTAGGAGCATTAAGAAATATATAATTTTTGCTCTAGGGGAAATTATGTCTCCACAACAGACAAAACAGGCCCATTTGAACAAGATACAGCATATAATCTAAAGCTGGTGATCATTTTAATACCATAATCATGTAACTGGCTAGTCAGTATTTGTTGTAGATCCTCCTCTACGCCCATCTCAACGCACAAGAGCCTCACTCTTTGAACTCAAGTTGAACAATTTTAGCTCCGAATCCCTGGTTCAATCCCTAGAGATAGCAAACATGTTGGTAATATTTACATTAAAAGCTTTGAAATGACAGAAGATTGTGATAAATAAGCAGCTATGCCAATATAGTCCGATACCAAAAAGTTAACCGATAAGATTCCAGATTCAGTGAGGACAAGAGGCAGTAAGCAGAATAAATGTTAAAAGCACATACCAAGATTAAAAGTCTTATTAAAAAGTCCCCAAGGATCTTATAAAGAGAGAAAAAAATATGAAGCTTGGATTTTAACATATTGCTATTATCTTTTCATTTTATGGTCGCATTCTTATTTCTTAATATAAAAAGTTGGAACATTTCCATTGACATTAATTACCGTTTCTTCTTCTCTTCCATACTCTCAGATGTAATTACTCAGTAGCTAAATACCTCTTTGATAGTGATGATTGTGTTAGCTAGCATTTTCTTGTGGAACTCACAGCCAGAGGGGCACAGGCATATGCAGGTAGTACACATGGCTTATGTTAGTTTCCTTTATTTTTGCAAATATTCATACCATGTAATAACCTACATAAAACTTCAGTATGTCAGGGATTATTAGCATGTTGGGTTTTTTTAACTTCCATTATTTGAAGGGAGGGGGAGAGGAGAGTTAGCAATCTACTACAGTTTTCTATAGTCAAAATGATTTCAATGTCTCATTTTGGTTGAAAGCAAACTAATGGGTTGGGGGGCAGAGGGGGCATGTGTCCCTCAGATCTGTGCACAGGGCAGGGGCAAGGGCAGGCCACCCGCTCTGGGCTTGGGCTTCCCCCCCGCTTCACAGCCCAGTGGGTGGGACCTGGCAGAGCAGGGCTGAGCATGGAAGTTCCTTGCTGCTGCAAGCACCCCCTGTCTACCCAGCAGCAGTGAAGTGGTGGCATGGAATTGTGCCCCTCGCTACTGGTAGGCGCTTCGCCATGGCAGCACGGGGCTCATAGTGGCAGCATCAAGCTTCCCCACCCATCCCTGGTTTGTCCTGCTGCACTAGGTCCTGCCTGCTGGGCCGCGGAGGCCCTGTGGGGAAGGCAGCAGGATGGGGAGCCCAAGCCCACAATGGTCAGCTGACTACTACTTAGTATTTCTCCCCTTTTGAACATTTAAAAATACAGGTAGAGAAGATGAGTATGTCCATTTACACTTTTGCTACCTTCCGTAGGAAGTTTGGAGAGTTCAAGTATCAAGTTAGATACAGCTAAAGTGTTTGCAGAATGGATGGGTCTGAACACATTAACCATAGAGTCTTTATAAACTTCCCTTCCTTCTAAGGGCTGCCCTTACTACTCAATTTATTCCCTCCTCAACCTCCTCCTACATGCGTCTCCCAAGTCTCCTAGCCACTTCTTGTGTATTAAACCTCTAGAAGTATCTGGCTTCCTCCATACCTGAAGTCTGCTATTTATGCAGAGTTTTTTCCTTCATATGGGCTGGTTTGCATTCCCCCAGACTTTAAACTCTTAAAAAAATAATCAGTTTAATTTGTGAAAATAAAATGATTAGGATTAGAAAATAAAGAAATGTTTGGAATGACGCACACTGGTCACAAACAAAATAAGATGATCTTCATACTTTTTGAATGTTAGAAATTATACTACAGGAGAAGATGTCAACAGAAAACAAAAAAAGATGTCTTGACTAAATTTTTGCCTAATAATTCCATAAAAATTCTTGAGGTCAAGATGCCCATTCTTCCTCTTGATTATTGCTCTTTTCTCTGTATGTACTGTAAGTATAATTGCCCAAGGATAGCCTTTTTAACATGAAGCCTATTGTACTGGTTGGAGATTTCAATAGACAACTAGTGTTGAGTTTAAATTATCACCTACTGCTCTTATATATCAGTGTTTCCCAACCAGTGTGCTGCAGCACAAAAGGGTGCTGTCAGAAATGAACAGGTGTGCCTCGGAATTTTGCCAGGGCAATGAGCTACGATAGGTATGAGGATAGGGAATGCCTTAACAGGTGTGCTGAACATTTTTATTAAATGTAAGTGTGCCTTGGGCTGGAAAAGCTTGGGAAACTCTGTTATATATTATCTTTTATGGTTAGTCTCTTGATCAGTGGACAAAAGTATACTCTTGTAGGAACAAGTCTTGCTAAGAAAACTCATTTTCATCTCAAAATGATTATAAGCAAGTTAATTTAACTTAATTACCTGAAATCTTAAGCCAGCGTTTTCCCTTTCATCCATACTGGTACAGCAGTATGGATGCTCAACCTCCGGCACATGGCTCAAATGTGGTCTGCTGAGCAACTGCATCTGGCCCATGGGACTCCCCATGGGCCCAGAAATTTGGCAACAGGGGAGTGGTGGCCATTAATACAGCCACTCTCCCCCATGCCAGCCTGCCCCCTACTCCCCTCCATGTGGCCAGATGATGCCCACCACGTCTGCCTGGATGCCAGATAGGGAGCACCAGCTGGATCCAGCCCACAGATGGACCAGGCACTATCAAACCAGCCTGCTGGGCCAAAAGGTTGAACACCCCCAGAATAACTATTAGAGATGACTTTTTTTAGACCTTGTTTTATTGGGTCAGTGGGGAAGATGATACAACAATCCAGTTTGTTCACCTGTTGTCTACTGCCTGCCAGAGTTTTCAGGAGCTCTTTAACACAAGAACCATCTTCTTTGTTCACTTATGTATGATGTGATAGGGTTCTGATCCTTCTTTGAATTCCCTGATGCTACTGTTGGTGCAACCCTAATCATGTACAGAAGTTAAATGCCTTAAGACATTTGATTATAAAATACTTAGAAAGATCCTCAGTACAGTACTGGAACAAACTTTGGAAGCTTGCCATTTCAATTCTGTTTTTTCTCTTTGAATTCCCATTTGTTAAATTCAGTTTGGACCATTAACAGAGCTGGCATGGGAGTACTTCAGTTTACCAGGGTGGGGGTTGGGGATGAGAGCACTAACGAGAATGCGGCAAACACTGACATCCAGAAGAAATAAAAAAAACATTGCTCCTTTGATCTGCTCTGTAATCAAAGGAACAGCTAAACCAAAGTTGTGTGTCATCCCCTTCATTTAGGGCTGAGCATGCAAGAGATTAGTTCTCTTGAAACTGGAATGCGGCAGGGTGTTCCCATTTAAAACAGCAACAGTATGAAGTTAATTGTTAAGTCCATCCAAGTCATAAAATTGTTAATTCTATTATGGTGCTGTTGGCAAGAAATCTGGGGGGGAACTCTACATTTTTTACAGTCTTAGAGAGAAGTCTGGAGTTCTGGTTTGGGCCTGAATACCCCTGGCTTTGGAAGAGCTTTAGCTCTTGCATTCAAACTCTGCGGCTCAGATCCATCTATGGCTACTAGGACTGGATCAGCCAGTAGCAAGATAAAACATTAATTACAATTGAGAATTATGCCTACAAAAATAGTTACTTACCATTTTTAAAAAATATAATGTAGTCTCCCATCATAGCAGATGTGTAAGTGCTAGAATAGTGGGAGTGCAGGTAGAGCCACAATCTTTAGCAGCCCAACAGTACTAGCCACCTCTCAAAAGATGTGATTCTCTGAAACATTTACAAGGTGTGCAACAAGGTACACGGGTAATGTGGGGCCCTTGCAGGACGACATGGGTAACTTGGTCGTCACACCAGACGGCAAAGCTAATGTGTTTAACGATTTCTTTGCCTCCGTCTTCCTAAGTAGGGACCAGAACAGCCACCTCGCTGCTGGGCCCCCCTCAGGCCCCGGGGGAGGCACACATGGGCCACGGGTTAGCGAGGATTTAGTTAGGGAGCTTCTGGAGGGGTTGGACGTATTCAAGTCAGCCAGCCCGGATGATCTCCACCCTAGAGTT
>NW_017728886.1:210384438-210393942 GCF_001723895.1 Crocodylus porosus | reverse complement strand
TCATTTGACCCCAGTATTCTTTCCTGCCATGGCAGGGGGTCAGACTAGATGATCTGCTCAGGTCCCTTCCGACCCTACAAACTATGAAACTAAGAGGAACCTATGAAGAATGCTTGTGACCAAATGGGTATACATACATTTCAGAGGAGTTATAATAAGTTTTATCCTCACACAAAATGATGCCACATGTGCCATCTCCAACATCTTTCACAACACAAGTCCTCCTTGAACAAGATGGGTTTTGACTACCAATTTGTGTAGATGTCACCTGAAGACTACAAACACATCACTCCTGAATCCAAAGCCTCATTTCTGAACAAAGCCCCAACATTCATTATATCCCCCCTTTCCCATCTTCCACACAGGTCAGTTTTGCAAAACTTTGTAAATATACACACAATAAACATCTAAAGAACAATATCTACTCCATTTTTCTACAAAGACTGCTAGCATTGATAAAAAACAATTATAGATAGAGGAGTCAGAGAATTCTTGTTTGTTCACGGACAAAGAATAAGGAAATATAATATACAATATAATATCAATATAAATGTGTGTATATTGCTTATATTACACACACTTTACACAAACTTTTAAAGAGAAATTAATCAGCATGCAAAGCTATTTTTGCAGGACTAGAGCTATCACATGTTACACAAATTATCTGCTTCACAATGGCTTTCTAAAGTAGCTCATGGAGTCTTTTGTCCATAAACCATAAATAATTTGCCTAATATGAACTGGCTATAGCATTTAGGCATTTCAAGAACAAAACCGGTAAAATTAAATTAAGTGACAATCCCATTTTTTCATATTAATCCTTAGTTTACATTCAACACCCAGTAGTTCTACACATAGTTTAGCATGCGACTATTACAGGTAATCATATTCAGTTTTTCTTTGTATTAACTGACTTTAGGAGAAAATGTTGAGTTCACTCTTCTTCTCATTCACCTTGGATTTTAACAAGGAAAGAATCTTCTTTGGTGCTTTTTATTTTAATAGTTCTGAGGCTACATTATAGCATATAATCATTTTATTTAATTGTTCTGTTTAATATATCTGCCAGCCTGCGCACACACGCATCTCCAGTTTGGTGCCGGTGAGGCTCAATATGAATAGTGTAGTTCAAGTTTCAGCTGTGTAATCAGAGCTCTTCATTCTGTAGCCAAATACTATAAGAAGCTGCAAAGAACTTGCAGCTTAACACAATTTCTACCATGGGTTAGTACAACTTACGGTGTCTTTCAGGCTTGCTTTCATTATCTGTCCATGGGGAGAACATTGAACTTGGAAACTTTGGCAGGTTAGCTTAGAAAGACTTTTTTACTACATTTTGAATCTCTGGTCAACAGCTCTCTGCATTTCAAAATGCAAGTACAAGTGCATCACTGTTCTAGAATTATTCTGCATTTAAATGAGAGGATTCATGGCAATGCCAGCTTAAACTCTGCTCTGAAGAAACTCTTTGTTTTCAAATAAATTAATGCCTAGCTTTAGATAATTCTATAAAGAATCCTATTCATCCAACACCCGGTATACCAGTTAGTATGAGAACAGCAACAACGACAACAACAACAAAGAACCATCAACATCTCTGAAAAGTTTATCTTCATTTCTGTTACACACAGAAACATATGCAGATTATAGCAAATACAGCTTGACTAACAAAAAAATATCAAAATACCTCAATTAGTATGTTAACTAATATTCTCCTCAAAATTCAAAATATAAAGTATTGCTACAGTTAATATTGTAGCAGCATGCTATTTAAAAAGATACTCTTGATGTTTAATTTCATATTCCCTTAGTAATGGAAACTGATGGCAATTTTGTGCACAATAACAAACAATTAATTTAAACCCAAATTTTTTTCTAATATTAAAAAGCCTTTAAATACGTATATAAATGTTCAAACATCTTTCTGCTGTTCCAAAAAAGCAGAACTCATGATGTCAGAGAAAAAAAAAGTCAAAGTCAAAATGACTGAGCTAATTTAGTTACTGACATGGAAGTATAATGCAAGAGAACCATCCATGTAAGCAGATGAACACAAGAGGAAAAAAAATGGAAGAGAAAAGAAGAAAAAGTTAAATCTAACATTTCTGAGACGCTGTACTCACTGCCTAGTACTTTGAGGGAGCACCTCTTCTCCCATTTCCTGTCTACCATAACATGGTGAAATCTATTTTCCTTTGAGGACTATTAAATATTAACAACAAAAATCCAATACAATTTGTTTATCCCAGGCAACACCTTATTTGGGTGGAAAACCGTATAAGGAGAATCTGCCGTCAAGCTTAGATGGATGCCCTGGACAAGATGTACGAATGGAACCAGTTCTCTTAGCTACTTAATCATTTGTTTTCTCTCTGTTAAAGCTCATCCCCTCAGCAACTCTTCTTTAGATATTCCAAGAAATTAGGAACATGTACCCTTAAGGGCCTAACAACAAGCAACTCAAACATGTGGCTGCACTGGTACTTTGCTCTTGCCAGTTGTTCTACCCCAATCCTCACATGCTAAACAAGGCAAACATATTGCATTAAGCAAAAGAAAACAAAATTACTAATTAAAAAGGGCAGTGTAGAATTTGTGTGCTCTGGACTAGTTCTGCTGTTTAAATGATAACACTCATCAGTGTCAAGATTTTAAATAAAACCATGGTTTCTGAGTGCCTTAAAGAGGCCTACTTTTTATCAAGTGATGAACATCTGGCCCTTTTGCAGCTTTTAGGTATGGGAATTTGGATCAGTACCCAACAGGAGCAAATGAGAGCCGTTCAATATACTCAAGTCAAGAATGAATCTTATCTGAAAGTCAGAACTTAAGCAAAGCACATTCTTCCCTGCCCCCTTCCATTCTCATCATTATGACAAAATAGAGACCATAAAAAGGGAAGAACATTTATGTAACACTATTCATTTTCTGGAAGTTCAGTTCCAGATAGTTTAAGTATTTTACTAAATTTAGTAAAGAGTTTGATCATGATCCCAAAACCTTACATACAGGGAACACCAAAAGCCAAAAGGTTTATTGTTTAAAGGACTAAAAACAGCCTCTGAATACAACGTGGCTCTGTCCAGTAACATACCTGAGGGGGCACAGCTAGGACTGCAGCACCAAACACAGCTTTTTATTTGGGGATAGGAGGGTACACAAAAACAGCCCCTGCTGCCACCAGCAGCCAGCACTGCCCATGTACTGCAGCTGCTCCAAACATGAAGCGTCCCCAGGCACCTTTGGCTCTTTCTTGCCACTACTGATCAAGATTTATGTACTGCATGCCTGTACTTGAAGAGAACACAAAGCATGGGAGAGATCAGAAGGAGGATGCTTTAGCCTTAAGCACCAGCTAACTCGTTAGTACATCTTCCAGCTGGAATCCAGAAACACTTCTCAGTGTAAAAAGTCATGAGATAATAATGTTCATTAGCTTCCTTGGTTGTCTATACTCAAGTTTTCAAAAATGTTTACAACTTTTGCCCAAATTGACACTGACACTATTTCAGAGATGCCAAGATCAAGTACCAAGGCTAGACCAGCTAGACACAAAAAATAAGAGTGAACCAGGTTTAATAAGCAGTTTTGAAAAATCTGGCCTTTAAAAAAATTAGTAAGACTCTACATACATTTACACAAAGGCTAGGGACAGAAGTTGCACATAAACTAGTTTAAGTGATTGGAAACTGGTTTAAACCTGTAACAGACCAGAAGTTCAATGCACATAAGTCACTTTCAAAATGACCCAAACTGGTTTAAGATGCACCTGACTGGTTGTAGTATCAGACTTTACTGATTTAGGTCAAACCAGTTTATGGAACTTCTGTCCTAGATCCCTTCCCAGTTCAAATTAACTCACAGTCCCTTAGCATCCCAAGATGCTTTGCAGCCCTGGGCAGGGGTGAGGGGAAGCCCTCCAAGGCGGGGGCTCCCCAGTGCCCCTATGCTGGGCTGCATAGGCAGGCACCTGGCCAGGAGGACTTCTTTTCTCTCCCTCCTGTGGCTGAAGCAAATCAGCTCCCCCCAGGTGGTCCAGCACCAGGACAGGGGGCTCCTTAACCCCCTGTGGGGGGACAGCAGGGTTTGGAGACACGCAGCTGGGCTTGCAATGGCCAGCAGGATGGGAGATGTGCTCTAGGACCCCCTGCTTACTGGCATGGGTCAGTGCAGGCTTCCCCCTGTATTTCCCAATTGAAAGCAGAGTGTCAGTTCTCAGTTCAGCTGGTTATCAGTTCAACCTATGCATCTTAGAGGAAGCTGTTTCAGATGTATCAATTCAGCCTCAGGCTTTCTGTCTGTACTTAACAAAAAATTGCACAAAGCCTGCTTATTTATTTCCTGGCTCTCTAAGCCAGAGATCCACGTCCCACAATGATGCACAAAAATTAGACTTAGTGTCCCACGCCTGATAACTTTGCAATTACCCTTACCTATACAAAGCTTTCTTTGTTTGTCTTGGGTCTGTTCCACCTAGTCTTGGTTTAACAATCTGCTAAAGTGTTAAAAATATCCATATTAGTTAACTGTTTTAGAACAAGAAAGAGAGGAAGAAACTGAATGGAAATCAATTATGTGAACTGGAAGAGAGGACAACAGCATAGTAACATGCCCAAGAGCAAAGGTATATGTTGTGCCTGTTTCTCAGCTGAGGCCTACACAAGCTGATGTAGCACATAAGAGCCTGAACACTAGACTCCTAATATCCCTTGCATTATATTTCATAAAAATATTACGTTCCATTAGATTAGGCAACTTTTTGAAAACAGGAACAATTTTGCAATGCAATCTGGCTAAGTATACTATATTACTAGATTGTCTGAAACCACAAAGATAAATTGTGAAGTGCCAAAACAATAAAGCAGGCTACATTTTCATCTTTTCATAAGTCTTTACTCAACTGTCCTCACAACCCCTACCCCTAAACAAAAATACCACCATGAGTCATCCTCCACCACTACCACTTTTCTCTGTGGAGAAAGCAGACTTTTGCAACAGCCTAACAATATTATGAAGGTGGCAGGGCAATGTAACACCTTTATAGACCAGCTCATTGGGAAGTATGACCTTTCATAGGCTATAGCCTAATTTGTCAAATGCTATGGCAAAGCAGGCTATAACCTCTGAAAGCTCATGCCTCTGAACAAGTTAATCTGCAAATGTGCCACCCTGCCCTGCCTTCTGCCCAACATCAAGCTAACAAAGCTACTTCTCTCTCTTTAATATCATATTAGTTGTAAATGGGGTGACAGTTTACCCCACACCTTTCTCCCAAGGCGAGTGTCTACACGTGCATTTTAATGTGTAGTAGATTTTTTTTACTGTGCATTAAAGCATCTCATAAAAAACTGACATTATGCTAATGCACAGTAAGAGTCTACTGTGCATTGTCACTTAAAAAAGCATGCAAATACACATTAATTTAGTACCTCACACTGACAGTACTGAATTTAAAGTGCATCAGAAATGGTGTATTAATGCATGTGTAGATGTGCCCAAGTGGTAGAAAGTGGTCTATTTAGATAGTGGAAGAGAGGGGAAAAGTCACAAATTCTAGCTAAAATTGTATGTGATCAAGGGCCAAATCTAAAGATTTGGTGCTGCAATACAAAGCAGCCCATGTCCCCAAACTAGATGCCTAGGTTTTCTGCGTAGTACCCAAGGAAAAAAAAATATCAGGATTGCTGTTTTGAGAGGCCTGGAAAGCCATACAGACAGCTACCTAGACCTAGCCAGTAAGAAGAATTAGGCACAAAAGGGGTGGAGGGTGGGGGGGCAGGGTGCGCGCGCGCACTCCCAAAACTCAGGCACTAAGCCAAGCAGCTCTCTTGCCTCCATTCAAAGCCAGAAATCCTCTCCAGAGGATAGACATTTACCAGTATTCTTTCCCCAAAGAAGAACTGGGCAGGGCTCACTTCTAAGACACAGCTGGGAGGAGGCATAGACCTAGTGGTTAGCACATCTCTCCTTACCCAGCTTGAGTGCAGAAAGTTTTGAATCCCTTTATGCTAAGGAGGACTAGAACCCAGATCTCCCAACCTGATCCTCCCATGCTAAACAAGGCAAGTATACTGCATTAATGGCAAGAGAATAAAATTACTAATTAAAAAAGGCCCATGAGAATTTATTTATGCTCTGGGCTAAGTTTTGCTGTTTAACTAATAACATTCATGGTAGTCAAGATTTTAAATAAACTCATGGTTTCTGAGTGCCTTAACAGTGATGAACATCTGCCCTTAAAAGATGCCTTTTAAAGGCATCTCACAGTGAGAACAAAAAGGTCACAGAACACTTCCAAAAAGCTTAACCAGTGCTTTGTAGCATGAGTTCTGTACTCCATGTGCCGTCACCTGGTCTCATTTCACACACAGAACACTCTTAGATGTCAGAATTTCATGCAGCAATTGAGGATGCAGAACACCCCAAATCTTGCATGCAAAGCAAAATACCCAGCCAACAATCTGATCCACACAGACTCTTGCACTTAGAGACAAACCAAGGAGTGCCAGTGTAGTGCCAACCAGTGTAGGATCACTGATTATATTAAAAACTAGTATATAACAGGAAATAAAGGGTTGACAAGTTCTCTGATAAAAAGGATTCTGAATGTGAACTCTTAGCTCCGCTTAATATTCTTAAAGCTGCAGATAACATACATTTCCCATCGTAAGTCCTAGAACCTGAGGGAGACTGGAGTCATCAGGTTTCTTTCAATACATTTCACTTCATCATGCTATTTATTTTTACTATTGAATTTTTGCACATTTTTTTCTGAGTCAGATCAATTTTGGAAATTAGCCTTGGTACCTACAACATGGCAGAAACTGCATTTTAGAAGCTTCAAGTCACTATTTTAAAACACACAAACACCATCTCATCAAAAATTTCCTACTTGCAGAAAGACTAAAATAACACATTATCCCAACACCCTAAAATTTGAAATAAAACTGTTCCTTAAAATATTCAATATTACAAGAGCACCTGGCACTAGATTTGACTAGCAGACTGACAAAATAATTTAGTCAGGTTTGAGTTTCTAAAGGACCCAAAGGAGTTTAGTAGGAGTTGAGCACCTAACTTCCTTAAAATATCCCTTTTTTAAAGAACAAGAATTAGAATTTAAGTAACTTAAAGTAAACTTTAGTTTAAAAGGTAATGGTGACCATCTCTCTCTTAAGCTGTTGTACAGCATTTATATCTCATGGCAAGAGGGACCTGGGAAATAACAAGATACCGAAAAAGAGGCTTCTTTTGACTTCTGACTGGAATCTTAAATACTTTCCCAAGTTCAGGGCTTGGATGTAGCCAGTATGTCCTGGTATAGAATGCCAGCCTCTTTCACACTTCAGAAAGTAAGTTTTAGGTTTTTTAAAAAGGGGAGTCAGTCTCTAAATACAACTGTTATGGTTGTTGACATGATTCACATTTTCAGGTGGAGAATAACTGATGCGACATCAGTTTTTACTTGCAGGTTATGAAACAATATCTAAAATGGGTAAATCACTTTATTCACCTCAAATGCCCAATCAACTGGCATCAGAATGTTTATTTCATTGCTCAAATCAAGGAGCTGGAGGATTTTACTACATTGACAGGCACAATGTAATGAAAAATGGGCACACTTGGAGGAAGTCCACACTGCTCTACACCATGCCTCCCAGTAAAGCACAATTCAAAACCAAAGAGCAACTTCAAAACCCTTTAAGGAGCAATTTAATACCAAGAGCTCAGCGACGGAGACAAGTCTTGCCAAAGATAAACACAAGGAATCCAGAAAATCCCATGAACGTATTTGGACTCCAGCGAGGGAAGAGAGTCTAAACGTGCCAAAAGGTGAACAATCATCTTTTGAATACATGCACCGGCTATCATAAGAAATACTTTATGTGGATAAAGTGTGTTCAATTCCAAGCTCCACTACTCCCCGCCCCATATGACCCTTAGACAAAAGTTAACCTCAAAGGCTCCATTTGTTCTCTCACAAGGTCTAGACAAAAAGTCCCCTTTCCTACTTCAAATTTCTCCTTCCACATAAAGTGGAAAACTTCCCCCTCTCTTCTCTGTGCATCTGAGGTCTGGCACAGTGGGGTGAGGGAGGGCAATGGTATAGCTGGAAGGATGCAAATCCTTCTTGTGTTCTAAAAGATGGAACACAGCCCCAAACCTCTGAAAGGAGGAGAGAGTAAGATAGAAGTCCACTGTTCTTTTAAAGCCACCAGAGAAAAACTTCAGTCCTTCTCAAGTGCTCTAAATTTAAATATAAAACCATTATCTACCTCTCAAATACCCATTGCTTTCACTAGGCACCTCTCTTATTTAGAAGATCAGCAGGTAGAACCAAAGTACCGTCAGTACCCTGCGAATCAGCAAGGCCAAATACTGGACAAACAGAAGAGAGATCTAGCAAGGTACCACACATAAACAGGAGAATATGAAGCCTAGAGGGAGGAAAGGATATCCTGAGCTTTGAAAAAAAACAAACAAAAAAACCAGAATTTAGGCAACCCTCATGCTCTGATATATAACAACTACAAAAACTGCCTACTGTTCCACAAACAAAAATGCAACAAGCCCACCAACTGCATAGCTGGGATAAAGTTAGACAAGTTTTTTCAATGCAGGGTTGAAGAATGTCCTCCAGCCACCTCTGCACTGTGCGCCCATGGCTTCTCCTGCACCCAGGGCAAATCCAGGGTTTGGCAGTCTCATTTTAAAACAAGCTTTTGTTATTTGAAGCAATCTGAACAAGTTCACAACTCAATTCACCATTCAAATGCAATCAAGCTCAGGAAAAAACTGAGCCTAATAAGATTTCATTTCAAAGAAACATCCAAGAGGCACAGCCTCAATAATTTTTACATAAGACAAGGCAGAGCTGCACCTTATGCGCTGATTATCTACTCCAGTTTGTCTATATGTGAGTGTGTTATATAGATGGATACACACACACACACAGAGTCATATGTGTGTTGTACATACGTTTGTGTGTATCCATCTATCACACTCACATACAGAGGACTGTGTTGTATACACATGAGTATCCATCTGTGGAACATGATCCTGTCCGCATGAGTTATATAGCTAGATACCCACACAATTGCTGTATGTACGTGTGTGTATGATACAGATGGATACACACACATGCCCATATGTACACCAGTCCTGTGTGTATGTCATATAGACGGCTACACACACGTGTGCAACACCGTCCTCTGTGTGGTAGACAGATGGGCGCACACGCACACACACCCCGCAGTCCTATCAAGAGCCAACACCCGCAGCCCCGGGCAGCCACCCCGCGATCCTGCCAGGTTAAAAAGCAACAACCAAGAAAGAAAGGAAGAAAAGAAAGAAGGAGCGAGCGAGCGATGCCAGCGCCCCGCCGGGCCCGCCCCAGGCAGCAGCGCGGCGCGGGCCGCTCCCGCGCGGAGCTCTGCCCCCGGCCGCTTCCAACCTGCTCCGAGCGGGCTCCTCCCGCCTCGGGGCCCGGCAGAGCCGCGCGGC
>NW_017728886.1:210378450-210384203 GCF_001723895.1 Crocodylus porosus | reverse complement strand
GTCTCCCGGGGACTGCGAGCGCCTGCGAAGGGCCGTCGCTGAGTCGAGCCAGTCCAGCACAGCCCGGGCTGCCGCCCGCTGGGGACAGGGGGACGGACACGGGGAGAGACGCGCGGAGCCCCTGCTCTGCGCCCCGGGGAAGGCTCCCGCGCAAGGAGGGGCCACGGAGGCAGGGCCGAGTCAGCTTAGAAAAGAGACACTTGAGAGGGCACAGGGGCCGGGGTTAGGAAACATTAAAGGGCAGAAGAGAAAGGCCATGGGGATCGATCACACAAGAACTAGGGGTCACACAATGAAAGGAGAGGGCAGTTGCTTAACACTAAAAGGAGGGAGTCCTTCTCCACAGGCTCACATTCAAGTGTGGAAGGCGTTGCCACTAGGTGTGGGGGAAGCTGGCAGTGTAGCCAGATTCAGAAAGGGATGGGACACGTTCTTGGAGGAAAAGGGCATCAGTACCTATTGGGCAAGGGGTTATGGGGCTCAGCATCTGCATAGGACTTCCTGGACCTTAGATGCTGAAGGCTGCAAGGGGGAGGAAGACAAACACTGGTCATGCCCAGTTCTCTCTCCCTTCCAGCCTCCATCCACTCTGCTGCCATGTGACACAGGATACTAGGCAAGATGGACCTAGGGGCTGACCCAGTTCTCATGTTCCTAAAGCCAATATATTGATTATCCCAGTCTCAGTGTACATTCCTGTGTCTGGTCTCATCTGTGCCATGTCCACGCTGTAACATGGTTAAGGCTTTTATCGTGAGAAGGTTGGACAAGTTGCAGTTTGGGTCTGTCCTCCTACAAAGTGAGAGAACTGCTGGCCTTTGACAGGAAAGAAGAAATCAAGTCACCTGAAGCATGCAAAAGAAAGATGATCCAGGGAGGCCAATGTCCAATTACCGGTGTAGTAACCACCAAAAAATGGGCAAATTCAGTGTCAAAGAGAAGTTTCTATAGAGACTTGCCACTTTACAGAGTCATTCTGGAGAAACGTAGAGATGCATGCTTGCCTTTATGAACCAGGTTACATATCAAGACCCTAGGTACGGTCACTTGCAATTCCAGTTGAGGCTCCCATTTGACTACCATGTCATAGAGGTGTGAACTCTTTTTAGATTATCAGGACTGATCCTCTCTTTTTTCATATATTATGATCCTTGCAAATAAATAAATGTAATTGAATTCAGATCATCTGTCGCATACAGGCTAACTTATGCAATAACATGCATTGCTATTCATTTAAAACCTTTGTAGTTTTTCTTACTTTCTCAGAATAATCCTAATCCAGTAAAATAAATATCTGATAAACTAAAATGATTTGTTCTGAATAAAATAGCAGAAAACAATTATTTTAAACTGACTTCTTAATGTTTTTGAACACAAAATTAATCTGCTCTATAGAATGAGCCAGAATTTTTTTTAAAGGTTAGTTAAAGCTAATATTCATAGAATCATAGAGAAGTGCAGCTGGAAAGGACCTCCATAGGCTAAGCTGGGAAAAAGTTAAAGTTACAGAATATCAGGCCCTTTAGAAGCTTCTAGCTTTGCTTTTCCCTGTCACCCAACATTGTTATACTGTTTTACTATTGTGATTATAGCATATTTCCTCTTCTCCATAATCAGATTCCACTAGGACTGTTGTTCAATCACAGTTCAGAATGACTTTATGCACCAGCATGAAATCATTCTCACTTTGTAATGAATAGGAAAAAAAACCACAACTTGTTATCTTGGTTTTTGGTTCCTAAAAATATAGTGTTATTTTCTTTTGACCAATTTTATTTTTATTGGGTTTAGGCTTCTTATGAATATGAATACTACTTGTCCAATTATTACAAGACATACAATTGCTACTATAGCCAAGGTTTTCAAACATAGGTCCCTTGTGTTAGACACCTTACTAACCAGTACGTGCTTTTCACGTCCTTCAATAGTGCAGGGTACTTGCAGCTCCCACTAACATCAGGGCACTTTAATTTGTGAGGAAAATTCAAGGCCATGTATTAGAGAGATGTCTAATTTGAAAAACCCATTTTCAGAGTCTAAAAGTCTCAATAGGAATCTAATTTTTCCTTAAGCATCTTTAGTTTGAGGACTTGGTTGAGGGTAAAGAACCTGGTATTATCTACAGACTCCCCGAAACAAAACTTTTCTCTTAAATTTGAAAAGCTGATCTCAGATCAGTGCCAGGCAGCATTCTGACCAAGAGTACATTTGCAATCACAGTTTGTGTGGACCCCAAAACTGACTAGCTGCCAAATTTCACTACCAGCATCCAGAATTGTCCCCTAGATATTGCCCTCCTCCCAGCCCCCAATCAATTTTTATTATAGCACAGTGGTTGACACCCTTTTTAACTCAGTACAACAAAGAAAAGAAAAAAAACAACAACAAGAAACAAACAAAATAACATTGCCTACCCTAAAAAGCTCAGTCATTTTAAGACATTGTAATAACAAGACACAGACTGTCTAACAAAATAAATCTGTGATAAAATACAATGTTTGGAAACTCCACAAGATAAGTTGCTGTTTAGAAGGAGCTGTGAGGTGGAAGGGGAATTTTGATACACAAGTGAGAAGCTGCTCCAGGCAAAAAGGTTGGCATAAGAGAAGTCCCAACACTGAACATCAGAAAAATGAAGGAAGCAGTTAGAGATAACTGAAGAGAGACAGGGTTTGAGAAAGAAGGCAGAAGTTTAGGTAGCAGCAGCACGAAAATTTGAGACAAGGAGCCTTAGCTTGATGCTTTTTTGTCCTCTGAACTAGCTGCCATTGGCCATTCAGTGGTCAAAGGCATAGTATTGTAGCTCTGTGTCCAGGGCTGCTATGCAGCACCTAAGGCAGTGCCAGCTCCCGCTATGCTTGCTGACCATAGTGGTACAATCAGCTGTTGCTGCAGCAATAGCTGCTTTTGCGCCTCCTCAAAGGCAGCACTCAGGTGTGCTGCCCCAGTTATTCTCCTCTCCCTCCCCAGTTACACTGCTGAGTTTAGTAGAGACTGTTTTAATAAGATCAGTTTTTGCCCCTTCAGTTAAGCTGAGTAGTAAGGTCAGGGAGACATCTACTGCTGACTTTGGCTTATTTTCTTTTCTTCCAAGAAACTTTCTTGTAACTAACAGCATCTTTAGAATTCAAAACATACTTTCCTCTTTACGAGAATATATAGATGCTCACTATGAGAGCCCTAAACACAACAGCTACAGTATACCTGTTATGTACTTCTAGATAAGAAACTGCTTGATGCAGATTTAATTAAACCTGGTACATTACCAGGGAAGATTTAGTTTGATGATACAGAATTTTTCCACAAAACATCTGGCCAGCTCTAGTAGCAAGCCAGTATACCCCAAAGTCTTTACACCAATGGATCTTTTGTATCCCATGGGAAATAAATTGGTTCTTTCAGATCAGTTTCCAATTAATGGCTTCATACCATATTTGGCACCCTTACTAGTATTTAGAAGAGTAACCAACAATTAATCTATATGAAGTGTGAAATGTAGTCTTATCCAGAGATTTTGTCCCTTCAAGTCAGATGGAGGCACATAAGGCAGTATAATATCTTGTATTGCTAATGCTTTCTGTTTCAGTTCCAAGGGCAAATAAATTATTTGAGTCTCTAGAGTGCTACTATGATTTTCCAGCAATAAACTTAGTCTAGTTCCCAAAGTAAATATTAGGGATGAACTCAAATGGAAAACTGATTCCCATTACTTATTAGAGCTATTGTCATTGGATCTTTGCTGCCACTTATACACACTCATATGAAGCAATAAGGACAGAAGGAATGACTTGATTCTTTTCATCATGTGTGAAACCTGGAAATTATGCAGCTCAGCTGGCTTAAAGTAGTCCTGAGTTCTTAGATCTGCGCTCTGGCCCTGTCATGGGAGTACTTCTGGGTGTACACATGGGATTATGCTAAAACAGCTAGAGTGCCTAATTTATAGGCTTTTGCATGCACTAAGTAGGAGCAAACAGGCAAAGTATGCATTTCCCTGAGGCACTCCACAGCTCACCAAAGGCTGTGCTCTGAGGGTCTCAGCTGGCGCTTTAGGCTGCAGGTGAATTTCATCCACGGTGAGCACCATTAATTTTATCAGTTTCCAGTAGACAGCATGATCTTTTCTTACTCAGTCAACACACATTTTAGGACCAACAAGTTATCTTTTTACACTAACATTCCACTGTGAGGACATACATACTCAAGTTCCTAATACTTTATTATGGGCAAAGTAGCACTAATAAAACTATAAAAATCCATTACTGGTAGGTTGTAATCTTGCTTCTGTTTGCTTTCAGTTTATTTGCTTTGTTTGTTCAGAAGACTGAACATTTTTATGGCAGACTTGTTTTTGTGTTTTCTAATGCATATCCTTGATATTTGCAGACAAGTTTCCTGCTTTAGATACACATACCCTAGGTCAATGTCTAAACACTTAAAATCCTTACCCCAGCAGGGAAACCACACAGTACTTAACACTTGATCTCTCTCCTATTAGATCTTGTCTGTTTTTATTTATGGTTTGCAGGTGAGGACAGTACATCTAGGACTATTTTGTTACCCCTAAATCACAGCCAAACCCATGGACATAAGTGGGAAAGTTGTACATAAACCTTAAGATGGAATAGAGCATTTATGCAGCAAGAGAACAACTGAATTTGTTTATTTGCTATCTGATTTTCATGGAAAGACCATCTTTAGGATAGCCACTCTGTCTTTCTCCAGTTCTTCCTTTGTGTTCCTCCATGTCTTGTTCCCTACAGACATTTCCCCCACTACCTGAAAAGTTCTATTTTCACACGTTTCCCACATGACATGGCAATTGACCAGTAGTTAGGCCAAAATTTCAGCGGAATATCCGAAAAGGTACAGAAAATAATTAGCAGTCCAAATCCTATTCAGTCTTTGGAGGAAAGAAAACAAAAATCCCGCTCTAGAAACATTACTATTATTTTTTTTTGCAACATCTCAGTAAAATCAATACTGTTTCAGTATCTACATGCTCAACCCCCACCCCCCCGTACTGGTTACAATCACTTTATGTATTTTTGCAGCCAAAAGGCCTGGAAACTTTTAAAGATATGCGGCGAAAGGAGTGGGGGAAAGACTGGGAGATGGAACCCAAACAAACCAAAAAAGCCCATAGAAGACACCAACCTAGGTTAGATTTTACAAAATGCAACCAAGATCTGAATGTCATAAACAGACACACATCTAAGCTTTCAAACACCACAGGAATAGGTCCAGACAACTGTTAAGGGGTTTTGTTAACTTACAGCCCATAAAAAATTTGTGATAAGGTAAGGCAATTAGCCACTATAGCAAACAGGTAAAAGAAACTTTTTATATGTCTGGTTATTTCAAATTATGAAGTCCAGAAATAGAAGATCTGCCAGCTATACAGCTTTCTACAGGTCTGTAACCACCAACCCCTAGAGAATCTGCTGTTTGTGGCCAGCTGGGCATTTAAAGACCCCCTCCAGACATGTTTACCTTAATTGCTACACTTCTGGCAGCTGCTCCTCTCTCAACACCGGCTGTGTCCTTTAAATTTCATAAACATAAGGGCTGGAAGGGACCTCAGAAGATCACCAAGTCCAGCCCCCCGCCCAAAGGGCAGGAAGTCAGCTGGGGTCCTAGGATCCCAGCAAGATAAGCATTCACTTTGCTCTTGAAGGTGTTCAATGTAGGTGCTTGAACCACCTCCGATGGCAGGCTGTTCCAGACCTTGGGGGCTTGGACAGTAACAAAAT
>NW_017728886.1:210342177-210378350 GCF_001723895.1 Crocodylus porosus | reverse complement strand
AGCAGGGGTCCAATGTTGCCCTTGCTTTTCCTCCAGCTCCCCACATGTCTGAAAAAGGACTTTTTATTGTCCTTGATGCTCAAAGCTAATTGGAGTTCAGTTGCAGCCTTGGCTTTCCTGCTCTGCTCCCTGCAGGACTGGACCAGTGCAGAATAATCCTCCTTGGAGGTGAATCCCAACCTACATCTGTTGTAGGCCTTTCTTTTTAGCCTCAGGAGGTCTGCTAGTTCCCTGGAGAGCCAGGGGGGCTGCTGTGTTCTCTTGCTGCCTTTCTCTGAGATGGAACAGACTTAGCTTGTGCATGGAGGATCACAGGACAGTCTTTTAAGTGGGAACAGAAGATAAGCCTTGTACATAAGGTTCTCAAATCATTTCTTCCTTTTTGGAGATTACAAAATTATTGCTTTGCCCAATTTTATTGCAATTTACAACTTTTATCTTAATTAATTGGTTGGAGAATCTTTGTTTAAAGATTTTATTATACATTAGAAGTAAGTCAGTCTAGAGAATCTTTTGCCAGCCCTCCTATCCTAGAAATCTGGCATGCCATCAGGGAAACCAACAACAACAAGGTGACTGGACTGGATGGCATGTACACTGAAATCTTCAAGATTGGCAGCAAGGAACTGGTACTGAGACTACAGATCTATTCTTCAAATTGGAAACAATGAGGTGATCCCTAGGAACCTGAGGCACACCAACATCATGACCATCTTCAAGAAAGGAGGTAAGTAAGCCTGTGTGCAGGAACTATCCAGGTATCACCCTCTTTTCTACAGCAGAAAAGATTCTTGCCCATGTTCTCCTGAACTGCCTTCTACCACTTGGTAAAAGAGTCCTGTCAGAATTTCAGTGTGATTTCAGACCATACTATGGGGCAATAGGCATGATCTTTGTTTCTTGCTGGGTTCAAGAAAAGTGTTGGAAACAACACCAGAATCTGAGTTTGTAGAGCGACTATATGTCCCATATTGGCCAGAACAGTTCCAGATTTCAGAGGCTGTCCCAGCTGTTGGAGAAGGTGAAGCGAAAGTCTTGGATTGACCTGAAACCACCAGCATGTGCCTGACTGACTACTGCACAAGTGACTTCCAGCTCCCAGCCCAGCTGAGTCCAGACCAGGGAGCAGCTGCCAGAGCCCAGGTGGAGATGGGGATTCCCTGAGTGGGGGCAGGGTGGCTTGAACCCCTGCCTTGAGGGAAGCAGGGGTCCCTCCCTATCTCCTGCCCACCTGGCTCCCAGGAACCTCTGTTTGGTGAGGGGCAACTCTGGGCTCTGCTCCAGCCCCTGTCCCCATTGGCTACCTCAGGCAGGGCAGGATGCTGTGGGAGCTGGTGAAGCATTCTTGCCTGGGCAGCCCCGGTTGCCCCCAACTCATTCTCCCAGGTATCCCATAAGCAGCCCCTCCACCCTCTAGCAGACCCCTTCCTGCCCTACCTGGATGGATGCCATCTTCATGGGGTCTTACAGGCTTAGGCCACTCATGGTACTGCTCTGCTTTGGTCCTGGCCCCATGCACGGATGTGACTGGGTTGCACAATGAGCACTGACCAGCAGCACCTTTGGGAAGCTGCAGTGGGGCCCTGAAGAGCTCCACATGTTCATCTTGCCTCTGGCCATGGTGTGAACCCCCATGCAGCATCCTCTAGCTGTCTGCAGCTGGGCAGGGGCAGCACTGGCGTCTCTAGACAGGCTCTCTCTAGACAGAGGGACAGCAGCCCCATGCTCCTGGCAGCATAGGGCAGTGGTGCTGGCTCCTTGCAGCCACAGCTTTAAGTACCCCCATGAGCTTTGAGGGCTGGTTAAAGGTTACTGGGAAATGGGATGAAGGACAAAAGCTAGAAGGAAGGAGGAGGATGGAGACAGGAAGGTGGCATGATGTGCTAGGTCGGCAGAGACAATGCCTGGGCTCAGGCTGGATGCTCCCTCCACTGAGGGGCTTGGCAGAGCTGGGGGGGATGACTGAGGCCCCCATAGGTTCCATTCTTCCTGGGAGAGTGGAGGGCGGGGCTGCAGGCGAGGGGAGGCAGTACCCCACAATGTCCGTGGTCCCATATGGTCACCCTATGTGTATGGCCTTCATTGATCTTACTGAGACCTTTGACTCCATCAACCATGAAACCTTGTGGAAAGTACTGGCCAGCTTTGGATGCCCTGAAAAAAATACATCAAGGTTCTGAGGCTTCTTCATAACCAGATGACTGTGACTGGGGTTTTTTTGTAGTGGATTGGAGACTGGTTCATTTGTCATCTGAACTGGGGTCAAGCAAGGCTGTATCATTGCCCCAATTCCATTCTCCCTTTTTTTTTTTTTTGTCCATCATCCAGTTTCTCATTTAAGGACTACTTCCCTTCTGGAATTGACACTGAATGCTTATGGATGGAGGGCTTTTCAACTTGGGATGTTTTTGCTCAAAGACCAAAGTATTCAAAGCAAAAATCCTAGACCTTCAATATGCTGACGACTGCACTATCCTTGCGCACACTGAGGAAAACCTCTAGAACATACTGGACCTCTTCACAAAAGCCTACCAAACACTAGGCCTGTCTCTCAACATAAAGAAAGCTCAAGTGCTCTATCAGTCTGTTCCAGCACATGAATGCAACCCCTTTCCTCAAATTACTATTGAAGGAAAGGCTCTGAAGGTAGTCAAGCATTTCCCTTACCTTGGTAGTCACCTCTCTCAGAGAACAACCACGATGAGGAGATCCAGCATGGGATTTGGTGTGCAAGTGCCTCCTTTGAGAAATTGCTTCAGAATATTTTTATTGAGCACAGTCTCTAGAAAGATACCAAGATCCAGGTCTACAGCACAGTCATCATCCCCACTCTGAAATGTGAGTGATCTACCATTGTCATCTCAAGAGCCTGGAGAAAGATTACCAATAATATCTCTGTAAAAATCTTCTGCATCAAATGGAAAGATCATAGCACAAATGCAAGCATCCTTGCTGAAGCTAATGTTACCAGCATTGATTCAGTGATTCTTAAGCACTAACTTCACTGGAATGGACGCTGTGTGCAGATGCCTGACTCGATTCCTAAAACAAGCGCTCTATGCACAGCAGTCAAAGATAATGCTACAAGCACACACTGAAGGTGTAACTCAAGAAAATTAATGCTGACAGCAAGAGCTGGGAGGAGCTAGCTGCTAACTGACTCCAACAGCATTGCAAGCTCAACCAAGCAAAAGCCCACTTCAAGGTAAAGTGTCTTGTCCTTAAACAGGAGAGAGACTGGAGGAAGGAAACGGAGACAAATCCTAGCCTATGCCCTACTTTCCCCTGTGGAAAGATCTGCAATTTCTGCAGACAGATCTGTAGCTCAAGGATTGAATCTTAAGTTACCTCAAGACCCACCAATAAGCCATGGTAGAGATCAACCTCAAATCAAGGGATTGCTAGCAATGACTTATGTGTGGCAGTAGAAATAAATCAGTCACCCCAGAGAGGTGGTGATGATGATGATGATGATAATGTCTGGGTACATTTTATGTAGCCTGTACACTATCTTCTGTCCTGGCCTCCCCAACCAAGTGTTGCATGTTCATTGCCTTTTCCTTTTGCCCCCTCCTCCTGTATCCTCCCATATATAGAATACATGACCGCAATTACTTGTTATTGCTCCACAATACTCTTCAGTATGACTGAAGGTATACACAGGCAGACTCCTTGCAAGTAGAATCTAACTAAAATGATGGACAACTACATATTTTATATCTATGATAAGATAGTGATATTATTTTTTTAAATTATGTTCCTAGAAAAACAACATCTAAAATTAATAGATTTGATCTTTAGAAAAAGACGCATAGATAAATACTGTTAGAAGAAATCATCAAATAAAAGGAAACAGACATCACAAGATAAAAAAGATCATTAGATTTCCTGGAAGCTAGCTAAAAGACTCAGCAGGGCTAGGAGAGTTTTCCCACCTATCACTAAGTTCAAAGTTTTAGCAAGCTAGTGTGCTTCAGTGAAATATTAATAGCTTCTTTGTTCCCTAGACTATCTTATGAAAGGGGTGAGAGTGGGCCAACATGTTATAGAAAACATAAATCTAAACTTACCTACTGCAATATTGGAAAAAATCTCCAAAAACAGCTAGAAGATAAAACTAGAATTCAGTGAGTTTGTTAGGCTCCCAGGATGAAAAAATATCTCTTTCTGAGGATATCTTTCTTTAATGCTACAAGCTCCCCCCATCACTTTTTCTGTCCAGCTGTGTCTGCCATTTGTTGGGGTTGTGAGGGATAGAGAGGAGAAGGTCACTGTCTCAGATGTTTCCTGTTAGTTATTAGGAAGCAACAAGGATGAAGTAATATGCTTTCCCCTCAACAAGGTTTTCCCTATAATAAAATACAACATTTGCCAGAAGTTTGTGGAAGGATATTTTGTTTGAGTAAGTGGAATTATAGCTCTTTAGAAGGAGATAGAAAAAGCAAAATTAACCCTGGGCTCCTACCTGCTGAAATGTAAGTTGATTAAAATTAAGCTAAAATAAATAAATTATTGTTATTAACATTTGGGGCTAATGGAGGCTGTAGATACATTTTTTGCTTGTTGTGTCTGTTTAGGTTTAGTATTATTAATACAGTCTTTTTACTCCTTTTTTTGCACTGGCAGGGTTATCAGAAGGGCTAACAAACTTGGGTGGAGCTCATATGGCTATGTTCATATGGCCATACTGATGTCTGTATGTGAACCGGCTGGGTATCTCTATATGGCAATGTACTGTATTGGAAAGATGCATCCATATAGTCTATTTGAGAAGTAACTAGAACTCTGGGATGGGCCTGAGACTCAGCAGTTGAAGAAGGAGACTAGATAATGTATGATAATGGGGCACACCAGAAGCAAGACTGCCATATTATCCATCTTAAACTACTCCTAGATTTGATTTCTAGTCTTCCCTTTTCAACCTAGATTTGAGGTTTGAATTTTTGACACATTTTGTTTGGTTTCATCTTCTTTCTCCACGTTAGTCAGAATCAGCTGCAGCGAAGTACCTGCCCAAAGCTCTCTGTGAGGACTTTGTGCCAGACAGCAAGGAAGGGGAGGGACTGTGTGGTTCCACTTTTTTCCAATGTCATGGTAACCTTCCTCTCCTTCCCTCCCAGGCCAGAAACTGAATGTCTCCTATTCCTTCCTTCTCCACATACCATAGACCTTCCCACCCCATTCTTCTGTAGCTACAGGTTGTGTATATCTCCCATACCCTCTCCATTTCTCCTTTAGCATAAGACCTCCACATCAATGGTTCTGTGTGCCCTCATTTTCCTCCCTTCTCTTTTCTTTTTGTCTGGAAAATAAGTTATTTTGAGTATCAACATTTTAAAGTGTGTTGAGGGAAATAGGGAAACTATTGTGCTGGAAAGTATTAATGGCTGCCGTCAAATATCACACTGCTTTGTAGACCATTACAGAGGTTCTTGAAGATGCTGGCTCTGGTAACCAATCTAGAGATGTTGCATTTCTCTCATTTCCCACTTCCACTTTTTCCTTAACCACTAATTTTCAACTCAGAGATCCCTAGAATGTACTCTGAAATTGTGGAATTGATCAGATTCAGCAGGCAAAAGATTTCATGTTTCACACAAGTAAAGGTGTCCCGTTTACAGGCCATTAAGACTTATTGGGGCAGTGGAGACTGGACTCCACTATTTGGTTAACTTCAGCATGAGAAGGAAGTGATGTGATCAGCATTACACTCCAGCCACCTTTTCCACGGGGTGATTCCTGATACCATTACATAAGAGGCTGAGTGGACCTCAGGGCTGCACTGGCAGTTTCACACAAGTAGATGATGAAAAAACTCTTGAGATTCATGTTAGATTTTGCTTTGCTTAGCTTCAAAAAAAGCCAACTAAGCTGGTATCGCAGGTATGAAGGGTGGAAACATAAAGAGACCTCATCAGAAACAGCTGATTCATATAGGCTTTTGAGAGCAAGAATGTGAAGTCTGAAGTAGATTCCCATCACCTTCTTCGATCTTCTTTCTCTGTGTGGCATTATTCCCAAGTAGCATTGAAACATAAGTGTCTCACATAATATCGATAAACCAAATTTTACCATGGGGCTTGAAAACTTTATCAGTGTAAGGTTTCTGGCCAAACAGCCATACTAATGCAAATGATCAAGGAGAGTATGAATAAGAACAGAGGAAACAGCTTCTCATTACTTACCAAGGAACATCAGTGGTCTCAGGAACATAATATTTTGAGGTGTTAAAAATTGTTCTTTTTGCTTCCTGCCACTGTCTCCCCCTTTTCTATTGCATGGCTTAAGCCATCCTTAGCTACCATTTCTTTGTTGCTGTCTAGATGACTATTCCCATCCCCAATTTGCATGACATTGGTCCCAATCCACCTATTTAATTTTAAAAAAACCTTCTTGTTTTCTCCCATGCTGCTCATGTTTAGGAGGAAGTCCCCATGAACAACCATAAAGTCATGTTGTAGATCTCCTTTGGGGGCCTTTTAAAAACACTTTTGCCATGTCTACACAAAGTGGACAGTATTCAGGTTTCTGGTGGACTAAGAGTGTGCTTGCTGAGCAATATTTTCTCAGTATTTCCTTGTACTTTGTCTGGCTATATCCATCTGTGGACTCTTGCCTTATACTTAGACTGTGGCTCTTTGCTCTTTGTTCTGTGTTTGTAGCGCACCTCACGCAATGAGATTCTGGTCTATGACTAGGGGTTCAAAAAGCCATGATAATAAGACAATAAAAATCTGTCCTTTAACAAATGTTATTAGTCATGTTTTCTTGGAACAGTGATGATGTACAAAGTCTCTATCACTGCTATATCAAAAAATCAACTTTAAGATTTGATTGCCTGGGTTCTGATGACACCTAGTGCCAGGGTTAAAATCTAGCAAAGGGGCGTAAGATAGTTGTACTGCCAGTGTAAAATAGTTCTATCACCATTGTAAAATCCTCTGTCCCACAAGGTTATCTATAGGGTGTTTTGGATTCCACCTGTTTTTGCTTTTTTTAATGGAGTACAATTATATATAATACTGTACACTTAAAAGAAGTAAAAGTAAAAAATTAGAAGTATTTTGATAGATATAATATTCCTTTCCCAAATTAATTTTAGAAGCTATTTAAAAAATGGCATTCATAATGTAAACAGTTATCACAAGTAAGAATGGAAGACAAATTGCAACAATTAATACACACACACACGTTTGTTTGTTTGTTTGTTCATTTGTTTTCAAATTCCCAGTAAAGGCTTTAATGCAAACTTTTCTGAAAACAACGCAAAGTCAGTAGTAGAGAATTGCTTTTGTGCATGTCCTATTTCAGTTCCACTTAGCTGTGAAACAGGCTACCCAGAGAAGTTGTGGAATCTCCATCCCTGGAAATTTTCAAGAGCAAGTTAGACAGAAACTTGGCTGGGATGGTTTAGTTAGGAATGATCCTGCCATGAGCAGAAGACTGGACTAGATGACCTCGTGAGGTCTCTTTCATCCCACTTTGCTATGCTTCTATGAAAATAGCATTCAGAACAAGAAAGGTTTCTGTCCCATGACACTGAGACCTGAATAGCCCTCCAGAGTTAATCTCCTGAAATCAGCTGTGTACAGCCTAATCCATGTGGACTGCAGAACTGGGGATTCAGCTCTTATTTGGGCATACCTGTGCAAGGAAGGACCAAGGACAGAAGAACCTATTGGTTTTTAAGAGTCCAACAAGGTTATTGGAATATTCAAATAATAGTTGCAACATGTAATCTTTAAAACTGTTGTATATCATTCACATGTTTGTTGTTTTAGGGTTTTTGGTTTCAATATCTATGTAAAATAAAACAGATAGAATCTCCAATTGACCCTTCCTTCCTGTTTCAAGCTTAGTCACACTCTAGGTGCTATTCACACATGTCTATACATGCTAAATGTTCATTCATCTTAATTTTGGTTAATAAACTTGAATTCCTGACTTTAGCTCTCCTCTTCTTTCCTCTGTACTATATTGGATATTTGTGGAGAGAGCACAGTCAAAGGTTAAAAAATAAATAAGGGGACATTTATGGTAAGTGAATGGGAGTATCATACAGATTTAACTAAATATTGAACAACTGTTGAAATCACTGATTTGGGGTACAACAGTAATATACAAATCCAACTGGGAATGGGTGCAGCAGTGATTGAAGCTATTTTGTTTTGAGGAGTTATACATCTAAGAGAACAACCTGGATGGCAGATAGTCACGGGAAAGGTTGCTATTTCTTGGGCCTTCATACACAATCAATATGCACATTCCACATTCAAAACATTTATTTTCTAATTTAAAGAAGACACACCATCAAGATTAAGAGCCCTAAAAGTTAGTTGCCTTCACAAATTTACTTTGTTGAAAAACCCTGAGGAATCCAAATTGTTACTCACTTTTATAGTGCCTTTCACAAATCTCAAATCATTTTTCAGGATTAAAAGGGTAGAGTTTTAGCCTTGCAAAGGGATTTGAGATGTATCTTGTAAGTCTTCAAAGTGTTCCACTGAAGTGAATCTCCTTTGCCAGATTAGGGGCTATCACTCCATTAAGTGTTGGTTGACAAAGTAGCTAAAGTAGAGGTATAGATTAATATATGTAGTTTTTTCTCTGCATTGCCCACCTCAGAAGTAGAGAATCTTCCTATTCCAAGCAGAAATAATCTGTGGAGAGAGAAACTGGATGAGCTAAAATACCATTGTTTTTAGTGAGCTAGAAGCTACCAAGGAACATCTTTTTGAGACCAACAATAAATAGTTAAAGGTTAATAGGTAAACAGCTAGTTTCAACACACTAATTGGCAGTGCAGTCTCAAAGAAAATTAACATGATCCCATATACTTTATGAAGTTATCTCAGGAAGTTAAATCACTAAAAAACTGCACTCTTGAATACCTACAATGCAATTCATTTGTCAATCTATTTAAAGGAAAGAAGAGCTAAGATACTTCAGCCCGAGATACTTAGTTTATCTTGTTTACTGTCATGTCTAGACCCTACATTTATATGATTTATTGTCAGGAACATAGATAGCATGTTAAAAGCTCAGGGAAACAGTACAACTTTCTTTTAAAAGAAATACTGCTGCTGAATGGTGCTCCTTAAATAATGAAATCTGAGCCTTATAGGTAGAAAGTGTATTGGAGAAACATTTGGTCTGATATTTGTAAGTATTTTGCATATATATAGCATTTCTTACACAGGTCTCAAAGCCCTTCTACAAATCTTTTCTTATGTATAAGAGCCGTGCTGAGCTGCTGGCATGGAGTGACATTAATATTGCACAGGGTTGGTAAGTATACCACACACTAGGGTACATATCAAACTTTTAAAAGGAATTATGTGCACCATGCACTCCTGATCACAGCAGATAGCACTGTATATGTAGTCAGGGTCTTGCTCTTAATCTTTTAAACACTCAAGATACCATGATGGGGATGAGCAGAGTGTAAATGCATACAGCTTCAGTGATGCAATGTACCCCTCCTCCTTCACAATTTTCCTTTTTAGTATTCTCAGGACCAAGGACCATGCTAGAATCTACCCTCCTCCAAGGTAGATTCTCAGACAAGACTGCCAACATTGCAGGCTGTGGGGAACAAACACATTACCCAAGAAAGGCTGCAAAACTAGTGCTATCTTTATTGACCATATTTCTGTGCTTTCTGGCGTAGCACGTTAGCTTCAAATTGATATCTCTAAAGCAGTGATTCTCAGCTAAGGTGCTATGCTGTGCCATCCTGAGATGTCTTGAGATCCTTTTAGGGGTACTGTGGGGTGATATGCAACGTCAGCGCAGTTAGATGTACAAACACAATTCACAAGATAAACCCAGAGGACAGTTATACACATAATTTTCTGTCAGCACAGTTAGATGTACAAACACAATTCACAAGATAAACGCAGAGGACAGTTATACACATACTTTTCTGTCCTGTGATGCACTGATTAATTGAGTCTGCTCTGTGCGTGAGCCAAGGTATGAACGATGAGTGCCCCCAGCGTCTCGAGGGGGTACAGTGGCAGCATGGGGGGTAGTGGGAGCTCCTGCAGGCGCTGTCAACGCTGTGCGGGGGACCACCCACAGACGTCGGCGGTGGCCAGCAGGGATCACTGACCACCTGCAGATGCCACCAGCAATGGGGGAGTGGAGGGGGGTGGCCACCCCTTTTTGTAGGGCGTGCACCGCCATGCGCACGTGTCGCCCCTGAACCGAGGCAAGCTGCGCCGCACCACGTGCAGCTGTATAAGTGGCAAAATGTGTGTCAGCATGCAGAAAACGGCAACGGCATACTTTTGAACTGAAGCACCTCCAATGTGTTTCAGTGGAAAAGTGCACTGCCAGCATTTTCTCAGCACTAACACGGATTTTACCGTTTATACAACTGCAAGCTTTCCAGCGCCAGGTGCTTTTCAAAGCACCCAGTGCTGTGGCAATTGCATATGTAAAAATGCACAGAATTTTCAAATAAGAATCCATAGCACTAAAAACATCATGACCTGTTTGACTTTTTTCTGAGTTCATTGTGATCTTTCTGAGTTCCTTTCAACAGAAGAATTGCCCTA
This sequence comes from Crocodylus porosus, assembly GCF_001723895.1. Lineage (NCBI taxonomy): Eukaryota > Metazoa > Chordata > Crocodylia > Crocodylidae > Crocodylus > Crocodylus porosus. The sequence continues at coordinate 210,367,788 of NW_017728886.1, read as the reverse complement.
TTGTTTTTCTCTAATCAAAAAAGAGTGAAAAGAGCTGGCATTTTCTGTGGGGTGCCTTGAGTCTAAAAAGGTTGAGAACCGCTACTCTAAAGTGATGGTAGCTTGCACCTGCTGGCAAATCAGAACATCTCCTAGTTCCTTACAGCTTGATTCATAGCATGTTGCAGGTTTCCCTTCCTTCTGTTTAATAGCAAGTCTCTTTCCGTTATACCCCTCCATGCCTCCAATGTCATGTAAATCCTTCCCAAAATTATTAAAAAAAAAAAAAAATGGGGGGAGGGGGACACAGTAGACCATTGTCCCAGTTTGTGCGTCAAAGGAGTGTGGAAATGGTGACATGGGAATCTGACTGAATCTTAAGTTTTGCTTTCAGGTCCTATAGGATGGAGGGATAACTTATTCAGTCAGTGTTGTCTGATGCTGCTCAGGAAAAAGTCTTTTGTTTTCCTTCTCTCCCTAGCACAAGCTAGGACATATCCTGCTACTGATAATTAATCACTTTGTTGAGCTATCAAGAACAAAATTAAAAATTTTAATAAGTGTGGTATTCAGGTATAAGGTATATTGAACAGTAATGTTACATTTCCTAACTGCGGTGTTCTTCCTAAGCTTTCTGCTGAGAATGGCGTGACTATTGCTGTGATCTCTCATAGGACTTGTCTTTACACTTCTCCAGGAAGTCTAATAATAAGATAGGCACTCTGTTTCCCATAACATTTGCCTCTAAGGAATCTATCAGATTTTGTTACCCGGGGGACCTTTCTCAATGCTGCAACAAATACATTCCTTGTTCTAGTGTGTTATATATACAAAGCCTGAATATGCATACACTAAACCAGGGGTCAGCAATGTTTTTGGGCAGAGTGCCAAAAATACCCACAACCTTGATTTGTAAGATCTTGGTGTGCCAGCAGAGTATGGCAGGGGAGCTACAAGGGGCCCAATCCTTGTTGCAGCAGCACAGTCCCAGCCACTTCCCTGCCATCTGCCCTGAGACATGTGTGTGTCACACTCTGGCATGCATGCCAGGGATTCTCTCCCCTTGCACTAAAACTGTCCTTTCATGCTTTATGGTAGTCACGTCAAATGTGGTACAAAACACATACATGGGATTACGCATCTTGCACTGCTACTTCCCACACCATCACGAAGGTAAATAGGAATTGGTGAAGATAGTTGAAGGGAACAAGAATCCATCTCATCATTCATCTCTTTCAACCTCCAAAACTATTCCAGAAATGAAAACACCTAACAAATGCCTGATATGCAGCATATCTTTATTCAGTTGCATGCAAGACCTTACTTGACATGATGATAATTTTTTAAACATTACATCTTTAAAAAAATGCTTTATTTTATACTGTGTATTAAATCAATTTTATGAAAGAAAACCAGAAAAGCAAATTCTATCAATGCAACCATATTGTATCTCTACCTCTCCACACATGGTGATCTGTAGGGTTATAATTTAAGCTATGGGAATGTTACCCTTTATATAGACCAGTGCCTGTAAGGGGACAGTAATTTTGGTAATGGGAAAAGGCAGGAATCGTGTCTCACAAATAACTGACAAAGAAATCAAGGAGAAAAACGTAAAAGGGTTTCTACATTGCATCCAATAATCAACAAATTCCAAGGGAAAAACTCGAGGTTCCAAAACTCCAATCAATTCAATTACTTTGTCTTTCTTTTTTCTGTCCTCTATCCTGTCATTTTGACTCAACGGCTAGACACAGTGCAAACAATTTGTCTACCACTCTAAAGGAGAAACTTGCTGGAAGCTGAAATGGAGTGTGGCAAATTAAATCTGTAGAAATCAGAAGCACTCATGCAACCCTGTCTCTAGTGTCGTGTTTCATTTGTGGACATTTATACATGCCTTCCAGGAGCACAGGGGTACACTTTAATTAGAGCAGCTCTTAGAGCGTTCTAATTAAAGTGCCCGAAGTATCACATGTATCAGTGTCCTGTATGTCATTTCAAACTTTAGAAACTAATTAGAACATAAGCTACAACTTACGTGCCCTGTACACCATCAAAATGTACATGGATGGGTTGGGCTTCAATGTTTGTTTTTTTTCACTTCCACACCCTTGTGAAACCTGGCCAGGTGCAGGACTGTCTGCGTATATACCATTACAAGATAAAACCTTGCAGCCTTAACGTTGCACGTCCCAGACCCTTCACTAATTTCTAGTGAGTGGGGCCCATATGGCATAAACCCTGATATAAATAAACAGACCTTTAGGACTACTCATGATATGGTTATATTTCATAATCAGAAGGGAACATTGTGATTATCTAGAGTGGACCTACTGATCATCCTGAATACAGTTCAGTTTCGATAAAGGGTGGCTTGCTTAAAATAGCTGCCAGTGATTATTCTAAGACAGCTGCTTCTTTGTTGCAAAACATATTTCTTAATTATCTTAATCTTAGCCCAAATTTATTGAATAATAACAGAATCTATTTCATTTTTACTACTGAAAGTTATTTACATATAAACATGTCAGACCATTGATTGAAGATTGCTGAGAATCTTAAGACTAAATCCCACCTTGCTGGAGCACAATTATCCCATTGTTGCAGATGAGAAAATTGAGAAATCGTAAGGTTAAGGGATGCTGTCAAGTAATCCAGTGGGCCAATATTAGAAACAGAACTAGAGCCTGGGAATTTCTGAACCAACTGCTGTTCAAATATAATTTAATAAATGATCCAAATACTTTCTGGGAATTGGTTTGTGGGGATGTTTGAACAGACCTGTGAGCTGTATACATGATAATTATTAATCACTAGCCAATTGCCCATCAAGCATGAAGGGGGGGGGGCAAGGTGGGGGATGGAGTGCTGCCACCTAACATCCCATACTGCCACTGTTCTGACTCTTGGAGGGAGCGGAGTCGGGGAGCTGAGGCCAGCAGCTCCTCCACCCTCTCTCCCTGTGTCCCCAGCATCATGGTGATGCTCTACCACTGCCAGCTCCTACTGGAATACTTGTTTGCACTCTGATTGGTTGTTTGTCAGCCAATCAGAGCATGAATAAAGCATTACGGCTGGACAGACAGACAGACTTAGGCTTCCATAATATTAGAATGCTTCTATCTTGTGACATTTTCCTCCTGATTTAAGTTTAGGAGGTTGGGAGTTAAAAAAAAAATAACAGTAAGAATGTTTTATGTTCAGTGGAAATGTTACCGCCTCCTGTATCTGGAGTAGTTTACATCTACAAGCTAAGAATCGAGTCTTCAGGGGAGCAAGTACTCCCACTGACTTCAGACAGGTCAGGAGCCTACTTTACATGCTATCATTGTTTTTATCTTTAAAAAAACTAATAAAACACATACTGGGTAACCCTGCTTGTGTATTACTCACCTAAGCCTTTGCCTTTTAAATGCCAACTGTGTGAATGAAGCTGAACACTGAAGTAGATTTCACAGACTCACAAAAATGAATTCAAGAGCTCTACCCCTGCTGAGAAGCCCGATCAGAATTTGTACCTTTTCTATTATCGTGTCTTATACAGATCACCAGAGAGGATGCCTGGCTTGGGGAGTTTGTGGGAAACAAATCACAGGGCACCTATACACAAGCAGTGAGGCTGAAGCAGGCTTGATTAATCTGGTCTGCTGAAGCATGGTAATTATCATGCTCCAGCAGATTCTAGCCTCTTGTGTATCAGTGTCCTTACACTTAAAAATGGGCGGGGCGCTTTAAGTATAGCAGCACTGAACAAGCTTTAGTTAAAGCAACTCTGCCGCTATTTTTGAGCACAGAAATGCTGATACATGAGACTCTCCAGGCACTTTAATTAGAGCAGCTCTAATTAAAGTGTCCCCTTCCCCCCACTACTGGAGCATGTGTATAAATGTCCCTAGCTGGTAGGGCTAGAAGGGACCTCCGGGGATCTAGGAGTGCTCAACCTGTGGCCTGCAGGCCAGATGCTGCCCTTGGAGCTGTGCAGTCTAGCTCACGGGACCTCCCAAGGGGTGGGAAATTTGGCGGTAGAGGAGCAGTGGCAGTACTGCCACCTCTCCCTGACAAAATCCCAAGCTCGGCAGTGGGTTGGAGCTGGACCATGACCCTCCTCCCACAGGGCCAGGCCACCTCCCCTCCCCTACCACAGCTGTCTCAGGACCTGCCCTTCCCCTTTCACCCCGCCCAGTAAGTCCAAGCCAGTCTCCTTCCCCCCTGCAGGGCTGGGCCTGGTCCCTTGCCTCCCACTGGACCAGACTGGGGACAAGCCACACCCCCCACTTCTGGCCCCCCTTTTCCACTCCCTGGTTTGGGATGAGCCACATCCATCTCCCCCAAGGGGCTGGATCATGCCTCCCCAAGCCCCCTTCTTCCACACAACTGCATTGGGGCTGGGCTGCCAGGTGAGGTGAGGCCCTGCTACACCTGCTCTGGGCACCACGGCCCGTGGAGGGACCGGGCACTACCCATCCGGCCCGCGGGATGCACCAGGGACCTAGCCCAGCTCCCTGCCTGGAGCAGGCTCATCCCTGTCCAGGCCTCTGAGCAAAGCTATAGTCCAGCACGAGGCAACCGCAACCCGCCCCGGGTAAGGTAGGGACAACACGTGGAGGCCAAGGGCAGAGAGGGAGATGGTACCACCTGCGCCTCCTGGCCCGGCGGCGCTGAAGCGCCATGACGTCATGGTGCGCACGCGCCGCTCTCACAACACAGGCGCACTTCCCCCACCCAGGCAAACAGGAAGCACAAGCTGCCGGGACAACGCGTTTGAGGAAGTGTGTCCCTTTCGACTCTCCGGCCCAACACTTCCCTTTACTGCCCGCCCTGAGGGCAACGCACTACACTACATTCCCCAAGCACCACTGCGAGACAAACCCGCCCACGTCCCCTCCCCTCCGCCTCTCTGCGCGCCGCGCTGCATGATGGGACGCGTAGTTCTGGGAAGGCCCCTGCCGCGTATTCCCAGAGGCCGGGTGTTTAGGCGGCGGGAACTACAAGCCCCGGCAGCTGCGCGGTGCCGCGCCTGCGCCGTTCGCGTGGAAGTGGGGAGGCCGTTGCGTTGCGGGCAACTGCCAAGGCAGTGAGGAGGCAGTAAGCGGCGGTGCTAGGGGCTTCCGCGTTTGTTGTCGGGCGAGGGCTGGGGCGCGCGGCCCGGGGGGTGGGCTCTGCCAGGAGCCGGCTGGAGCCGGGCGGAGGAGCGAAGGGAGGGGAACGATGTCCCAGCCGCAGCAGCCGCCGCCGCCGCCGCCGTCTCCTCAGCAGCAGGCGCCGCCGCCGGGCTCCAAGAAGCGGGACCGGCGCATCTTCTCGGGCACCTGCCCGGACCCCAAATGCCAGGCGCGGCTGTTCTTCCCGGCCCACGGGCCGCTGGGCGGCGGCAGCATCGAGTGCACGGACTGCGGTCAGCGCCACGAGCAGCGGCAGCTGCTGGGCGTGGAGGAGGTGACGGACCCGGACCTGGTGCTGCACAACCTGCTGCGGAACGCGCTGCTGGGCGTCAGCGGCGCCGGGCCCCCCCGCAAGAGCACCGAGATGGCCAAAGTCATGGGCCTGTCCAACTACCACTGCAAGCTGCTGGCCCCCATCCTGGCCCGCTACGGCATGGACAAGCAGACGGGCAAGGCCAAGCTCCTGACAGAGATGAACCAGGGGGACATCTTCGACTGCTCCCTGCTGGGCGACCGTGCCTTCCTCATTGAGCCCGAGCGTGTTGACACCATTGGCTATGGCAGGGACCGTTCAGGCAGCCTCCTCTACCTGCATGACACACTGGAGGACATCAAGAAGGCCAACAACAACCAGGAGTGCCTCATCCCCGTGCATGTGGATGGCGATGGGCATTGCCTGGTCCATGCTGTATCGAGGGCGCTGGTGGGCCGGGAGCTGTTCTGGCACGCGCTACGGGAGAACCTGAAGAAGCACTTCAAGGAGAACTTGAGCCACTACAAGGCCCTCTTTCATGACTTCATCGATGCGGTGGAGTGGGAGGACATCATCAATGAGTGCGACCCTCTGTTTGTTCCACCCGAAGGTGTGCCGATGGGCCTGCGCAACATTCACATCTTCGGTTTGGCCAACGTGCTTCACCGGCCCATCGTTCTGCTGGATTCCTTGAGCGGCATGCGAAGCTCCGGAGATTACTCAGCCACCTTTCTCCCAGGGTTGATACCGCTTGAGAAGTGCATGGGAAAGGATGGCATGTTGAACAAACCTATTTGTATCGCATGGAGTAGTTCTGGTCGTAACCACTATATTCCTCTGGTGGGAATTAAAGGTGCTGCTTTACCTAAACTGCCAAGGAAATTACTTCCTAAAGCTTGGGGAGTTCCTCAGGATCTCATAAAAAAGTACATCAAACTGGAGGAGGATGGTGGTTGTGTGATTGGAGGAGATAGAAGTTTGCAAGATAAATACCTGATGAGGCTTGTGGCTGCAATGGAGGAAGTGTTTATGCGCAAGCATGGTATTCATCCAAGCTTAGTCGCTGATGTACATCAGTATTTCTACAGAAGGACTGGTGTAATTGGAGTTCAGCCTGAAGAAGTCACTACAGCTGCCAAGAAAGCAGTGATGGACAACCGCCTTCATAAATGTCTAATTTGTGGTGCCCTTTCAGATCTTCATGTTCCTCCAGAGTGGCTGGCTCCAGGAGGGAAACTGTATAACTTGGCAAAAAGTACACACGGCCAGTTGAGGCCTGATAAAAATTATAGTTTTCCCTTGAACAGTGTGGTATGCTCTTATAACCCTGCAAAAGATGTTCTTATACCAGACTACAGTTTGAGTAGTTTGCCTGCTTGCAACTGGTGTCACGGTACCTTGGTACGTCGTGTCAGAGAAGATGGGTCTGTTGTATATTTGGATGGAGACAGAACTAATACTAGATCCACTGGTGGCAAATGTGGTTGTGGATTCAAGCATTATTGGGAAGGTAAAGAGTATGACAATCTCCCTGAAGCTTTTCCTATTACTCTAGAGTGGGGTGGAAGAGTAGTGAGAGAGACAGTCTATTGGTTCCAGTATGAAAGTGATGCATCTCTGAACAGCAATGTATATGATGTTGCAATGAAACTTGTTACCAAACACTTCCCTGGTGAATTTGGTAGTGAGATTCTTGTTCAGAAAGTTGTCAATACAATATTGCATCAGACTGCCAAAAAGAACCCTGATGATTATACTCCTGTAAATATCGATGGTGCCCACGCTCAAAGAGCAGATGATGTACAGCCAAGTCAAGACTTAGAGTCACAACTTCCAACCAAAATTATTCTTACTGGACAGAAGACAAAAACCTTGCACAAGGAAGAGTTAAATATGAGCAAAACTGAAAGAACTATTCAACAGAACATTGCAGACCAAGCTTCTGTAATGCAGAAGCGGAAAACTGAAAAATTGAAACATGAACAAAAGGGGCAGCCTAGGACTACTTCCCCCAGTGCTGTTCGTGATGGACCATCATCTGCTCCTGCTACGCCTACAAAGGCTCCTTATTCTCCAACTTCTATAAAAGAAAAGAAGATTCGGATAACAACAAACGATGGCCGACAGTCCATGCTTACACTGAAGTCCACAATCACATTTTTGGAACTGCAGGAAAGTATAGCCAGAGAATTTAATATTCCTCCATATTTGCAATGTATTCGCTATGGCTTTCCACCTAAAGAGCTTATGCCACCCAAGGAAGGTATGGAAAATGAACCTGTTTCTTTGCAACATGGTGATAGAATAACTGTAGAGGTTGTGAAAGGTAAGGAAGATGGTAGCCAGTCTTCTTCTGCACACACTACCCATGCTGTGAAACATGAAGATGTTGCAGTAACTAGTAAAATATCTTCCAAGGAGCTGCAAGAGCAAGTTGATAAAGAGATGTACTCTTTGTGTCTTCTCGCAACATTAATGGGTAAGACTAAGTATAAATGATGTTTCTATTGAATAGGCAACATGAATTTTACAAAAGTAGAAATGTATGGTTTTGTATGCCTGAAATCAGGACATTAGTAAGAATAGATAACATGCATGTAACAGCTTCTATGTTTTTTCAATGTAGAAAGCACCTCATTTTCTCTAAATCCTTTTGGCACGCTCAAATGCTGTCCATAGTTTGTAACATCAGAAATCAGTACTTTGAGCTAATATTTTTTTCCTCCCTTATCTAACCCTAAGATTTGATATGGGCACAAAATGTACCTTCTTCCTTTCCACAGGTTTCAGAGAATGCAGTGATATATGCCAAGGTAACAGGATGAGGAGAAAATAGAGTATCTGCTTAACTGGAAGTTTGGAAGTGGTTTAATTTTTTTATTTTTATGTTCACAGGGATATAGTTTTAAGGCATGTTCACACACTGGGATGCACTAGTTTAGCCAAATCAGTACTGCACCTTTATCTCAGCTTGTGTGTCTTTGTGAGTGGACTAGGCCTGGTGAGGAGCACTGTGAGGGGAATGCACAGTAGTTAATTTAATTCAAGGAGGGAAGAAGCTATCAGTACCAAAGTAAAAAGCTGAATATATTCAAGTCCTAAATCTATTGAGAGGATGGAGAAAACAGTTAAAAAATAAACTATACATAAGAAGGGACTCTTCTGAGCTTACTTCTTTGCCATTTTCAGTTTATATTTTTCATACTTTGCCTGTGCTGACTTAGACCTTTCTTAGTGCTCCACTTGCCTCTTGGTGTCTAAACTTACTCTGCTGACTGATAAAAGACACTGTTTTTAGCACTAGTGGTTTTATTCTTTTTTTCCTTTCCAGCAGGTACCAGTGTGCTAAACTAAAATGGCTTTGCATTACTCAGCACAACAGTTCCTGTCACTTACTGCCAGGAAGTAGACCATTCAGTGTAATATATAAGCTGGCAGAATAGTACTATTTAGAGTCTTTTGTAGGAGTAAGTCTTCTTTGCCTGAGGGAATTTGTATGGCTAAAGTGTGCAATATTTAAAAACAAAACAATTGCATAATCAGTGTGTGATGTGTCAGAAGTTCATAATTTATTAGTTGGAAAGTCAGACTTGGAGAAAATCAATGTTCAGATTGCTTGTGAACTTAGTTGTCAGCAAGGTTGTTAGCTTAGTTTATAAGCTGCAATCTGAAAAACCCATTTTGGACTAGTCTGAGCTGCTTTGCTTAAAAATGGAGCTCCAAAGTAGTCAGGAAAACTCTTGAGAGCACAGTGTTTGCTTTAAGAAAAAGGCATTTCAGAGTTCCAAGTTTGTACCCCTGTGATTTCTGTATATTAAACTTGCTTTGTTCACAATAAAATAGTTATAAATTGCAAACTCAGCCTGAGGTTTGAAATGGAGTTGTTCTTGGACTCACATTACCAGTTAAGGAGTCTGCTTTTGGAACTTGGTTAATCATTTTGATGCATATTCTAAAATAAATTCCAGGTCACTCTCCTGTGGCTCTATCAGCTCTGCAGTCCTAATAGGAATAAATGGTAACACACGCTCATTTCTGGCACAACACCAGGCAGCTATAACAGATTACACAGAGCTATTGAGTAAGATGCCATTTTGATATAGTCATTCTTCTGATCAAAATTATGTTTTTCTATAAGGAAACTCCTTCTGAAGAAATATGTGCTGATAATTTGCTTCTTACTACTGATTATTGCAACTGTTTAGTTCCATTAATTACATGGTGAGACAGTGAAGACTGCAACAGTTTTATACAATAACTTGTTTTAATTTCTCACAGGAAAAGTGACTTTTTTTTCCTATGGGAGAGATTGGGACTCCTTCATAATGATAAGTTCAGTCCATAAGAGACAAAAAGCTGTGCAAACTGCATAGTTTTCCTACACACTGGACCAAGAATAGTGTTAAAGTATGAAGTCTCCCTTGACCAGTTTAACCTTTTCATGCCTAGAAGGAAAGCTAATGTTGGAGAATCTAGTGCTGGTCAAGCTAGCTATTAAATAAAGAGATTTTTTCTGATGTGTAGTCTTTTTCATGTAAGGTATTATCAGTACAGCTTCCTTTCTTTTCTGGTATGAGTGTTTTTAGGGTTATGGACACAAGTACATTTGGAGCATTTTCAAAGGGGCAGTAGCAAACGAAACAGCTGCTGCCTTTTTGAAAGTGTTCCAAATGTACAAGTGTTCATACCCAAGATCAGGGGGTGACCAACCTGCAGCTTGACCATTACAAGGAGCACTGATAGGCCCTGTGTGTGGAATGCATCAGACTGGGGAGGGAGTAAATAGTACAAGGGCAGATAGGGCTGGGAGCAGAAAGAAGAGCAGCAAAAAAGGCAGGGAGCAAAAAGGAGAGGAGCAGGTCAGGCAGAGGGAACACAGGGCAAGGAGCAGAAAGCAGAGCAGCTGGATAGGGAGAGGAAGATAATTGTAGTGGCAGTTGGGGAGGGTACAGAGCTAATGTCACACACTTACCCCCACTGCTCTAGATCAAAAGGCTTCCTAAAGATCTTACCAGTTTCACTCCTAACCATCTGTGCTGTGTTCTGTAACTTCTAAATGTTTTCAGCCAAGCCTTAAAAGCTTAGATGTTTTTGATTATTTTCTTTTCAGATGTGCTATCTTTGACCTGTCTAGAGCTGGCAAAATTTGCTTAGCTCAAAATTTAGAAGCACACAAGGAAACTATTTTCTTTTCTTTCAGACATGTTTAAGCCAATTAACTAAAAGTGTCTTTTTAAACAAATGCAGAACCCCTTATGAACATTTACAGGCCAGATTTAAGCATATTTAGATTGGTTTACACTGATTTTATTTTTTAGGCTCAAGCTAAACCAGCACAGCCAGCTTTTAAGCTAATAAATGTGTTTGATGCAAGGGTTTGCATTAGTTAAAACAGTTTTAGTTCAGTATACTTTCTGCTTGTTAAACAGGACTAAACTAAAAGCCCAGGAGCTGTTACTGTCTACTGTCTTTCCTGATGACAAACTGAGTGGCTTGGGCTGTCATCGGGATAGGTTGGGTTGTCTCCATATTATTGAAAGACAGCAAGTATATTTACTTAATTACCTGAAATGCATAGTCCATTATGTTGCCAAATCTGAAGTTACTGTGCTGAAGCCTCCTGTGGGAACAGTGCACTCCACCCAATTACTAAGAGCATCATCTTTTTTAAATGTCAGGTCCTTAGGGAATTTCTAAATCCAGTTGCATAATTTGCCAAATTTTGTCCTTTCATTTTATTAAATGTAACTTATTCCTAGCATTAAGAAGCCTAGCAGCAATTGACAGATTTGTAGATCCTAAATGAAATTTACCAATAGTTGACATGGATGCAGCGTTATGAAGCCACTAGAATTATTGATTAATAGTGTCATAAGACAGAGGTATATATTTTCCTCTGCTGTCTGCTAAACTGATGGATTTTCTATCAAAATATCACAAATAATTTGTACTTCTTCCAACTGTTGATACTTCTGCCTTGTGAACCCCCTTATGCTGTCCTTAATTTTCTCATTTGTAGCTCTTGAGTGTTACATAAACTAATAGGATGCTCTTCTAGTGCAGAGTTAGAAAAATCCACTTGCTTGGGGCAAACATTCCTGGGCAAATGCCATCTACTTCTCCCATATCTGTTAATTAAAATTGCCGTTTTGGCTGGAGGCAGGGAAGGAATCTTTCAGATGAACAGAGCGTTATATTATGCAGTTCTGTCTGTCTTCAGACAGTACCAGTGCCTGCATTGTTGTTGGCAATAGCTTTTCCACATTGCATTTCAGCCAAAGCTGTATTTCATTATTTCTTCAGAATACTGTGGGCAACGGTGAATCTGACAACCAGGTAAACTACACCAAGAATGCAATGAGCAGTAGCAAAATGCTGCTAAGTGGGGAAGAGGATCCCAAAATATCCTCTCCTGGTGCAGGAGAATAGCAGAAAACTGAGCGAAGAGAGGTAGAATAGTATTAAGGATTTCATACGGTCCTGCAGATGTGCCTTTGTTGGTTGGTGGTTGAAGAGTGAAACTGAGAAGCCCCCTTTAGTAGTCAGTGGGAATTGGAGGTTAAAAGGAGTGTGCCCTGGGGGTTTGATTCTTGTTGGACTTGTAGTATTTTCTTAATTTCCATCATCTTGGGGAAGAGGAGAAGAATGAATGCCTTGTCACTTGGACATTGCATCTGGACAGTGATCTCCTGCTGCTGATACTAGTCGGTAACTCTCATATTCAGTCCTGTCTGTTGGGTGCCTGGACAGGTCCACAAACTGTATAAGTGAGCAGGGTTGGCAAGAGTGTATATGGCAAAGGGCTAATGCGATACATTTAAGAAGAAACATGAAATGTGTCTGGAGAGAAATTTATGAAATGCAAAAAGGGTAAAATGTAGGGAAGGAAGATGCTATAGTGAAGCAGATACTAAAATATGCCATTCTTCATTGGATAAAAGAAAGTATGAAAAAGCAAGAATACAGGAAAGGAAAAGTATAAAGAAGCAAGCGGAGTTATAGGGGAACATATTGGTCAAACAGCATCTGGCAAATAGGAGGTTTTATCAGTTATTTACTCAAAAAATACCACGTGGTCTTATGGAGCTCTTTGATTAAAGTGTCTATTTTTTGCTGTTCACCAAAAGGTAGTGGAAGGCTTACTTTTCTTCAAATTTAACAAAGTTGATTAGTATTTAATTGTTTACTCACTATCATGCAACTACTTGTCATTTAATCTGCAGGGGGTATGGTAGTAATAGTATATTTTATCGTGTTTGGTAAAATTGTTTTTTTGCGTTTGATCTGCCGGGTAGATTTTCAAGCCCTGTCTTGCTGTGATTAAACACTTATTGTACATGTGCAAGATGTACTAAATAAGCTATTGATTCCAAGTCACTGTTGATATCCCTTGCAATTGAATTTCTCGCATGCAATCTAGACAGCTTTTAAAATAAAAATGTTGTTAAATTTAACATGAGTAGAATTGTCAGAAGGGCATTTTAATTAGCAAGGTCATGGTGTAAACACTTCCTGGGAGCACTCTGAAAAGCAAAAATATTGGTAATGCATAACAACTGAGAAATGAAACTGAGTATAGCTAGTGAGAAGCAAAAGTGAAACCAAATGTGTGTGTGTGTGTGTGTGTGTGTGTGTGTAATATCTTTATCAAGGCCAAATCAGTTCCAAATTCAATTGGGCAAAGCCCAATAGTCAAGTTCCAAAATTGGACTGGGCAGAACTCGCTTGTCAAGTCTGTGTGGCCCTACCAGTGGGCAAATATTCTCCTTTCCAAACTCCTAGGTCTGGGGTTTTGGATACTACCCAAACCCAGACAGGCATCTTATCTGCCAGCCCCAGGCAGGGAGACACTGGGGTTCAGAAGTCCCCTGTGTCACTTGATCAATAAGGTGTGATACTGTATGTTGTGTTTCTGTTGCACAAATTATACGTAGGTTTAAAATTTTTCTGTTGCAAAAATGTATGGTGCTGCTGGCAATAAAGGTAAGGAGACATCCACAAAATGTGAATTTGATACCTAAACCCCTTATTTTCCTCTAAAAATCCATACTTAAGACCTTTCAAGTAGTTGTTTTTCTCTTTCCGTTTCTGAGAGGCAATGGGTATTGGTGCAGACATAGCCCCTGGTAACTGGTTAGCTTGCACTTAAGCATCAGTCATTTCTTTTAGTGTCTGAGATCAAGAAAAAAGAAGAAAACTAACTCCTCCTTGGGGTCATTAACATCTTTTAATATAAAAATGGCAGCCTAAATGACTTCTCTCCTAATCAAGAATAGTATGCTGGGACCTGGGAGACTTTGTATAAGGGCAGAAGTATGATGTGGAGGCCCAAAGAGCCCTGGGAACAGAAATGTGCAGAGTCTGATGAAGGGGAAAATTGGGACAGTCGATGGAGAGAGGAGGAGGGGACACATGTCAGAGAGATTGCATGAGAGCACACGGAGTCCCTTGCGTGGAAGGGAATAGGGATGAGAGGGAGGTAGGGGAGAGATTGATATGAACATATACACAGAGACCCTATTTCAGGGGTGTTGGGGGAGAGTTTGTTTTTTAAAAAAGGATGGGAGAGTCGTATGCAGAACTTCTGGGGAGTGTGCTGCAGAAATGTGAGGAGCACATGGTATGTGCCACATATTCCATACTACAGAAGTCATTGTGTGTGCAGTCGTCTAGTTTACCTTACTTTAATTTTGCTATTTATACAGAGTAAATGAAAAAGTACAGTTTATGCAAACTGTCTCCCTAAAAAGTAAATACAGTCAGTTAATGTTTCATTCCCTTTGATATCTTTTATTTAAGAGAATGCTTCAGTTGAAAAGTTGTGAAAGAGATGAAGAATAAAAATTAGAAGGCAGAGGAGTAGATTTGGAAGATATGCATAAGGGAATTTGTGCAGCATTTTTTCCTCAAAAGCCCTGTGCACTTCACTGGAGTGTTCAGTAACAAGTGAACAAGATGAATTAGGCTGTAACATATCAGATGTTCAGTCAGGATCATCTCTGGAACAGAAGACTGGGTTTCAGTTCTGCTCCAGAACTTAAGCTGTGATTAGTACCAACAATGTTAAGTTTTCCTTTTATGAATAATACTTTGCTCATTATATCACTCCACAGTCTTATGAGGCAGGTAAGTGGTTTGTGTTTCTCAGGTTTTCCATTTGCAACATATTGAAGGAGAGATGCCAATTGCCAGAAGCCTTCTTAAACCACAGGCACATAAGGTTCAGAACTTTAGTTTTTTAAGGATTCCCCTGAACCCCTTAATTTGTGTTTCTTCTCTCCAAAGTACTGAAATGTGCCACACTTTGTCACCATCCTTTGAGGCATTGAAATCAAGGGATAAAGTTAGGGGTTCCCATGCTAATGGAGTAGCTGGAATACCAGAACTAGCAATCTCTTTTTGTTTGTGTTCTTTGTTCTGAATTCTCAATTGATTCTTGACTGGTACCATTTTTGTAAATGTCCTCTGTAACTTGTAGTTTGAAGTGCTGCCAATTTTCAGTAAGACTTAAGCTTTAAAGTATGTCAGTTACTTTTGAAAGTGGAACTTAAACTGTTAAATCATATGAGCACTTATGGAAATTTTAACTTGTACCATTCAATGTGACTTCTTATTTGTACTTTTTTATTTTACAGGAGAAGATGTTTGGTCTTATGCAAAGGGCCTTCCTCACTTATTCCAGGAGGGTGGGGTGTTCTATAGCATAATGAAGAAAACTACAGGTACAGTCTTCCCTAACTTTTTATTTGTGGATTCAGTCTTAACTCTCTGATATTTGGCTGTATAAATCACAAACATCCCAATTTAGTGTGTTCAAGACCTTGTATTTTGTAACTATAACAATTATGTAATGTCACCCTAGCTTTTGTGCCCCACAGTGGAAAAAATTAAAATGGGGAAAAAAATCAGTATAGAATGGGAAGGTGAAAGCTAGGTAGAAAGTACTCCTAAGAAAAAATATTTTAAACAGTTAACATAATGAGTAATATTGATTAAAGATTAAAATACATGCAACTTCATGTATAAGAAACTCTAGAACCAAGATTTTGAAAAAATATGCTATTTGAAAAAAATGCTTCCATACTTTATATATTCACTTCACTTCAACATGGGAGCCACTGTCGCGTTTAAGTAAATTGATGGGTCACTTGTTTTCATGATTGCTTCTGTTTCTTGAAATACCATTTAATAATTTTATATAGTAGTGGCTCACAGTGCACAGGTTGTGATTTACCCAAAACACCCTTGACAGTTGTCTGCATGGTTACAAGCTGACTCCCATTCTCTCAAGTCTTCTGAATCAGTTTTGCTTAACAACTCTAAGATGTATGGAAAGGATCCTTCAGAATTTCTGCAAGAAACTTTTTTGTTATGTGTCATAGCAGCTGGGAGGATTCTGAAATCTTTTGGAGGGGAAACAGTTGCAAGTGGCTCAGTGTTGTATTCAAGGAAGAAAATTCCATAGAATGAGAATCCCCATCCTGCAACCAGTCTTGGATTACAGGAGAGATCACACACTGTCTTTGAACTGCATATTTCTAAAGTGTAGGAAAATGGAACCTCTCCTGTTAAGGAGCATACTTTCTCATGCAGTTTTACTAAACTGCTTGTCTACTTATTCTGTGGTGATAATGGTAAGAGCTACAGTTACTATTGTGTTTCTACCAAAGTCGCATCCTATCTCTATTGTACCCACCCTCTTTCCCTTGTCAATATAACCATTTCCTTAGAACAGTGGTTTTCAACCCTTTTTTTCATTTATGGACCCCTTTGGGAATTTTGAATGGAGGTGTGGACCCCTTTGTACGTGTAGGTATTCACATACTTTTGACTGATCATAGTCATCTTTTGTAGACCCCCTTAGTCATAGTCTGTGGACCCCCAGGGGGTCTGTGGACCACAAGTTGAAAACCACTACCTTAGAAAAGGTGACTTGCAGAATCTGTCAATGTGTAGAGGTTTTCAAAGTCTTATTTTTCTTCATGTTTTCAAACACATATCCAATATTTTGAATTCATTTCCAGATATGGAATGGATGTTCTTGAATTTTCTATCCACACTAGTAATTCAACATGAGCTGAAATAATCGAAGCCAGCAAATAATACAGAATTGTTCTTCACATAGATTTTATAATCAGTTTTTTAGAAATGAAATACTGGTTGCTTTTGAAAAGTTAATTCTGCCCAATTCTCTTTAAGTTCCCTCATTTAAACTCTAGCTTGGGGCTTTTTTCTGCTCAAGTCTTTGTACTTTCAGTACAATTTAGCTTTTTTGACTTCATCTTCATCTACATGCTGCTACTTTCTTCTTATGTGATTTTCTTTTTAGAGACTTATCAATCTTAACCAGAATCTTTTAATCTGGCTGGAATCTGCTGTATTGTTTCATGTCAAATACATCTTTTAACATCATGTATAGAAAAATGTTGGATTTTTTTTTTCAAGACTGTCCAGTACCACATGAGCATGACTTAATATTGACTGTATCTGTAGCCCATGCTCCTCTAGAGAACTCCAAAGTTCATTTAAATGATTTACTAAATTCCAAGCCTTGATGATAGTAACTGAAATGCAAGTATCTTATGACAGTTTTGTTTCTTTATGGCTTTCCTTCATTATGTATGTTCATACTATGAAAACTGGTATGTTGTGTATAGCAAGTGAATTTGTTTAAACATCATCTGATGAAGAGGACATTTTGTGATAAGTTAATGTCCAGCTGGAGTTGAGGACCTAAATCAAAATCAAGTGCTCTTAACCCAGCTGGTCATAACTGACAGGAGATGCTTGGCCAGGAAGTCACTAATGCCAACAGAACACAAAAAGAAGGTTGAGGGGGTAATATTTTTGTTTAAATGTGGCTGTATTGTTGTGTGTACAAATATTTTTACAGTACTACTGTCATAATAGATAGAATAACATTTCCTGAGGCCTTTGAAGCTGTTGGGCCACATTTTAAGAGACTATATTAGTTTGTTATGGGAAGTCTTAAGGCCATCTCTGGTGCTTCAACTTCTGGCTACAGACAAGTGCTTGAGTTCCTATGCTGTAACAGCTCCAAACTTCCCAGATTGATCTCTGAAGTAGTCTTTTCATCCCGCTACTCATAATATTTATGGGTCAAACTCAACTTTAGATGAATAATCTAAAGTGCGTTTGGGTAGAATTCACTTTGAGAAGACTGGGGAACATCCTGAGTTTAGTAGGTGCTGTTTCGCACAGCCCTAGTCTGTAATGCCTGATTACAACCCCTGGTAGTGCCATACTCAGATACGTTGTTTCCTACTAAATGCCTCCCACCACCTGAACTGTAGTAGTTTAGCTACTTTAGCGTGATTCGGGGTGGAGTTTTAAATTTCAGCATACACTGAGATCCTTATCACCCCATTCTGCCTCTCCTTGTCAGCAGAAATTACTGATATGTATTTTGGCATTGCACTAAGGGAGCATCACTGCTTCTAGTTCTAGAGACTGTGTATGCAGAGTGGCCATGGCATATCTCAGTATGGTGCAGCTTGGTGCAGTGCCCCAATTGGGTAATATGAGCATGCCCAAATGCTACCCTTTTGGTTTCCTGCCATTTTGTATTGAAAACTTGCATGTTTTTAGGCTACACCAACTCAGCTGTTTTGAATTGTGTATGTAAATATGAACCCAGAACAGCTTAAGCATTCCATAGATGCTTTCATAAAACTGACTGTTCCAACCTAAGTTGTTTTTCCTCTAGACAGACACTAGCACAGTTGAGGAAAAATCATTCTCCTAAAAAATGCTATAAAACCAAAAGTATTTTGTGTTTTGATTCTGCATAATTCTTGGCACCCCAAAGTCAAGTCTTCTGAAACTTGAGGATTCTCCCTTTATATGTATACTTTTTTCACCTCCATACTGTGGTAACCATTTTGTTCATAAAGACTTGTTCAGTCTTATTTTAGTACTGGCAATGCATGTAGTCCCATATAATAGATGAAGACAGAAATCCATGTTAAGAGCTTATAGAAAAAAAGATACAGTACTTAATTAATACAGCAGTCAACATATTTAAGTTGCATTTACAAATGCAGAAATGATTTGCATTATGTCATGTAGTTACTTTTAAAAACGGTACCCGTTCCTCTTGAACAACTTCAGAGGTTTCTACAGAAGGAGCACCGCCTTTAGATGATCTGGGAGTCAGTCTTGTATTTTTGTGCTGCATGACAATACATGTTACCCTATCAGATCAGATCCAGTTTCTTAAAATTTAGAATTAAAATTAAAGCATTTAAAAAAAAAAACAAAACTCCTTGCCTTGAAATCTGTTATCTGCTGCTATTGATTAGTTATTACCAGAGCTTTGTAGAAGATTTAAATATTGGAAGTATGCACTTTAGTTTTCAACTTTTATGTGAAGTAAACTTGTGTTGCATTACAATTGTATGCAGTGATATGTGCTTGTAATACATAAACACAAAACATAATAAAGTCCTAACTTGTAGGTTATTATTATATGGAGTATCTGCATAAATTGCCTGATTTCTCAGTAGTCCTTTTAAAACTTTCTAATACAGTAACAAATATTTTAGACTTGACTGTATATTGTAGATCTGTTTTCAGAAGACACCATCTTATTAAATCCCCCCTCTTTCTTCCCCCCACCCCCTATTTTCCCCACAATTTCTTCACAGGTCTGGCTGATGGCAAGCACTGTACTTTTCCACATCTGCCTGGTAAAAACTTTGTGTACAATGCTGCAGAAGATAGATTAGAGCTGTGTGTGGATGCTGCAGGTCACTTTCCAATCGGTCCTGATGTTGAAGACTTGGTTAAAGAGGCCTTAAGTCAAGTAAGAGCAGAGGCTACCTCAAGAAGCAGGGAAGCGAGTCCTTCACATGGACTTTTGAAATTAGGTAGCGGCGGAGTAGTGAAAAAGAAGTCTGACCAGCTACATAACATAACTGCATTTCAAGGCAAGGGTCACTCTCTAGGAACTGCATCTAGTAGCCAACAACTTGATCAAAGAGCCAGGGAAACACCACTTTTAAGAAAGCATAGCACAGAAACAGACTTCAGTCCTAGTTCTACTAAAACAGAGTCTTCTGTATTCACAGCTTCTTCTGGTAACAGTGAGCTTATCCGAATAGCTCCTGGAGTAGTGACTATGAGAGACAGCAGACAGCTTGACCCTACCTTAATTGAGGCACAGCGAAAAAAGTTGCAGGAAATGGTCTCTTCTATTCAGGCTTCAATGGACAGACACTTGCGGGATCAGAATGCAGAGCAGTCAGACTCAGTTGATCTGTCACAAAGAAAAGTAGAGGCAGTGAGTTCATCTGCTAAAACTGGGAGTTTCCAGGCTGGTTTGCCTACATCCTTTTCTGTAACAGGTGGCACTGAACATTTGAATACAGAAACAACTGATGGTAACACAGTGCATTCTGTGGGAGCAACTTTTCCCACAAGGTCTAAAGCACAAAAGGGAAATTCTGTTGAGGAGCCTGAGGAAATGGATAGTCAAGATGCAGAAATCACTAATATGACTGAACCAATGGATCATTCTTGATAGCTTAAAAGCTAATGAGGATAGAAGAGATTACTGTTCAAATGTAATGTTTTATTGGCTGGGCCACGTACAGTGATTAGTCATTAAATCTTGTATGTATGTTTCAAAGATTATATCATCTTTATTCAGTGCATGATAGCAAGTGTGTGATTGGCAATAGCTTTTAATATACCATACTGCTGCCCAGGCTGGCTCTCAGTTACCTGTAAATTAGTTATTAGGAAATGCACTGAGATGAATATCTGCTGTAGATGTGGGTTATTGAAAGTTCTTTGTAATTTTAATTCCATGAAAGTCTTAAAATATAAGCCCATGTGAGGTTCTTACTATGCTAATTTAAAATTACTGAGAAGGCTAGAATGGGACAAAAACAGAAATTTGACAATGTTAATATTACCCAGATATCTAATTCAGTTCAAAATTGTAGCTTAAACAGATGGACATAAATTTCAAAGAGCAACTGAAATAAATTGTATGCTAAAATTTGTAAGGTATTATAAACAACATTTTAATTGTGTGATACTGGCATTCTCTCAGATTTAAAAACCTTGTATTCATATAGCTGTATGTGCTTGTCAGAAATCCTGGAATAAGTATAATTGCATTAAGCTCTCTAATTTCTGAATACTGTCAATTTAAGCAAGGTTAGTGGGGAAAATAAGGCTACTTAGTGTAAAATGAAGATAATGAAGCGTTGGGCAGTTTGTCTGAGCGAAGGCACATATTTCACGGCTCTGTTTTGTAATAGCGTGTTTTTATTTTCCCCAAAATCTTGAGCTGATGAGGTGACAGGCAACTTTTTCATACCACAGAGAGGTTTGTAAGTGCTTTAAGAAGCTACAACAGATCAATACCAAACCAATTTCTTTCTTAAAGATGTTGATTATTAGTATTGGTAAAAGGTGGTAAGAGGATGAAGAAACAATTTATAAGAAGGAAACAGCTTTTGAATAGGTTGCATTGTTCTGAAGTGTCTAGTGATATTTGAACTTCATGGATATTTTTCAAGTTCATGGAAATGGGGAATAGGTACTCTTTCAGTGCCCACGAAGACTACCCTTTCTACTGGCTTCACTTCAGTTTGTGATGCAAATTTTGCAGTTTGTGACGAAGCTGGCATCCATTTAAATAGCGTATTCATCAGTTTTCCAGTGCTAGTTCTAAGAAGCAGTCATTATGCATACACCATGAAGACAGAATGTTCATTTTGATGGTGCACTCTGCTTCCTACTTTCATATTCCTATTTTAAGTGTGTAATTGTTTCTTCTGATATTAACCTAAAGTTGAATGAGTGAAAGATGTTAATGCAGCCTGAAAGGAACTTAGAGCATTTAGATGTTGAAGCCTTTGTGCACACATGAGTTTTTACCAGTTCCACAAATACTAAGTTTGTATTAAAAAAGACGTTTGTAATCAGAAAAAAAAATCTCACTTTTTACATTTATAATCAGATACACACATTTTGTGTTGCTATTATTAAATGTCCCAATAATGGGAGGATTTATTTTTTATAGTGGAAAATAACTGAAATAAGTCACTTAATTTAATAGCCCCAATACTGTCAAAGTGTATTAGTACAGTAAAACAGCTTTCATTGGCTACCTTTTTATACACAGGGATTAAATACTTATTAACAAGTCAGTGCACTGTTTACAGGTAAATTATAAAATCACCTTTACTTGAATAAATACAAATTTAAGGTATCTGCTTGCTAATTTATGAATTAGCAATTTGTTTGAGAACTGCAATGTAAGAAGTAAGCTTGGCACACTAAAATTGACCTCTTGTGTGAACTGATTAATTGGCAGCGCTCACCCAGTGGGAAATAGAGTGCACATGCAGAGGTTGGAAGCCTGCCCTTAACTTCTGACAAAAATTGTTTTGGTCTCTGTGCTGCAGCCTAGCTGTTTTGAAAGCTAGTTTTTATGTGTAGAATGTGAAGCAGAAGCTTACACTTTCCGTTATGGTGAGAGGTGTTAGAAGAATGGACTAGTACTTAGTTAGCAGTAGTATATTCAGAGAAATCACTTTAAATAAGTAGGGGCTGAATGACAGGAGGCACCTGGGTGGTTTTGCATTTTAGTCATAGTAGCTGTGATAATGGAGAGCTGCTTAAATACACTGAATTCTTGTCCATAAGAAGAGAGAAATCTTCCCTAGAAAAACAGTGTACAGAGGGCATGTGAGAGTTTCAGATGTCAAAATGCACTGAAATACTTAAGCCCCATTATTATTCTGAGGGAATATATGTCAGCTGCCTATGGCAATTTCAGTGGGATTCCAGAAATACATTTGTGTGTGCACCCTTATTAATTGAAAAGTAGTTTTGATTGTTTTTTCTTTCTTTTTTCTGCCCCCTTGTTTGGACATTCTACCCTCTTCTGTATGAACAGACGTGGGTACAGACTACTCATTTTTCTGTTTGTTTTTTCTGACACATCATTAGCAAAAAATGTAATTTGTGATGGGTCATAACTCTCAGAATCCTTCATTAAATCTGAAGAAAGTATAACTAAATGGTATCAGGTCTCAAGAATCCTTGAACAGCAATCACAACTGCTTTTCTAGCTGGCTGTGAATTCCCCTGGTTTTATACAAGCCAACTATCAAATCTACATGCATTTTGTAGTGTTCTTATTTTAGTTAAATTTCTCATGCATTCAACAGCAATGTTTTTAGTGAGATGGCTTCCTAATGTCTTAAATAAAACTATTTTCCATCTGCTGGGAAAATGTGTAACTGCAAATAAATAATAAAGAATACTGAAGCAGAATTTTGAACAAATGTTTCCCTTGAACTCTAGCAGTATGTGACGGACACAAATATAATTTGAGGTAAATCAAAAGTTTCTATCTTTCAAGCAGCTCTGTGCTACTTTTCCTAATAGGATCAGGAAAATGCTAGAAGTGAGCTGTGCCAGGAAGAGAGAAATGTTTTCACCACATACTAGTGGTGGTAAGCTGTATGAGTAGGTATTCCTCAAATGGTGTAAAGATTAAACTTACTGTTCATTACCAGGCCTACTGATGCTTGCTCTGGTCAACGTGGTAAAATGTATGTATGGTTCCCAGCCCTATTAAGCACCTTTACCAGTTACCATCCTAGCCAGAACTAGCTATTTACTCATTTTTCATGATAAATAATTATACAGCATCCCAAACTTCATTGGGGTTTAGTGCGTATCATTTGAATGCGAGACCTGGCAAAGAGCTAGGGAGCCTAGCCTACAAAAGCTTTGGTATTAATAGCAGTTTGCATACTGAAACCTGTTGGAGTACAGTCATCCATTGCCTTTCCAGCCAAATACAAGTTTTTAACAATGTCATGAAGATAGCCAATTAGTAAGGTTGGCTAGTAATAGGTACTTGATATTGTGTTAGATTGCTCTGGGAATTATTGAGTGGAATAAACATTGATAGAACTTCCTTTAAAATACTATGTTAGTTTCCGTGACAATATATTGTTTGAGACAGCCTTATTTTCACAATCACAGAACTTTCATACAGTTGGACTTCTGATTCCCTTCAAGATTGAGTAGTCTTTTACCATATATAAGAAGAAACTGAGCTTAATGGAGATTCTAGTCATCTTTGAAATTGAAAGTAGTCCTTTATTTTATTTATTTATTGTGTGGTTAAATTCTGTGGTTTTAAAAAATCCACATATCAGACATGAACATAAAACAGCCCTTTGTAAGGATGGCGTATAGATACAGCTGTATTATATAAAGCTTGTTTAGACATTGCCTCCAAGAGAATACTCTAGCGAACTTCAAGTAAGTACCATGGCCCAAGGTTGCATGCTGACAACACAAAAGGGATATTTTCAAGAGCCAAGTGTTTTGTTTTTTTAAACATATTTCAGAAAATTTTAAATTCAAGGGGAAACCATTACTATCAGAAGATTAGCAGAGTTGCTTGCTAATTCTCCTTTTTTTGTAACACACTCAAATGTCAGATATTAAAATTCCGAATTTGATACAACTGCAGGCATTACAATGTTATGCTCCAAGAGAACTGTACAAATTGGAATGACTGAAGAAAATGTCACTGTTCTCTGTACATTTGTTTGGCACACAATGATTTTTTTAATTATGGAATCAACATGCTTTTGTAATACAATTTTGACATGAAAATGATCCTCCTATTAAAGAACATACTAGAAAGTGATTTCTTTAATGTTATCAGTTTAGTATTTTAAATTTTAAAATGTTGCATAAAATCTTAATGCAGAATTCCCTTTGAGCCCTTATGCCTGTGGTAGAGCAATAAAAGATTCAAACATGATTGATTATTTTCTGATTTATTTTACTGTTAATAAGGATTATTGCCAAGCAATGGAAGAGTGCACTTTTTTGAGGGAATGCTATTTAAAATGTATAAATTAGCATTAATAGTGTATATATTTAGAAACAAATCTTTTTAAACAGTAAGTGCTTTACATGTTGAGTTAAATATAAATTAGCATAGAAATTGTACCATTTTCACAGCACTGGCTGTAATGCAGCACATTTTGGTTTGTTTTATTTGTGATTGCTGTACTAATTATATTTGTTTTTTATCTGTAATGTAACAATAGTGTATTATAACAGTATATAGTGTACTATACTGCACTTCACTGTACAGTATTTGGGATTTTCTTTGATTGCTATATTAAAACTATAAGTTAAAACATCTGCTTTGACTTTATGAAGTGCAACTTTTGTCTAGCTTTCCTTTCTCACACTTTGGGCTTATTTATTTTTTAAAATATTTAAAATGGCATTTATTTTGTGAACAATGGTTGCAATGCAGCTAAGCCAGTTATTTTCAACCCTAGGCTGCCCTGAGATCCTTTCAGGGGTGTCACGGAGTGTCAAAAAATGTTGGTGCTCTTAGGTGCGACAGTGTGATACACAAGATAAACCCAGAGATTTCAAATAGTAATCCATAGTATCAAAAGCACTCTAACCTGTTGTCATCTTGAGTTTCTTGCAACAGAAAAATTGCTCTGTTTTTCTGTAATTAACGAACTAGTGAAAACTAAGAGCTGGCATTTTCCGAAGGATGCCTAGAGTCTAGTGAGGGGGGTGACTTGAGTCTAAAAAAGCTGAGAACCTCTGTACTAAGTATCAATACATATAATTTTACAGTTCATTCTATCTGTACACACAAGTAGCAACTGCAGAGGTGAAAAGCATACATATATAGTTTTTAGGGTTGGGGTGATTTTGTAACCATAATGGCCCAGGAAAAGTGCAAGGGGAAAAGATGGGTGATCTATTTTATTAGATGAGCTATGGGGTATTGCTGATGAAGAGAACAGTTGTACTAGAAAGCTCATCTCTGTTCCCCCAATTGTACAGTTGGCCTAATAAAAGATATCACCTACAAAAAAAATCCTGCGTGTTGCATATAGTCTCTAGAAAACTTATGTCTAGTGTCATTACTTTACTTGGTCACATTTCTGCTTAAAGGAAACTTGCCTCTCTTTAATAAATTAATCCTACTGGAAAATGGGACTATTCATCCTCACACCTGTTATAGATATTTCAATAAGTATTAATTTATCTCTGCCTTTCAAAAATTGTCAAGGCTTTTTTTGGGCTCCACAGTTCAAAAAGGATGTGGAGAAGCTTGAGAGAGTCCAGAGGAGAGCCACGCGCATGATCAGAGGTCAGGAAAACAGATCT
>NW_017728886.1:210333401-210341942 GCF_001723895.1 Crocodylus porosus | reverse complement strand
CTGAGCCCCCAAGGTCTGGAGCAGTCTGCCAGCGGAGGTGGTTCAAGCACCTACATTGAACACCTTCAAGAGTAGATTGGATGCTTATCTTGCTGGGATCCTATGACCCCAGCTGACTTCCTGCCCTTTTGGCAGGGGGCTGGACTCGATCTCCTGAGGTCCCTTC
This sequence comes from Crocodylus porosus, assembly GCF_001723895.1. Classification (NCBI taxonomy): domain Eukaryota; kingdom Metazoa; phylum Chordata; order Crocodylia; family Crocodylidae; genus Crocodylus; species Crocodylus porosus. Next base: position 210,341,776 of record NW_017728886.1, on the reverse strand, counting down.
CAGCCCTAATGTCTATGAAATCTATGTACTGAAGTTTTTTTTTTCAAAAGTTAAGAGATTTAGTAAAGTGATCACTTGAAGGAAAGGCAAGTAACAACATTTTAAGACACACACCATGAAAACATTTGTGATTCAAAGCAAATATTAACCTGGGGTTAGAAAAGCTGAGGGTACTGTATAAAATACAAATGCAAACAAGGTGATTTAGAAGGGAAAATCAATTATAGAAAGCCTTGTAGCTAAGTTGCAGTAACACTTTTTTTATACAGGGACCAGCAATACCAGTTTACTTTCACTTGCTGCAGATTAAGAGCCTGAACACAGGCAGTTACCATGGAGTAGCTAATGTGCTAAAAATCAGCTGCTTTTCCTTCCAGGAAATGGTTTGTATGTCTATTCCCTCAGCTAACATAAATGCATAACATGTATTTTGAAATAATACCCACAAAGTAGCCTACCAAAACAAGACACTTCTACCTACTTCTTCCCTTGTGCCCAGGATAACAATAAACAACTTGTAATATTGTATGCATGTTCCTTAACACATGACATGGAAGGTATTAACATTTTATGGTGGTTAGCACAGGGTCTACGTAGAACAAAAGGGCAGGTATTGTCATAGATCACACACCATCTGCTTATTTGGGGGTCAGGGTTCATCTTTGCTCTTATGGTAGCAAAAAAATATTTAATAAAAGTTTGCCTGCAGAAATATGGATTTTCTGGGAACTTGTTTGTGTGGTTTGAAGGCTTGTGTTGCAAACAAGCTTAAAACTTTACAGCTATAACATGAACTAAAAATGTGATATCTGAAAGTATATTATACAAGAACAATAAGACAGGAATTACTTTATATGAGCCCTACTACCAAGTTGATGTAATAGGAATGCTATTGCATTCCTCAACTCTTAATTGTTTTTACTTTCCTGGTTTAAATGGCATAATCTACATTAATTTATTTTGATAATGTCCTGATACAATCAGTGTACTGTGAATAAAATATCACAAGAAATGCTGGAATAAGACCATTGTTATTTTATTTACTATATGGATTTCTTATCTACTGTTCCCTGTACATTGAACATACAACTATATATACTAGCAACTGCTATGCTGTTGCATAAACTTGTGTTGTTATTTTAGAGACCTCTAGTCTTTTAATAAACAGCAATGACCCCGTGTAATTTCTGTTCCAGTACTGAAACTGTGACTTCCTAGTAGTTTGCACTATAGATGGGCAAGTCAATTTTATTATAAATAAATAACACACTGGATCAAAGCCTGTCAAATCTGAATGTACCTTAAAAAAAGTTGTCAGGACTAGTCTAGAAAGAAGCTTTTAATCAAGAAATACAGAGATTAAAATTGTCAGGTAACACTGCTACTTGCTGCTCTTTTAACAGTGACAGAACTTGAGGTAGTTCATTTGTGCTCTGCTCTTAGTATATATTTTTAATTAGCTTTCTTGTCTTTAAGCTTCAATCTGCTATTTGCCTCTGTGCCTGTGGTGTTACTGTGCTGTCATAGGCTGTGTTCAGATGAGCGTGGCCATGTGGTATGTGGTGCCACAGACATGTCCACAAATACCACACCTTCAGCTGTCCTCTGTGCGGCAAGGGAGCAGCATGGGTTTTTTTGTTTTTTTGACCCCTGGATATCCAGGGGAGAATCATTCATTTCAGCCTCTGGCCTGCTCCCTCCTGCAGTGTGGGGGATCGATTGTCCCACAACCTGGCCCAGCTGGGGCCCCATTCATGGTGAGTGGGGCCCTAGGACAATCAGAGCCTGGCACCTGCTGCAGAGGTGCAGCATCAGGCGGCCAAGGTGGGAAGGGCATGTGGCCCTGCAATCTTTGCATGGGTAAGGGTAGGCCACAGCTGTGACCTGGGTTCAGCTTCTGCTCCATGTTTCCATGCTTTGCTGTCACAACTTTGAAAGCGGTGGATGCCGCTATGTGTCTCGCTGACTGGCCCATCCAGCGACGGGATGTACATGGCAGTGCCCACTGCTTTTGAAGCAGTGGCAGCGAGGCATAGAGACACGGAGCAGAGGCTAAGCCCAGGTTGCAGCTGTGGCCTGCCCTTGCCCATGCAAAGATTGCGGGGCCATGTGCTTCCCCGCTGCCCCTTGGCTGCCTGGTGCTGTGCCTGTGCAGGAGGTGCCAGGCTCTTTCTGGGGATGACACAGGGTGGGGCAGGGTGGGTGTGGAGGTCCTGAGGCTCCATCCTCTCCAGCCTGGTGGTGCAGCCAAGGCTGGCCCTGCTCCCATCCCTGGCTCTGCAACCCACTGGCTGGTGCAGGGAGGCAGCTGGGGCAGGTGCGGTGGCCAGGGCTGGTGTTAAACAAATTGCCGATTGCTCAAATCATGAGCAAGATTGTATAAGGGAGGCTAAGGCAAGATGCTGTGTTTATTAAGTGCTTAACACCCCCCCCCAAAATTCATACCCTAATATCTGTTCTGCACTGGTATACATTACCAGTTTTATCAGTGATGCTCCAGGATGACATGCAGAACAAGACTCAAAATCAGTATGTCTCACCCCATCTTCTATAGCCTTGTCAATTCACCCAGTCCTTTGGGCTTTTGCTGGGTTATCACCGTGTTTTTTCTTGAAGGTCTATTGCTGTTGTTCTCTCACTGTTGTGGGGCGGATCCTCCTTGTTTGTTTTTTTATCTGTTTGCATTCTTCAGCCAGTCACCAGCTGATATTTTCCTTTTCCACAGACATATTCTCACCCATTCTTTCATACACACAGCATACAAAGGTTGAGCACTTGTCAAGCTACAGAGCAATACAAAATGGAGTTTCTTAAGGCAATGCAAGACTCAAGAAAATACATAAGATTAAAAAAGTCTATTTGTATAACACCAGGAGGCAGCCGAGGCTGGTGCGGCTAGAGCCAGTATGGATGGGAGGCTGCCGGGGCCAGGGCTGGTGTGGCCAGAGCTGGGAGGCTGCTGTGGCCGGTGTGGCATCTGGAGCTGATGTGGTCAGGGCCAGGAGGTGGCTGGGCTGGGGCGGCACAGTGCAGTGTGGGGCAATGCCACTCCCCACTTGGCCCTTTCCCTTCCCCCCTTAGACTTTCCCATAGGGGGGTGCATATGCATACACACTTCCCCCCCATTTTTTTTTCTTCCTCTGCCTATGGTGATATCTTTTACAAATGTAAGCATTGGCCCCCCTGGCACAGGAGAACCTCAATACGCCACTGGCAGCACATGCCACTCAAAACTGGAGCCTGGCCAGCTGGAGCCATGCTCTAGCTGCCAGCCGAGCTCCAAGTGGCAGGATTGCCACTGCTGCAGCCCCAGGAGGGCCCCAAGACCCCAAGTAAAGCTGCTGGGGCCAGCCCAATACCCTACCCCACTTAGGCTAACCTGCCATGTGCCAGAGGGCGTATGGCACAGGCATTCCCCAGGGACAACTAGTGGTGGCACAAGGTGTGCCACCGCTAGTTGTCTCTGGGGAACCAAACATCCATGTTTGTGTGGACATGGCCATAATAGGGATTTTCATCTTTACCGCATCTCTCTAATGCTGCTGTCTGTAAAATAGGAGGCAACAATGTCTCCAAGATTTATGACAGCACAAGCAGCCAAGATCAAACACAGATGCCAAGTTGACTGTATTGTTAAAAGTGAATGATATGCTGGGCTGGACTTTGTCTCAGAGGTGTGTGTTTATGAGAAGGAGGGTGGAATATTGGTGATAGGCAACACAGAAGATGAAAATACTGCCTCCAAGGGGGAAGGGGAAGTTTGTGGCAGTTATCCTTTCCTTCGAAGCTTTTTAACAGTTATATGTGATAATTTTGTTTCTATGCTATACACTTTCTACTGTATACAAAACTGGAAGCTTTCTGCTACAGTGATCTATGTTGATTCTTTAGTCATTTTTGGTGTACTTTTAAAAATCCCTTTGATAAAACTGAAAACATTAAATGAGCCTGGTTAACAGTACCACAAGGGATCATTTTCCATACTAAACTGGTGGGGAAGTTGCGGGTATCATTTGGCTAATATACTATATGAATTAATAAGGACTGCTAATTCTTTACCCTTAAAATACTAACTTTATATCCCTTTTAATGAGTGGTACTCAATTTTGGCCCTACTGTTTGGATAAATGGCATGGGGCCAGTCTGTAGGCTGCACTGGGCTCTGTGTAATCTGAGCCCAGCCTCTTAGTCCCATACTACTCTGTGCTGTCCTGTTTGGCCTTGTGCCACCCTGCTCTGCCCTTCTTGGCCTCAGTTGGCCCACGCAGCTCTGCACAGCCGCACATTACCCTGATTGGCTCCATATGGCCCTGCTCTGCCCCACATGCTCAATTTAGTGTGCAGACCATGCTATCTGGTCCATGAGCCTTCCCCCTGCCCAGTTCTGGATGTTTGACAGCAGAGGAGCGACAATTAGTTGTTACTGCTCCCCTGTTGCCAAATTTTCAGATGTGTGTGGCGGGGGGAGATAGGGGGGAATGGGTGGGACACATGGACAGGATAACTTGGCTCCACAGGCTGGATCTGTCCCATAGTCTCTTAAGGCGAACAACTAATTAAAAGTTAAGGTAAGAAATGAGTGGAAACGTAGGGATTCATTACTTCTACAGTTACAGCTACTTCTACTTGTTATCACTATACAAATAAAATTTACAGAAACTGCTTGCTGGGTTCTGAACTATGCTGAACACAATGCTGGGTTCTGAACTAGCTGGTACAACTCAGGAAATAAACCTTGGAGTCATTGTAGATAGTCCTCTAAAAACATCAGCTCAATGTGCATCAGGACCAGAAAAGCCAATAAAATATTGGGCATCATCAAGAAAGGAATTGAAAACAAAACTGAGAACATTGTCACACCATTACACAAATCCACGGTCCACCCACATCTGGAATACTGTGTACAGTTCTGGTCTGTGCATCTCAACAAGGATCTGGTAGAACTGGAAAAGATGCAGAGAAGAGCAACCACAGTGATCGGTGATATGGAGCAGTTGCTATACCAGGAGAGATTAAAAAGGTAGGACCCTTCAGTTAAGAAAGGAAAAGGCTGAGGGAGAGGCATATGACAGAGGTCTACAAAATCATTGCAAGGGTGGGGTACAAAGTGAACAGGAAACTTTTATTCACCAAGTCCTAAAATGCTAGAACTAGGAGGCACTCTTCTGTGCATGAGGCATATGCATGTGAGTAGTGGGATTTATACTATCATGTACACAAAGAAGAACAGTATATACTGCATACTGTGGTAAGATTCAAGTTTGAATATATATGCCATAACCTTTGTTCAAGACCAACAGTTATCACTTTCACAATATGTTTAGTACAGTATATACACAAATACATGAACAAATCTGGACAGAGAAATTTAAAAAGATGCCAGCTTTAGTAATGAAAAATTGCTCTAGGCCACCTACTCACATCTTTATTTCAGGCCCTTTGAAATTTATCTGCTTATTAATAATGTAACGTTAAAGCTCTGACATTTTGCTGCTGCATACAGCAGACACAAAAACATAAGTGCTGTCCAACAGCAATTTTTGTTCCATGAACTTCTTGAAAACTCTCTTTGTAGTTCAAAGATTTGGTCATGGCTTTGATGTGGGGGCGCTTGCTGTGTTGTTGTTGGTATAGTGAAACCACTGGTTATACAGTTTGCCACTGAACAGACATCATAGTAAGGCAAAGAAAGCATATGAAAACATTATTGTGTGAGAGACAGATAACAAATTGTGGACTATTGTGAGAAAGCAATTAAACTAATTCATGTTTACTATTATACCAACCTTATGGTTTTATCTATAGGTTTGAAGTGTAGATCCCACAATCACCTTAGTTTGAAATTCTTATTTTAATGTGCAGGGGGTGCTGTAAGCTAAGATTTCTTATTTATCTGGCTGAAAATCTATCCATCAGTACTGAAAGAAACAATATCTCAGTATATAAAATGTTTACCTTCCTTTCATTTGTGACCATAAGCTGTTATCTGATAGCTTAGCAAACTATAATAGTTTAGGCAAAAATTCACATAACTATATTTGCTTTAAAATTCTACAGTTTAAGTTGTATATGTGCATACACTAGTGTTTCCCAAACTTTTCATACCTGGAGCACACTTTTATTTGGGATTAAAATTGGTGGCACTTAATACACTGGTCTGTGGATCAAATCCATTCTGTGGGTCTGAGCCTGCATGGAATGCTGGCCCAGCCAGGGCCTGACTGCTCTGTGCAGCTCTGTTCTGGGGCCGCATCCCTCTCTGCAAGGCTGGTGCAGCCAGGGTCTGGTCCCTATGTGTGGGGCAAGCCCGGCCATGGTCTCACCCAGCCCATTTTTCATGGCACATTTCCGCTGCTGCCATGGCACACCTAGTGTGCCACAACATGACCTTTGAGAACCCCTGGTGTACGCATTTTCTCCTTTAAATAAAAAACACTGACTGGCTTTCTTGCATGCATACCAGCCTCTGACTTCTTTACTATTCATTCCATTCAGGAAAAGCACACACCAACTGCCGATGCTTCCTCAGCCTGACCAAGGGTATTTGTACCCAAAGGCTTGCAAAGAAGAATTTTTCCAACTATTTAAGTTGGATAAATCTGAGATAGTTTATTAGACCAAAGAACCTTGTCTGGTTAAACTATATGTATTTTCCTGAATTACTAATAAAAAACTGAAATTGGAAGATTCTGAAAAATAAATTATGTTTAAACAGATTGCTTCTTGCTTCAAGATTTTTTCATAGTAGTTTAGGAATATTAAAACAAATACACTACATTTTTGTCCACTGTCACGTTCTAAACAATTTAACTTGAAATGTAATGATAATGCTTTCCCAGAGCTTTCTACTCAGAATGGGACATAAGCTTTCACATTTAAATTGAAGTCCTGCTGTTGGCATCAGCAAGAGCAGGGTTTGACACAGAGGGTGTCTTTACAAGTGCTGTGGGGTCGGGGAGGGTGCTTTAATTAAAATGACTCTCGGGAGCCACTCTAATTAAAGCACTGGCAGTGTCTCATGTACAAAGATCGTGTTTTCTCTGACTGAAAAAAAAATCCCTAATTTTTGGTTACAAAAAAAGTAAAACCAAATCCATATTTTTCTGTGATTTAAATGAAATACTAATAATTCTTATATAATAAAGGGCTTAGTCTATCTGTCCGTCTGTCCATAATGATCTTGAAGCACTCTGCTTGGTTAGTGAAACAACGAATCAGAGTGCTGAGTGCTGCCATGACGGAGGGGACGGAGCAGGGGGGCTCCACTGCTCCATCCTTGCCTTCATGGTGGTGTTTCGCCACCTCTGAGGAGCAGGGCCCGGGTGGGGTGAGGCCAGCAGTGCTGGAAGAGGGGGATGGAGGGGATAGTGGGGTAAACTTCCTTCTCTGCTCCTGGGAGGCAGTGGCGTGGGGTGGTGGCGCTCTGTCCTCACGCCCCCCTCCCGTCATTCTTGATGGGCAATTGGCTAGTGTATATTAAATTAAAGCACTGGCAGTGCTTTAATTAAGGTGTTCACACTTTTCCATGATTAAAATGAGATTTGGGGTTACTTTTTGTTAACTAAAAATTGGGGATTTTTTTAAATCAGAGAAAACCAGGATCCCTGCTCATGTCCTGTGCTTCAAAATGGTGACAGGGACACTAAGTAAAAGTTGTCTGACACTCTTTAATTAAAGCATCACTACCGCCATTTTGAAGCACAGGGATGCTAAATACACATGATGCTGAGGCTGCTGGAGCATGCTAATTAGATTAATCAAGTGTGCTTTGATGTGTCTAATTAGACTGCATTGCAGCCGGTGTCAGGCATCCCCAGAGTGTCCGCTTCCCAAAAGTGGATACAGTAAAAGACCACTACTGTTTGCAAGGAAGGACCTTAAAATCACTGATGCAAGCTAATTTGTTCTTATCCATGTTGTTCTTATCTGTACTAGCCAACTGCCCATCAAGAATGACATGAGGAGGAAGTGGGCAGGGATGGAGCCCCGTGTCCGCCCCCCCGCCTCCATCTGGGCCCACTCCCACCCTTTCCTCCTGCAACTTGTGGTCCTGTCCCACTCCCCCCTTCCCTGCTGCAGCAGTGTGGGGTGGGGAGGGGAGAAGTGGGCTCAGGCCTGATGCAGAGGTTGTGGGGGAGGAGCGGGCCCCAGGGTGGAGAGAAGCCTGCCGTGGCAGCCGAGGGATGGAGCAGTGGGCTGGGCCGACGTGGCAGTGGCAGGGGGACAGGAGAAGCAGGTTTGGGGCCAACATGGGGGGGAGGAGTGGGCCTGGGCCTGAGGGGTAAGGAGGCCCACTCCTCCCCTCCCCCCGCCACTGCTGCTTTGGGCTGGGCCTGCTACTCCATGCCTCCCACTGCCACAGCAAGTTGGCTTCT
>NW_017728886.1:210316468-210333390 GCF_001723895.1 Crocodylus porosus | reverse complement strand
ATTTGCCTAAATGAAGTAAGGAGCAGAAAGCATCTTGAGGGGGGATATTGTTAGAAATATTATTAAAATAGAAATATTATTAAAAATGTATAGTGAATAGAGTGTTGTTAAACATTTTTGCAACACCACCTTGGGCCCGGTTCTCCCCCACACGCCCTGCATCACGATGCGCCATGGTGGGTCCACTCCCTCTACCACTGCTGCATCGGCCTGGGCCCACTTATGATTTCCCCGCCGTGGTGGGCCCACTTCTCCCCCCACCAACCCAGGATGGGTCCAGGCCTGCTCTCCCCCATCCCCCCTGCCACTTGGGGGCTGGGGACGCTCCCCTGTTCCCACCCTGCAGCAGCAGGCAGAGGGCAGGAGTGTGTGCAGCCTGCTCCTCCCATCCCTGCTGCCGCAGCTGGCCCAGGCCTGCTTTCCACTCCCAGGCCGGGGCTGGGGCTGCTCTCCCCCTGCCGCTTGGAGTCCGGGCCCACCCCACCCCATGGCGTTACTGGCTCCAAGGAGCAGTGGGGGGGGGCACAAAGCCAGCACAGCTGGCCTTGGCCCCACCCCCCACAGTGTGTTCGGTCCCCAGTCCCTCCCCACTGCTCCCATGCTAGGTAAGGGGAGGCAGGCGGGAACGGAGCGCATCTGGCCCATTCCCACTTCTCATCTGGCTCTGTTCCCTCTGCTCCCCCTTTCCACCCCTGCTGCACTGCATCTGGGCCCATTCCCCCTCCCCGCTGCCTCAGGTGGATGGGGGGAGGCCAGTGCTGCTGGCCTTGCCCCCCTGCAACACCGTTCCCTCTGTGACCGTCATTTCAGGGCTGCTTTGGGGCCGGGTCACCATCATAGGGGGAGGGGGGCACACACACAGACTGAGCCCCATGTCCAGGCCCGACCCCGCTTCTCCTCTGGTCAAGGGAGAATGGGCCCACTGCCCTACCCTCCTCATCTGCCACTTCAGGGCCGGCCTGCTCTCTCCCCCTCCTCCACCCCCTGTGTCTCCACTGTCATGGGGATGATCAGCTATTTCAGTCAGCCAATCAGAGTGTGACTAAAGTGTTATGGACAGACAGACAGACTAAATAAGGCTTTTATAATATTAAGAGTTGTAATGTACAACATGCAGTAGCTTACAGAAATGTCATATCACATGCTGAAAAACAGCTCTTCATGTTTTAACAGTGTTTGTTTTCAGAAGCTTAATTAAGCAGGATATGAGTTTATGCATTTAAGTATTACTATATTCACTCAAATGTAAAATTACCTCAAATATAAGATGACCCCCCGGTAATTAGATTCTATATATGGAAAATTTATAAATTTGTTATAATTTTCCTTCCTGCCCCACTGCCACCTGCACCTTCCTCTCCTGCATCTCTCTGCTCAGAAAGCACCACCAGTCTTGTCTTCTTTTTCCCCCCAACACCTTCCAGTCTCTGCCTCTTCCAGTCTCTGCCCCTGCCCCTCTCAACTCCCCCCTTCTCCCAACTTCCCTTTCCCTGTCCTTTACTGTCAGATGCTGCTCCAGCTGTTCCATCCCAGGGTACAGCATGTGAAAGTTCAGCCCTTGTCTGCCCATTCAGTAGCCAGCATTGCTCATTGACTAGGCAGGAGAAGGAGTTTCCATTTGCTCCCTGCTTGAGAAAAACCTGCACTTTATAGTAAGGGGAAAGTCAGGCAGGAAGGGTCAGAAGCTGCAGAGGGAATGGGGAGGGGCAGCAGGCTGCTGTAGGTTTGACTCTGGCCTTGATCCAGGGTCAGAGCTGCAGCAGCCACTTGCTCCTCCCTCCACTTCTTCTGTGAGTATAAGATGAAGGGCCTTTTCCCCATGCTGATTGAGGGTAGGGACAGAAGTTACACATAAACAGGTATAAATGATCAGAAACCTGTTTAAACCTATAATAGAACAGAAGTTCTGTGCACTTAAACCACTTACAAAATGGCCAAAACCGGTTTAAGATAAACCTGGTTGGATGTAGTATCAGACATAACTGATTTAGGTCAAACAGGTTTATGGAACTTCTGTCCCAGACCCCTTCCTGGTTCAAGTCAATTCACAGTTCCCCAGCATCCTAGGATGCTTTGAAGCCCTGGGCTGTGCTGTCTGCTTCAGCAGAGTAGGGTTGTCCCCACTCCTCTGTTCCCTAGCTGGACCACTATCACTGCTCCGGCTGACTGAGATGGGGGTGAGGGTGGGAAACCTGGTTCTAAACCAGTAGTCTCCAACCTTTTTATGGTGAAGATCACTTTTTGTAAGTGAAGGGCACCCTAGGATCTACCATCCCCTGCCTCGCCCTGCTCCCCCACCTCCTGGACAAGCTGTCTGGGCTCTGACCCGACTTACCCAGCCCAGCCCAACTACGTGTGTCCTGCAGCTCCTGATTATGGAGACTTTGAGAGACTGAGATCCACTGTCAGAGGCTCCACAATTGACCAGTCAATTAAGATTGATTGGTTGGTGACCACCGCTCAAAACTCTAGCTGGGTTCTGCCTGGCAGGGACAGAGCAGCCCCTCAGACTTTTCCCCTACTCCCTACTCCCTGCAGAGGGGTGGGTGGCATGGCCAGACATCAGCCAGGTTTAAACCCCTCTCTCCTCCCTCTACTTCAGTCTGCCAGCCTGGTCAGTGCCTGGCCACGCCCCCCACCCCATGCTTGGGTGGGGAGCAGGGGAAAAGCCTGCTCACTCCTGCCAGGCAGGGGCTGCTTCACTCCTGCCAGGCAGACCCCAGCTGGGGTCCCTTGTAGGCAGGGGAGGGTGGGCTTAAACCCCTCTCCCCCCAGTCCACCTCAGTGTGCCAGCCTGACTGGTGTCTGGCCAGCTCCCCTTCCCTGCCCTGCCACTTGAGCAGGAAGGCAGGAGAAAAAACAGAGAAGGGCTGTTCCCCCCCACCTTCGGCAGACTCTGGCTGGGATCTGTGGCCAGGGAGGAGGTTTAAATCCCCTCCTTCCCTGGCTCAGCCTGCAAACATCCAGCTTGGGTGTAGCTATGCCCCCCACTCTCCGCTGGAGCAGGGGGCAGGGGCTGGCAGGGGCTGCTCTCCTCCCCCCTGAGGCAGACCCGCGCTGCGGTCCCTGCAACCAGGGAAGGTATCCCCACCTCAGCCTGTGAGTCCCTGGCCAGGGCATACCCATGCCTCCGCTCTGCTTGTGGGGGAGCAAAACCCTGACAAGGACTGCCTCCTCCTCCTCAGGCTGGGGTCCCCTTCTCACATGGGCTGGAATTCCATGTGAGCCAGGGATGGGGGTTTAAAGTCCCCTTTCCCCTGGCCTCAGCATGCTGGCCCCAGGCTGGGGCCTGGCCATATCCCCTCTGCTCAAGCAGGGAGGCAAGGAAGGCCTTGCAGGGCTTCTCTCCTCTCTTCCCTTTGGCAGTGGCTAGGAGGCATGCTCTAGTGCTCCCTGACTTCTAGCTAGAGCCACTGCAGGCATGTGGCTGCATTTCTGGAAGAAGTGAATGTCTGTTCACTTGCTTCTCAGTTCAATCTACACAGTTTAAACTAACCGGCAAAGATTGAATCAATTCAGCCTCTGTCTTTTTGACTGTCTGTATTTAGCCTGAGAGAAAAAAAGCTCATCTTATATTTGAGTAAATACATAACTTCTTAACAGCCAAGCACTGAATGTTGTATTGACTATCAAAAAACAAATAGAACAAACAAAACCTGAGGTCCCGGTACTGAGACACTGAGAAAGGAGTTATGCACATACTTAGTTCTATACACACATTAGGATTAAGATTCTTTAAATGCACCCTGCCTGTGCATTTATTTTTGCAGGATCAAAGCCTACACTTTTGGGCAATGCCTTCCTTGGCACTGTGTAGGGCAGGGATGGACAAAATGCGGCCTGGGGGCTGGATGCGGCCCACCAGGCCATTCTATCTGGCCTTCAGGGCCCCTAAAAAATTTAGAAAATTAATATTTATCTGCCCCTGACTGCCTGTCATGAGGCCCTCGCTGGCTTGCCAAAACTCAGTAAGCGGTCCTCTGCCCAAAATAATTGCCCGCCCCTAGTGTAGGGGGTGCACGCGGGTGCATCTGCACTCCCTGAGATTGGTGGTGTACCCCCTGAGATTGGCTGCTGGCGGTGCCTGCAGGTGGTGGCCTCTCACCACCCCCTTTTTGCTATCAACACTGCCGGAGCATCTATGGGTAGTCACTGATAGCCACTGGCTGCCGATCGCTGGTCAGTGCTCGCCACCCCCTCTTTGCCACCAACACCACTGTGGCTGCCTACATGCTACTGTCATGCCCCTGACATCTGTGGGCCCCTGACACATGTGGGCGGTCTCCGTGCCCCACCAGGCTCAGGAGGCACACAACATTCATGAAAGTCTTGTTTTACTTTCCTTGGATCCTACCTTTTCCTTTATTTTATTTTAATTAGTTCATTTGTATAATCAACACTATAAAACTATTAAGAGCTAAATCCAATAAAGAAAATTAATGTGCAAAAACTAGGTGCTGCAAAACTTTATTTTTGAGGCACCTGGTTCCTGAAGTTTCTTTCTCTCTCATACAGAATTAGATGCCTCTGAAAGGGATCTGAAATAGCCAGTGCACACAGAAGCAAGATATCTGTAGTCAACCTGCTCAGCTCCCATATGTCTAAAGGAACTACCAAGTCCAGGAAAGAGTCTTAAAGCCTCTTTAAATGCTTCACTCAGGGTGTGAGGAGTCATCATCCCCAAGAGATCCACAACCCCAAATCCTCTTTTTATTTTTTCAAGGAGCTGAGCAGGGCTTGCTGTTTTAAAAAGTGGCCAGAAGAGGGAGATGGTGTCCTTTCTGTTTTTATTTAGCAACAGTGGGTAGAGAGTCACCCAAGGAGGGAGAGATCTCTGTTCAAAATGAATTTGTTGTTCAGGAGAGAACTGAACACCAGGCTGCCAAGTATTCTGAATGCTGGCACACCCCCACCTCCTGTTGAATTATTTTCTGCAGAGTGGTGTAGCTTCAAAATTCAGTGAACTAAAAAGAGAAGGCATTACTGAGGAAGGTGACAGTAGACCAGGGCCCTCACCTTGCAGCTGCCCCCATGCCCAGAACCATTTATCTAATGACTGGTGTAGTGACAAATACAAAACAGTTTTGGGAGTAGGCACCAGAATTTAGGACTCTCCCTTTCCAGCTAAGTGCCATACAGGGCTGTCCCTAGAGGGGGTGAATCGGGGTGACTGCCCCGAGCCATGCACTTTGGAGAGCCCTATGAAGCTGGGCAGAGTAGTCGCCGTGACACAGTGCTACCGCCGGCTTCATGTCTGGCCGCTTGCCACCCCTTGCCCTTGCCGAATCTGCCGCCAGCTTCTTCGCATCCCACACCCTGCTCAGATTGTCTCTGGTGCCATAACTATAAGTCTCACAGTGTCATGCTCCCTCTTCTCTGTGTTTCTTACTTAATCTTGAATTCTTTTCTGCACAGTGGGGCAGAAAAGCAGTGGGGCACAGCTTCAACAAGAGGAGTGAAAAGTCTTCCTACCCTAGAATTGTCTTCAGTTTTTAGTTAGAGCACTTTCCAGGGAGAGATGTGTTATGGATCTTCCTCAGGTAGAGAAGGAATTAATCACTCAGCCTACCTTAGTGATCAGATCAGTAGGTTATAGCATACAAGGGAGGGGAGGGGGCACTATTAACACCTCCTTCAGATATGCCTGAAAGGAAATGGTGGCAGCTAATGTGTCCTGTGAAGTGAAGGATCCACTCAAGTGTGTCAGGTGTGCTTTGAGAATACCTGCAGGACTGAGCCTTGGGGCATTTAGACCAAAGAATGCCTAGCTGGATCTTGATCAGGTTGAGCTGGGTGCTTAGCTGCTCAGTCCTTGCAAAACTGAGGTGCTTAGGCAGAACTTTCAGGTGCTGAAGGACTTTAAGATAAGAAACTACAGTGTCTATGGAGTTTATATGCCTTCATTGTTAGATGGCAGCTGTGTGGGGCTTCTCACAGCTTTGGACATAAGTGCACAAATTCTATTTCAGCCTTCTAGTATCCTGTGCACTAAAGGTTTTCCTAACGTGTAAAGTGTTTATGGTAGGTGCTAGCAGTTTAACATGATTAAAAAAGCCTCACAGGGGTGATTAGACCAGTGGTTGTCAACCTTTATTCATCTGCAGATCCCTAAAAAAATCTGAATGGAGGTGTAGACCCCTTTGAATTGTAAGTCTGGGTATTCACATACTTTTGATTCATCATAGTCATCTTTCATGGAGCCCTTAGACATAGTCTCTAGACCCCCCGGGATCCGCAGCCCACAGGCTGAAAACCACTGGATTAGACAAAGGCAGGCAAGGCTCTTTGAACAGCTGTGATATCTTTTATTAGAACAACTGAGTAGTTGGAAAAAAGTTCTTGGCAAGCTTTCGGGCGTAATCGCCCTTCTTCAGGCATAAGGAGTCTCTCCTGTTCTGAGACTCCAAGCAATGAAAGAAGCTAAAAAAAGTATGGCAGGATGTCAGTGAGAATGTAAATAGGTAGAAATTGGGTAAAGCAGGGAAGGAAAGGGGAAAAACCGGGGGAAAAAAGGTGAGTAGGGGACTCACTACAGATGTAGTAAATTCAGCTGGAATGCATCTGTTATACTCAACACTGTTTCATTTCTCATTTAAACCACAGAAAATAACAGTTCAATTCTGTTTTGCTATCTCATCTTTTACTCTGGGTTGCAAGTACAGGAGGGAGGAATGTAGCCTGTTTCCACTGAGCTCCATGGCAAGCAAAAACCAAGTTTTGGATCAGGCAGGGGCCCGCCCAGGCTTCTCCTAGTTGTGGGGATTTGTGGTTTGGGGTGACTGGAAAAAGCTTTTGCCCTCTAATCCCAGCCTAATCTAAGCTCCTTATTCAGGACAATTTACTTGATGCATAATATTAGTTTACATTTTTATTGGTAAGTATACCATTTTTGATGAAATTCTAACTTTTTTGCATGTGTAATTCAGTGCCGGATTATGTTATGCTGAGGTCCTAAACTATGTCCAGTTTAAGAGGCCCAGTATGATAAAAATAAACCAATGTATGTATTTTTTTTCATATTAGAAGAAGAATGTCCATATTTAAAGAGTCACTTTCCCATATCTCCTTTATCTACTAAACGATAATTATAAAACTTGGTATTGAGTCTGGGGTTTGTTTTTCTTGAAGCCCCTCATATCTTGAAGCCCTAAACTGTAGTTTAAACAGTTCAAGCCTAAATTCAGCACTGGTTCAATTCATTGATCAAAGCTAATCTTGACACAATTCAAGGCTTTTAACAAGGAGCCAGGAACAAGGAACCAACTTCAGCCTCATTCTTTGAAGACAAAAATGCAGGTGAGCTCTACAGAAATAGAAGTCTGTCCCTGAACCACACCAGCCCCAGGTTCTGATCATGGGCCTTTATTGAATCGCCCTGTCACTCGGATCAGCTGTGTGATGAGCAAGAGGGGGGGGGACGACACCTCCGTTTGCCATCAGAAGAATAGTTACACACACCTGTGGCTGCTCCCAGCTGTCCCCATTGCCCAAAGTGGGTGGAAGACAGCCCCAGCCCAGCAGCAGATACACAGAGAAGGGCCAGGCAACATAACAACCATGTCCCTTCGATAGCTCAGCTGGTAGAGCGGAGGACTGTAGAGGTATAGCCAAGGCCCACAGGGATCCTTAGGTCGCTGGTTCGATTCCGGCTCGAAGGAGACATGGTTTTGTGTCCGATGCTACATCCCGGGCACATTTTACAGCAAGGGGAACTCACCCGTCAGGGGTCAAGCCCCCGAGCTGAAGGTGGGTGGAAACGAAACGCAGGGGCCCCGCGCGGGGCTCTGAGCATGCTCAGTGGCATCAGCTGCGTCCCCCGCTGTTTTCCAGCCCAATCCTGTCCGCGCGAAAACTCGCTCCCCGTCATGTCACGCCCCGCCCCCACACGCCTGCCCGCGCGCCCGCTCTGGCGCCAGCCAGTCAGCTGCTGGCCCCGCCCCTCCCCCGCGGGAGTGCGCGCCTCGCCCCGCCTCCATCGCGTGCGGCGCTGGCAACCAATGGGCGCGCAGTCCGCGTGCGCAGATTCAAACGGCAGCTCTGGAGCGAGGCTGGGCGCGAGATTCGGCGGCGCGGACCAGCTCAGCGGGCGGCGGCGCAGCGGGGCTGGGCTGGGGGTGCAGGGCGGTGGGGCCGAGGAGGCGGCGGGAGCCGGGCACGGCGCGGTGCCTGCGGTGGCCGGGCGCGCCATGTCCCGGGCGCAGGGGGCCGGGCCGGGCCAGGGCTAAGAGCGACCCCGCAGCCGCCAGGAGGGCGGGAGCGGCAGCTACCCTCGCCTCCGCCTCAGGTGCTGCTGCCGGTGGCGCGGCCTCCCCGCGGCCCCCGCCCGCCGGCTCCCTATGGTGCGCCTCAAGGATGGCGAAGAGACCGCGCAGGTGAGTAGCCGCTGCCCCGCCCCCGTCACCTGTCACCGCCCGTCGGGCACTTCCCCCCTCCCCCATGGAGGTGGCGCCTGGTGTCCCGTGGGCAGCGTGGCGCCCCCCGGGGTCGCCGCCCGGCCCTGCCCTGCCCTGCCCGCCGCCTTTCTTCCCTGCCTTTCTGTTCCCTCCTCTTCCAAGTCCGTCCCTGGCGGTCGGCAGCGGTTCACCCTGGCTGGATAACCTGGAGGTTGATGCTGTGCGTGGAGGCCCCTGGCTGTCCACCGCCTTCAGGTCCTTTCAAGGCTGCAGGCCATGCAGTGCGAACCATGAATAGAGTAAGGCATGTCCAGCCTCCTAAAATTGAGGTGGGCAGCATCTGCTGAAGTGAACAAAAGCCATCTCCTGCTTCTTCAACTGCATCTTGGATGTGCATAAATATGGCATTAAGTTTGATTGGCGTTATATAATAAATAAATACGGTATTAAGTTTCACTGAAGTGAACTTGGGTTTGCAAAAGCTGGTGCTGTCACGTACATGTGAACGAACGCACACACACCGGCGTGCACACATGCCCCACATCATCTGTCATCTCCATTGGTCTCACACAGACCTTCCCTGTCCCCTCTCCTTTTACTTGAGACCCATACCCCATTCCCCAAACAAACATGTATGTCCTGGATTTGGGTAAATATGGTATTAATTTTCACTGAAGCAAACTTGGGTTTACACAATCTTGTGCATGTTTGCGAGCATGTGCTTTCTGTCTCTAGCTTGCACATACATGTGTCTTGTATTTATGCAAATATTGTATTGACTGAACTTTCACTCACTCTCCATCTCAAAAAGTGGGCTTCTTTTAAACGCCTTGTATGTTAAAATGTATTTGAATGCATAATATGAGAGAGTGAACACATGACCTTTCTTGAACCCAAGACAGCACAGTGTAAGGTCTTATTTAGTTAGTCTATAAATATGTGCATCTATCCTGCCTTTTGACAGACTTCATGCTAACAGGGCTGAATACCTCTCTCCACAGATTAGGGCAGCTTTCTATGCTTATTGTTGAGTAGCAGGCTTTTTCTCATGTGAACCCTAAACCAATGGGGGTAAGAACCATATTATGAACACCTGTCCACCAAGGAGTATGGCAGGACTAGGAAGAAAGATCCCACTTAAAAAGTTCTTAACCAGTGGTTCTCAAACTTTTTTAACTCAAGGCACCCCTCAGAAAATGGCAGATCATAGTTTTCAGTCAATTTTTGATTATAGGAAGGTAACAGAACAAGTTCTTCTGTTGCAAAGAATTCGAAAAAGACCACAAGAGGTCAGAGAGTTTTTAACGCTGAGGATTCCTATTTGAAAACTCTGGATTATCTTGTGAATCAGATTTGTACACCTGACATTCTGTGGTGTTTGTGCCATGTCCTGACTGAGAATCACTGGTGCATAGTGATACACCTTCACTGAAGGAGGTGACATAAATTTCTTGTTCCAGTTGGGGTTTATTAAATTTAGTGGAATTAAGCTGTTTTTGATTTTCAAATAATTTCAGTCCTTTTAAAAAAAAAGCCTTTTCATTTTGTATACAGCTTTCAGCTACCTAGAAGGGATCCCAAAGAATAAAGCCTTACATATTATTTTGAAATCTTATGGCTACTAAACTTACTTAAAAATAACTTACTGTCTTACTCTTGCAGATAAAGCTGTCTAATTTCAAACTGTTTCACTTTGTTAAAAATGTCTGTGATCATAGTACAGTTGAACATGAACTGAGATGGTATGGGTAATTGAAAACCATCTACCTGTATTAAATTTTGTTTTTAAAAAAATCCCTTGTTTACGTACGTAAATTGCATATTTTTGGACTCAATATATTGCAGTTCTATTCTAGTTAGTCAAGTCTGACAGTACAAATTATGTTTTTTGAGATTTGACATAAGGCCCACATATAGAAATGCATAAAATTTGGTTACGGTGTATATATAGACGCTGTTCTCTGTGAAATGTAAACGCTAGATTGGTCTTGGTAAACTACATGTGTCTTTATAGAACTCTCAAGTGTGAAGTTGTTAGCAGCCAGTATCAGCGGGGCCATGGTGACAGGCCTACTGTAGAAATTACTTCTTTCAAAAACATCTGTAGTGTCATTCATTTCTGGAATCTAGATATTCATTAAAAAAAGGCTTTTAGCATATGTATATAGAAAGACTTATAAATATTAACTAGATGTAAATGATCTAGTATTATATTCTTGAATCTGCACATAGCTAGCATTTATGTTAAAAAAAATACAAGCTACTTCATGCATTTCAAAAATACTAATTCTGAAACCTAACTATGATTGCTTATTCATAAGTATGGTTCTTTTCAGTGCTAGATTTTTCTCCAGGTTCTTGCATAATCTCTTGTTGTCTCTGACAGTTTACCTTGCGCCAAGTTCCAGCTGACTCCTAACTATTTTCCAATGCATCCAGTTTTTTTCATAAACTATATTATAGTATTATTATGTCTTTAAAAAGAGCAGATATGTGGCCTACTAAAGATGTAGGCCAGTGAAAAAATACTGAGTTTAATATCAAAATAACAATATGACCAATTGCATTTATTTTCATATTTCATTCAAGAAGAAATCTGTTTTAAGACAATCCAAAGATGCTTAAGAACTTCCTTTCACTGTACTAGACAGCAAGTAACATGTGGTGTTGCTACATAATTTTGGTCAGGCTTCCCACAGAGTACACAGTGTCTTGGCTATAATTCAGATGCAGATAAGCTTTAGTCTTGTTGCCTTTCCAAATAAATGTTACTCTCACGTTAAATAACTTGAGCCAGAAAAGTAATTCAAATGTCTAAGGTATTTAAAGGAAGGCCACTGTTTTAGATGATTGAGAGTGAGCGAAATTAAATTAATACCATATATTTACCCAAATCTTACTCCCCAGTAATTATAATGCATGGAAATTCTATACATGGAAAAATTATAAATTTGTTATAATTTTCCATGTGTCCAATTCAATTATTGAAGGATCGTCTTAAATTTATCCCCACCACTACTGTAGTGGGAAAAGCAGTTAAGAAAAGCATTGAGGCAACAGGAGGCAGTTGAGGGAGGGGGAGATGGTGGTGGACAGGAGCAAGCAGCTTCCTCCCTGCTGCCTGTTCCCCATGCCCCCACTTACTCCCTCCTGCAGCCTTTGCCCCCTGTCTATCCCCTGTTCTGTGTCTTCTGTTACTTAATTCATGTGCAGTGACCTGTTCTCTGTGGCCTGCTATTAGAAACTGCTTCAGGTTCAGTGGGACTTAAGTTTTTAAGCTGACTAGATGCTTTTAATGTTTTGCAATCTTTCTGTTTTATAATTTGTATTTTTAACTTATTTCAGGTTTAACCTGTATTGTAATAAATTAAGGGCTGTCTTATTTCACAATGATGACTTAATGAGTGTAACTTCCTTTTGTAAGTAGTGGGAAGGATTTGTTACAGTTCATAAAACATGAATAATATAAAATCTGCTTCATCTCTGTAAAACTGGTTTAAAATGAAGCTTTACTGTTTGTTTCTATACATTTTCGTTAAAAAATGCTTGCACTATAGTGAGACAATTCCTTGGAATATTGGAGCAAAATATGCAGAAGGCTAATATACATTTTACCTTACAACTAATCTGGCAGTAGTGATCTTTCTGAATGGGAACTTATTTCTGTTAGCAGGGATAGAACATTTGTACTTGAGTGTAATGCTGATACACAAAGACGTAATGAAGTGTGTCACAGGGTGCTGTCTAAGGGGCGCTTGGTTGGGACTGCTTTGGCCTTGTCTGGTCTCTGAGAGGGTCACCTGAAGCCAGCCCAAGCTTAGCTTCTAGAGCAAGGCAGGAGCCCAGGCTTCTTCATGCTCTGAGACCCCAGCCTTTCAGTCTCTTGCCTTATCTGGTTCTCCATGGCCCTGACTCAAGGAGCAAACATCCAGGTCTGCTCCTGAGAGAGGGATTTTGCCTCTTGTTGGGGTCAACCAGTGCAATTCCCAGTTCTAGGTACCACAGCAGTCTCTTCAGTAAAGGTATTTATTTGGGCAAAGTCAACCAGCCAAAGGTTCTCTGTCTCCTCCAGTGGGATTAAGCAGTCCCTCTGTCCCTACTCCAGCCTACATGGCCTTAAGCACTCACAGAGATGTTTCCTTTCCAGTCTTTCAGGCTCCCTAAAACTTTTCCACGTTCTCTGTCTCCAGACTTCAATGCCACGGAATTGCAAGGCTACTTCCCCCAGCCTGTTCCCCACCTCCAGGGTGTCAGACATTTCACCTTTCAAATGTCAACAAAGCCATTTAAAACTGTATTGGTGCTAAAGGTACATCTTATCTTGTCCTGCAGGTAGCAAACCCTGACATGGTGTGGCATGGCGTGAAAAAAACAATTTTTCACTTTAGGATAGACAACAGATCCCTAAATAACCACCTTTTGGGTAACAGTACAGGTTTTGTCAACACAACAAAAAAGCTTAATTATATTTTGCCATTTGGGAGAGAACAAGCAAACTGTAACTAGGTGTAGTTTTCAAGATTGAATTATGTGCCTTGTTCTGTAGCCCAAATAGAAGATCGTGCTATTGGATTTTGTAGGGCTCACATTGTAATAATTCATTAGCTAACAAAGAGAGATGAATTTAATGCATCACTAGGGGTAAATCTGCTTAATTTATTATATATATTTGAATGAGTCTGTTTCTTGTACCCTTGTCTTAATTAGTAATAGGATGCCTGCTGTCAAATTCAGATTCACATGTTTGTATTAGTTTTTAAATTACTTCAGATTTCTCTGTCATAAAAAAAGAAAGAAATAATAAAAGGGGGAGTGGAAACTTAAGGTATAGAACACCTCTGTACTCCCTTTGTGTGGCTGAATTTTTTTGACAAAGCTTGTAGTGTATCAGGATTTCTCCAGTAGATGGAGTATACTCACACTTAGTCTTCTGCTGCTTTTGGCTTTTTCTTTTCTCTTGACTACCAAGATAAGAGGGAGGCACCAGTGTTCAAGTTCTGCCTTCTTGTTTGTGTATCTATTATCATAATAAAGTTAAAAATATTTTTCCTGTAGTTTTGTAAGATGGGAGCATTTCCTTCTTGAAAGCAAGGCATTCATGACTTAAATTAGATTTTAACGATTCCATCCTCTGCGTGTGCGTGTGTTTCCCCCTTATTTTCTTTTTCCTTTTTCCCCTCTTTTATATTTCTTCTTTCGGTTCACCTTAGGGGTCCTTAAAAGGACATGTCTTATAACTTTTTGAATTATTTTTTGCAGCTCTTCAGCTTAAGCTTGTATAGCAAGAAGATTCAGGCCTGGTTCTGATCTGTGCTAAGCAGTAACTTGGCACGTAGTGAGTGAGTCTAGGTTCTTTGCTGACGTTCTACAAGACCAGCACCTTTTTGGAGGGCTGGATTTAAAAAGCATTATTAAATTAAAAATAGGTTATGAAAGACTTTTTTTTCTCTATTTTCAAGTTAAATAATGGATGGGCCCAAACTAACGGACAGTGTCCCTTTTCCCTGCATCATTACATTTTTAACTTAAGAAGAATGCCCACTAATTTGATTCTTAAACCCTGAACTCAAACTGCCATGTCCTATACGCAACCAGGTGCTAAATTGTTTTCTGTACAAATTAATCAAATTGAATTATGGAATTATGGGTTAGATGCTTTTGTGCAGCATATTTTGTCTAATGTATAGATAATACCTTGATCAATGTTACATGGTACTTTGAGGTTAAACAAATTTCATGCTTTGGATTTAAACCCAGAGGTTGAGGAATAGGTAGGATATCCCTTCTAGCGTTTAGTCCAAAAACAGGCTGATTGATTTACTGTTCTTTGAAGCACGGGCATCTGCAGCTTCTGGAGAGAGGCTAATGAGATGATAATGGTTTGGTCTTGGGTTTCTGTAAATTTTTAAACCTTGTTTCCACAAATTACTCAAATCATTGTATATTTTTTTAGCTATTGATGATTGCTGTTAGTTTAAAACCTACTTGTAACTTATTTGAACTGTTTTGATGTACTCTACAGTGAAGATGATGATGATGACCTTCAGTATGCAGATCATGACTATGAAGTACCACAGCAAAAAGGGCTGAAAAAGATATGCAACAGAGTAAAATGGACACGTGATGAGGTAATATCTCATGAGAAGCTTTGCTTCTATGTTAGTTATAATATATTTACACTGTATATTATCTTTTATAATTACAAATGCTGTAGTTCTTAGCTGATATTATGTCTTTAACAGGATGAAAAGTTAAAGAAACTAGTAGAACAAAATGGAACAGATGATTGGGCTTTCATTGCTAGTCACCTACAAGTAAGTGTGGATATTTTTTTTGAATAAGCCTTTTCTAATGAAGGTGTTCACCACACTGAGCAGTCAGAACTGTTGTGGTAGAGGTGATATCTTTCATTAGTCCAAGTAGATAGTGGCAAAAACATTTCTTTATTTGCAGGCTTTTGGGCTCATGTGCCCTTCCTCAGGTAAAGGAGAATGCAAAGATTGTAAAACTATCAGGGCTGATCAGGTGGTGGCTCACGCTGCATATGTGCTGTGAGGGATTAAGTTGCAGCCCCTTCTCCCTTGCTGCCCCTCACGATCGATTGATCTACCTGCAATAACAGCCAAAGCCTCCGGGTGACCACTCCCTCCTCTGGCTTACATTTTCTGCCTCTGTCCCAGGCATGCAGGGCAGACTAGCACAGCATGTGGATCTGGGGGTGAGCATAGGTGCATGGTTCAGCAGTGGGGTAGGGGGTGTCTCCACGGCTCCAGCCGGTGCACCTTGTGGGATATTCAGCCCCTGGGCACTTAGAAGTTGGACAGCTCTGAAATAATTTACCAAGTGCCTGTTTGTGCTATTAAACGATTTTCAGCTGGGCTAAGGTAGATAAGGCCGAGGTCTGTGAGAGTCTTGTCAAGTCAGACTAATATTGATTTGAAGCAAACTTGAAATGTGCAAGGAAGTAGCTGCATTTGTGAAGGACCAGTGCTACATTCAGGTCTGCCATTAGTTCTGAAATGAATTGCTGCTTTCTGTCAGCTGCAGCCTATGGGGCTGTTGCATTCAATTACAAAATAGGCTACTTCAATACAGTAACAAGTAAGTGGTAAGTGTAGATTGCACATGAGAGAATTTTGCTTGAAAGTAGAGGGATCAGGTTACTGAATAAAATGAGGATAAGGTGTTCTATATGAACTTGGTGGAAATCTGTGTACAGGAGCTGTGGGGAAACTAGCTTTGCACCAAGTTGGATACCTGTGGTCTGTCCTCAGCTGATCAGGTGTCAGTCAGTTTTTCAAATGCACCTCCTCATACTAAAAACCCTCTCTTGTTTAGGTCATAGAATCATAGAATCAATGAGTTGGAAGGGACCTAGACAGATCATCTAGTCTGACCCCCTGCCATGGGCAGGAAGGAGCCCTGGGGGTGGGAGGGGTCATAAGACCCCAGCCAGGTGCCTATCCAGTTTCCTCTTGAAGATTTCCAGGGAAGGTGAGAGCACCACCTCTCTGGGAAGCCTATTGCAGGCTCTGGCCACCCTTACAGTGAAGTAGTTCTTCCTAAACCTATCCTCCCTTAGCTTTGGCCGTTGTTTCTGGTGACTCCAAGGGGGGCCCTGGTGAACAGACTTTCCCTGAGTCCCTGCTGCTGGTCCCTGATAAGGTTGTAGGCAGCCACAAGATCCCCCCTCAGTCTCCTCTTGTGGAGTCTGAAGAGATTCAGGTCCCTCAGCCTCTTCTCATAGGAGGCCCCCAACCATACGAGTAGCCCTCCTCTGGACCCTCTCTAGGTTGTCCACATCCCTCTTGAAGTGTGGCACCCAGAACTGGACACAGTACTCCAGCTGCAACCTGACTAGTGCCACATAGAGGGGGAGCAAGACCTGTCTGGACCTGTTAGTGATGCCCCTGTTGATGCATGACAGGGTGTGGTTGGCTCTGCCTATTGCTTTGTTGCACTGGCAGCTCATATTCATTGTGGAGTTAATCCTGACTCCAAGATCCCTCTCTGCCTCTGTGCTGCTGAGAGGGGCAGCTTCTAACCTATAACCATAATGCTGGTTACCTCTCCCCAGGTGCAGCATTATGCACTTGTCCTTGTTGAACTGCATCCTGTTCAGATCCGCCCACTTCTCCAACCTATCCAGGTCTGCCTGGATGCGGTCCCTGCCTGCCGGTGTATTCACTTGACGCCACAGCTTGGTGTCATCAGCAAACTTGAACAGGGTGCTCTCCACAGCCTTGTCCAGGTTGCTAATGAAGATGTTGAACAGCACCGGCCCAAGGGCGGAGCCCTGAGGGACTCTGCTGCCCACACCCTCCCAGATCAACATCGACCCGTCTACCACCACCCTCCGGGTGCGCCTCTGGAGCCAGTTTGCTATCCATGTGACTATGCATTTGTCAATGCCGCAGTCCCTCAGCTTGCCCACCAGAATTGGTGGGACACTGTGTCGAAGGCCTTCTGGAAGTCCAAGAAGATGACATCGACTTCCTCCTTCACATCTAAGCTCTTTGTTACCTGGTC
>NW_017728886.1:210302281-210316088 GCF_001723895.1 Crocodylus porosus | reverse complement strand
GGGGGACTCGCATCCTTCCTGGGCCTCTATGCTATCACCCAAGAGCACCCCATTGTCAGCAGACAGGAACATGGAGGCAAAGAACTTGTTAAAGAGTTCTGCCTTCTTGCACATCTGTCACCAGCTGCCCTGCCCTGTTACCCTGAGACTTCTTCTTGCTACCTATATACTTGAAGAAGGACTTCTTGTTATCCTTAATCCCAGAAGGTAATCTAAGATCCAGTGCTGCTTTAGCCGCCCTTACCAAATCCCTACAAGCTCATTTTGACCCATCAGCTCCTTTCCTTGTTTGAACATCTATTTCAAACACTGGACTATGGAGGAAATGGGGATTGGCTGTATTGCTGGAAAATCACTGCCACTGGAATCATTGGCTTATCACATTTTCCCTAGTTGGTTTTCTGATGAAGAAAAGAAGAGTAGTGGCGGCCAGGGAATGATGTGATCTAGCCCACATGAAACTAGCTACATGAAACAGCTGATGCTAGTGCTGGTATTGGTGGTCTTGGAGATCAGCTGATGAATTATTCTTCTGTAGTGATATAGTCTTTTGGTGGCATAATTCACAGATTTTATGCAGTACAGTTAATTTATGGCTTATTTCTTATGCAAGGCCTAAAGAGGGTGGTACATCAGTTCCAGAAGTGGTGTGTTTATGCTATGTGCTCTTACAGAATCGGATAGTGCTGCTGGATACCAATACCTTTCTAAGGAGTTTGCCAAGAAAATTAATTTGGAAAATAAATGGCAAGGTTATTATCAACTTTGAAACCCTGGCCCCCCCAAATGCTAGAATTTTTAAAAAGTGAATCAAGAGTTTAGTTTCTTGGAGAGATGCATCAATTGCTTTATTTATGCTTTGAATGGACGATTAGTCAAGTGACACTTGCTAGTTTCAGCAGCCATGAGGGTCAGTTTCAGAAGCGTAAGTGATGGCATAGAGCAGTGGTTCTCAACCTTTTTGGACATGAGGCACCCCTCCCTAACTTTTGTCAAATATTAAAAAACTGATTGGTTTTATATATTGTAGTGCTTAGTTACTAATTTATGGTGGGGCTGGGCTGTAGGGATGGGGGATCATGCAGGCAAGGACAAGCCTGTGCTTGACTTATCTGCTTATCTTCTTATACCTCAGGGTACCCAGAAAGGATCTGGCAGCACCCCAGGGTATCTTAGCACCCTAGTTGAATCGCTAGCGTAGAGTAATCATCCATGCTTTTGGAAGTGCCATTGAGGCAATCCATTCTATCTTAGGTCATCCTTAACTCAGTTAATCATTAATGCTGGAAAATACCTGTCTAAAGTGTTGATTATAGCTCGTGTGTAAAAAGTATGAAGTGTTAACTTAAAACCAAACAGAATACCCCTCCTCCCCCCACACACATGCTAGGCTGTCTAAATAGTAGAAGTGTCAAAATAAAATATAATTAGAGATGATATAAAAAAAATCTGAGTGAAATAAAATTCATCTTTTAAAATTGCATGGCTGATTACCTTACTTTAAGTGGAATTTAAGCTTGCAAAGCTGTTGAGCATGTGCAGCACATACTGCCTGTGTTTAGATTTGTGAAACCTTTATGCATTTGAACTTTAGGATGATTCATATGTCTAAATATGGATATTATAGGATGAATTATTGGGCACCCAGGTGTAAAAATTTTTGCTGTCGTCTTTCCTCTTCTGCTACTCTTTAGTTTAAATTCCCTCCCAGAAAAAAAGTTTAGTTATACGTGTGAAGGCAACAATGGAGACGTTTGATTGCATACGTAAATCAAAATATATGGTAATACAGTCTCAAAAATACAAAATGGGTTGGAGTATGACCAAGCGCAATGTATATGTGGAGTTACATTGCAGAAGCCTAGTTAAAATTTGTAAATTGTTCCCAATGTATAGAAAGTGTTTTTGGAGGTAGAGGACAGACAGTAGTTTTCCATGACACATGGGAGTGAAGGATTTTCCTCCCCCCTCTAAAATAAAACAAAAATATGCAAGAAGGAAATGAGTCAGAATTGAGGACAGTAAGAAGGGAAACCACCCCACCCCACTGGCCGATGTAAGCAGGCAGCCCTGTTTGGAAGTAACTTAATCTTTGAAGAGATCTTTCTATAGAAAGAATTGGGAGCAGACTTTCCCTCAAAAATAAATGTTCACTTAAATGTGACCCACAGAGAGGAGAAATTCCATTTGTGTCCTTTTGATGCATAAAGGTGTGAAATAATTTTAGTTCTTTTCCTCATAGTTGTTCATTCACAGGAATTATGACATTGGAAGAGACTGAGAATTTAGCAGTACAGAGCCAGATTTTCAAGAGTGCTTTTTTGGTAGAAATTTTTAAAAGGAGATTAACTTGCTCTTTATTTCTGGGACAAAGCACTGGTATAGTTGCTCCCTAGCGGAGGGCAGGCACCAAGCCTGGAAGTGCTGCAATACCCAGTCAGTGCATGGAGTGAAATAAGCTCTGAATCGTTCTCCCAGCTCCAAAAATTAATTTAATATTAAAGTCATTTCATCAAGGATGTATCCATTTAAAATCTGTTCTTATCAGTTTAATAACATTATTAGAGAATATTAAAAATAATAGTTAATTACATACCCTTGTACAACTGGAAGAGAATGTAGGATCCTGCAAATAGTAGCTACATAATATATAATTGATATATGTTGACACAATCTAAGACATGTAGTTAGTCATGCAGCCTACCTTAGCTTGGGGTATAGGGCTTAAGAAGTTCTAATGCCATGATCTTAAAACTCATTAACATTCAGTGCTTACACCTCTAGTGAATTAAAATCATGATACATGGTTAGGGTAAACTTGAGACTAATACAACCAACATAATTTTAAACATGGCAGTCCTTGCTTGTATTGAGAACTAGCCTATCTTTAACGTCACGTTTAAGTATTTTCTGCTGTAGACAAGCTCAACTGCACCTAAATCAAAGTGATGATAGGTACTAGGTGCTGAGCTGAATACTCCTTAAAGTTGGGCTGCTTCGATAATTGCATCAGTCTCCCACGTTACCCTTCATAGCTCTATATACATGTTGTTAGGTGAGTTCTAATCCTTCAGCCCATATGTGCTGTATTAATGGCAGACAAGGTCTACTGTGGCATGTTCCACTGGTGTAGGTATTGGTTTGTCTGCCTTTAAAGATTTGTACTGTTTCAACTGCATTGATTAGTCACTGATGTGAATGTTAGTCCCAAAAAACCTCAGAAGTGTCTAAGTAGGACCTGACCTCTTTTGAAAACTTGCTCCTGACTTTTTTATGCTTTTTGACTTTTTAAAACTCTTATTTTTCCTGGTTAATACAATGTTAGTTAAGTATGACAATATTTTATTTGTTTTTCCAGTTGAGATATAGCTATTAAAACTAAATGCTTCATAGTTTCACAGTCTTGTAACTAGCTGGAAGACAGAACTCTGTTTTAGAAAATCAGCATTCTGTCTTTTCAAGAAGGAGCTAAAGTTAGACATATGAGTTAAATTTTCCAGCAACATGAGAGAAGATCAGCTTTCTTACTTAAAAGAAAATCAGGGTGAGGGGGAGATTCTTTTTAAAAATATTTTCAGCCTGTTGGTCATGAATTAGCAAAAAAGAGGAACAAGCTCTGTTTATGAACAGAAATACTGTACATCCTTTGAGTCACCTAAAATTGGATAAATAAAACAGGAGATGTGAGGTCATGAGAGAGAACTTGAGAAAAGTTCAGAAGATGAAGGTAAAAGTTTGGTTCTGAGGCAGTGGAAGTAGGTGACTGTAGTTGGAGAGAAAATCATTCGGTTTTCTAAAACTTATACTGAAATAGAAGAGGATGTTGATTTAAAAGAAAACGAGTTAGCATTAAATATTTGCTTGCTTGTACCCTCCTCCTATCCCCTGGCCACCCCTTAATATAAAAAGTTTTTGGAATAACCTTTTAATGGTAATCACTTAGTTAATTCAATATTACATATGGTATTTATCAAAATAGTTGCTGCTTGAAAATGGTTTGGAAAGCTATACAGATGTAAGGGATGTGTTTAAGGATAGTATTTAGCTAAATCACTCTTCTAAAATAATTTCAGAATCGTTCAGATTTTCAGTGCCAGCATCGGTGGCAGAAGGTCCTTAACCCGGAATTGATTAAAGGTCCCTGGACAAAAGAAGAGGATCAAAGGGTAAAGGAACTGATATTATATTGTGCTCATTTATCTTTTTTTCCCTCTATTAAAAGCTGACTACCAAGAAGTTTGTATTTGTCTTCTCTCCGTAAATACCATGGCTTGGGTATCAGCACCAGATAATATATGCAAACTAATAACACTGGAATTTTCATATGGAATGTCTCCCTGAGTTTTTAAATTCCCCTTGGTCATTTGTTAGTTGAACAGATTTCCTTGCTTTCTGAATAGACAAGACATCTGTTCTGAAGATCATAGGCCAGAATCAGGCCTGTTTTAAATTTTGTGTCTCTCTCAAACTGGAATAAGGGTGGGTTTGAAGAAAATGGGTTCTGCTGTCATGTATAAGGTATGTGAAAAGCTTTAAAAAGTTTGGGGTTTTGTGGTAAGAGGATTTAGGTTTGTTTGTTCTGTCTGTTTTGCTCGAAACTGGAGCAAAACTTGGGATGCTTGACATGGCATATACCAAATATCTGAAATCTGAACATAAGTGATGCTTCTAAATTCAGATTGCTTGTTTAAATGTTTTTGTTAACATAAACTGCTTTTAAAACCTATTTGATCTCTGAATAGAGTTTGACTTGCATAGTATCTAACACCCGGGGTATTCAACCCAGCCTGTGGACCATATCCACCTCCTGGAGCTGTCATCTGGCCCACGGGGCTTCCCATGGGTCTGAAAATTTGGTGGTGAGGGAATCGTTGCAGCATGAATTACCACTCCCCTAGTGACAAATTTCTGGACCAGGAGGGAGCTTGGTGGGCTAAATTGGGTGTGCAAGGTCAAAAAGTTGAATACTACTGACATAGTATGATAAATCTCAACTTTTACTGGCCCAGAACCAGCAATATTGAGCAAGAATTCTCAGCGAAGCTTATTGACCTGAAAATAGGACCTGACTTACGAGACTCTACTACTTCCTGTTTTGGAGCCAGTTAGTGCAAGGTGTCTCAGCATAGCACTGCTTTGTGCCTTCTACTTGCACCCTAACTTCGCCAGAAGATATTTTTCTAGGGTTGGGGTTTCTCTATAATATAATAAGTCTCCTCCAATTTGAGAAAAACGAATTAATTAAAACATTCTGAGGCCTGGAACTTTTACAAAATTACTTATGAAACTGAGTCACATCTGGTTGTCTCTGTGAACCTGTTGTGTATGAGAGCATTTATTTGAAAATCTCTTTTGTTGGGGTGTATTCACAGAGAGGAATGCAAATCTTTTTTTTCCGGCAGACTTTTCAAATACTGTCATGATTTGATTTGTCACAGGTTATTGAATTGGTTCAGAAGTATGGTCCAAAACGCTGGTCTTTAATTGCAAAACACCTGAAAGGAAGAATAGGCAAGCAATGCAGGGAGAGATGGCATAATCATCTCAATCCTGAGGTAAAGAAATCTTCATGGACAGAAGAAGAAGACAGAATAATTTATGAAGCTCACAAGCGCTTGGGAAACCGGTGGGCTGAAATTGCTAAGCTTCTTCCTGGAAGGTGCTTTTTAACTTTCTTTTTCTCATTAGCACTTGAAATTCAGTCCTTATGGAGTTCTTTCCAAAATCTATGTAATTTAGAAAGCTATGTAATTTAGTCTAAATATGAACCATTTTGAAGTGTGCCAACATTTGAAAATTTTGCTTGAAAACTCCCTTCCCCCAGTGAAGCTTAGCCCTTCCCATTAGCAATTTCTTATAGTTAACTAATGCAAATAATGAGAAGGGTGCTAAAACAGTTTGTGATACAAGCTTTAAATGAGTTATTAGTTAGGTATATTTATCCAATAAATAAGATATTTAGGCCACTCCAGGGCAAAAATATTGCCAAGCTATGGTATGCCTATTTTTATATTTTAAAGAGATCCATAAATATTATGGAGAAATATATACTGGTATTTTTTTGAGTATCAATACATTTAAAAAAAAACAAAAAAACCCTAAACAAATGTAAATGGTAAATCTCACTAGAACTCTAATATTATAAAAAATGAGGCTCTGTTTCTTATCTGGCATCTCATTTTTATAACCTTTTCCCCATAGTGTACCTAATCTTCAATACATTCTGAACATCTTGTTTGTATTAGTTATAAATTATTTGCCCAGATAACCAGCTCCAGTTGAACTATTGGTATAAGTGCTCAACAGTGTAAGTAATGGACTCACTAACTGTTCATTTCTATTATATGTCCTGAAATATAGTCTAAAAGCCCACTTAATTCTTATGTTATTCTCACTCTAAGACTACTCTTGACTTCATTGATGCTATTTGAGCTAGGTGACACAGCATGAGTAACAACAAAAAGATCTAGCATAAATGTACTATAATTAGATGAAAACTCCTGATATATTTGTGTGATTGTAGTTTTTCTATTTCTTTAAATTTCTTACGTTATAGGACGGGTTGGTGATCATTTTTTGAGGGTGTGAGCTGCCCTTTGTGACTCAGTGCTCACTGAAGGCTGCAAATCTCCACCTCCCTAGCATGACCAGCTGCCTACACTTACCCTTACTGCTGTTCTCTAATCCCTCTGCAGTAAGTGTAAGTGTAGATGTGGTGGAGCCAGCAGGCTTTGCAGTGCAGGGGAGCACTGTGAAGGGGATGGGCAGCACAGTGCAGTTCCATGAGGTTGATTTAATAGATTTCATAGATATTAGGGCTGGAAGGGACCTCGTAAGATCATCAGGTCCAGTTGCCTGCCCAAGGGGCAGGAAGTCATAGATTCATAGAAGTAGGGTTGGAAGGGACCTTGTAGATCATCAAGTCCAACCCCCTGCCCTGGGCAGGAGAGAAAACTGGGCTCAAATGACCCCAGCCAGGTAGACATCAAGCCTCCTTTTAAAGACCCCCAGGGTAGGAGCCGTCACCACTTCCTTTGGAAGTTGGTTCCAGATCCTAGCCATCCTGACTGTGAAGTAGTGCCTTTGGATGTCTAGTCTAAACCTACTCTCTAATAACTTGTGACCGTTATTCCTTCTTACCCTGGGGGGCACTAGGGGGAACAAGGTCTCTCCCAAACCCCGCTGGTCCCCTCTAGTGAGTTTATAGACAGCCCCCAGGTCCCCCCTCAGCCTTCCCTTGCGAAGGCTGAATAGGTTAAGGTCCCATAGCCTCTCTTCATAGGGTCTGCCCTGCTGTCCCCAAATCATGCGGGTGGACCTCCTCTGGACCCTCTCAATCCCTCCTGAAGTGCGGTGCCCAGAACCGAACACAGTACTCCAGCTGTGGCCTGACCAGTGTCGCATAGAGGGGGACGATCACCTCCCTGGCCCTGCTGGAGATGCATCTGTGGATGCACGACAAGGTACGGTTGGCCCTACTGACTGTGACCTCGCATTGTCGGCCCATGTTCATCTTGGAGTCAATAATGACTCAGATCTCTTTCTGCCACCGTGCTCTTGAGGAGGGAGTTTCCCATCTTATAAGTTTGCTGCTGGTTCCTACTGCCCAAGTGCAGCACCCTGCACTTGTCAATATTGAAACCCATCCTATTTTTGTTAGCCCACCCCTGTAATCTGTCCAGGTCCTGCTGTAATCTGTCCTTCCCTACTAGTATGCCCACCTCACCCCAAATCTTGGTATCATCAGCAAATTTAAACAGGCTGCTTTTCATCCTGTCATCCAAGTCACTAATAAAGAGTGCGGGCCAAAGGACCGAGCCCTGGAGGACTCCACTGCCCACCTCCCTCCAGGTCAAAAAAGACCCGTCCACCACCACCCTCTGAGTACGACCCTTCAGCCAATTTGCTATCCATCTGACTGTGTAGGCATCAATGCCACAGTCACCTAGTTTTTCAATGAGAATGGGGTGGGTGACGGTGTCAAAGGCCTTGCTGAAGTCCAGAAAGACTACATCCACCATGACACCTGCGTCCATTGCTTTTGTGACCTGATTGTAGAAGGCATTCAGGTTGGTCTGACAGGACCTGCCCCTAATGAAACCGTGCTGGTTGCCCTTGAGCATCAACCCTGCTGCTGGCCCATCAGAGATGTGCTCCTTGATAATCTCAAAGAGTTTCCCCAGGATTGAAGTAAGACTAATGGGCCTATAGTTGCCTGGTTCCTCCCTCTTCCCTTTTTTAACAATGGGGACCATGTTGGCTTTCTTCCAGTCATCTGGCACCTGGCCAGAGCATCACGAGTGCTTGTAAAGCCATGCCAGAGGCCCCGCAATAACCTCTGCATATTCCAACACCCTGGTGTGGAGAGCATCTGGACCTGCTGATTTGAACACGTTCAGCCCCTCCAGAAGTTCTCTAACCTGGTTCTCCCCGACCTTAGGCCTGGTGGCACTTCTCCTGAGTCCGTCTGGAATCTTGGTTGGGGAGTCCCTGCACAAGAAAATGGAGGCAAATAATTTGTTAAAGAGGTCTGCTTTCTCTTCCGGTGTGCAGCCACCAAATTACCAAGCATATCCTGCAGGGGCCCCACATTACCTGGTGCCTTCTTCATTCTCCATATATATTAAAAAAAGGACATTTTATTATCTTTGATCCTTGACGCTAGCCCTAGCTCCATATCTGCCTTAGCTTTTCTAACAGCCCCCTTACAGACCTAAGCGGTGGAGGCATACTCCTCTTTGGTGATAGGGTCAAAGGATCCCAGCAAATAAGTGTCCAAATATTTCTTGAATCCAGAGTGCACTGTCTCTTGGGGGAGTCTTTTGCAGGTCTTAGGGGCTCAGACAGTAAAGAAGTCTTTTCTTATGTCCAGCCTAAAATGGTCTTGCATGAGTTTATGACTCTTGAACCTTGTCATCCCTCAGGGTGCTCTGGTGAGCAGACATTCCCCCAGATCCTGATGCACGTCTCTGGCTTGAGATGCATCAGTAGATGCAAGGCAGAGTTTTGTTTGCTTTGCTAGTTGCGGTATTGCAATGGTGGCTCATGTTCATCTTGTGGTCAGTCATGACCCCCAAGTCTCTTACACTCACTAGCAGCACAACTGAAGCATTGCCAAGCCTATAAGTGTGATGCAGGTTCCTGCCCCCTGCTCCCCAGGGTTAGCACCTTGCATTTCTCCATATTGAATGCAATCAGGTTTTCATCTGCCCACCTTGCTAGTCTGTTGAGGTTGGCCTGGATCATCAACCTATCCTCAAGTGTGGATATTCTTCCCCAAAGTTTGGTGTTGTCAATGAACTTAGCCAGTCCACTTCTGACACCAGTGTCCAGATGGTTTATAAAGACTTTAAAGAGTACAGGTCCAAGAATGGAGCCTGGTGGGACACCACTAGTCTCTGAGTGCCATGTCGAGTTGGTTCCATCAACTACCACTTCCTGGGTTCGACTTCAGATCCAGATATCCAAATTTCTCCCGTGCCAGATTCTGGACCTCTTTGTAGGCTGGATCTAGCTTATGAGCCATAAATTGCTGACCCCTGTTTGTTTTACCTCTTTCAATATTTGAAAAGAAAAAATAAAAATTCAACATCATCATGTGATATCTGACTGTTTTTGAGGTATCCAAGAAAAAGGTCTTTCAGATGAACAGAGCTGACCAAGGAAAATTTTGAGGCTTCAGTTTTACAGGAAATTGATATCTTCTCAATTTGGAAATTCAGGATAAAAATGCCTCCTTGTCATGTTTTGAAAAGAAAATATATCTCCAGGAACCTGCTGACTGAAATCAACATTCTTGTTAGTTTCATTACTGGTTATTAACAATGTAGATTTTCAGTCAGCAGTTGCCAAGACATTCATTGTTTATGGCTTGGGGGAAGCTCCATCTTGTGGGATTCCTCAGTTTCAGGTCTGTCCTTAGGTTCTGGACCCTGAAAACCCACAAAGAACTTCTGGAACCATGGCTCTGTAGCAGAGAATTTGGAAGCCCTAAGAAGGAGGGGCTGTATGCAGCTCTGGATCCTAGAAGGCCTGTGGTACTGGGTAGTCGGTGCTTTCTAAAGTCTAGATATGCCTGGAAGCCCACTAGGGGACCAGGTAACTTCTGTGAGAATTGCCTGAGATCTGATAAAAGTTGGAGGAACAAGAGATGACTCCACAATTATTCTGTGAATCAACATTTTCCAACTGTTTCCTGCTTTGTTGGAAAATGTTATGACCAGTTTTACCTGCCACTTAAAAGAGCAAAAAAACATGAGATAAGTGGAGAAATTTACAAAATCTGTACAGTTACATAACTGCTGTACTTGCTCCTAAAATATTATTAAATTATCTTCCTGCAACATGATTTTAGGACAGACAATTCAATCAAAAATCACTGGAATTCCACTATGCGAAGAAAAGTGGAACAGGAAGGGTACTTACAAGATGGCATTAGGTCTGAGCAACCTAGTTCATCAAAACTTCAACACAAACCCTGCGTCAGTGTGGAACACTTGCAAACTCCAAATCAGTTTTACATACCAGTTCAGGCACATGTAAGTATCATAAAATTTGCATACAAAAATTAATTTATCCTAGTGTAGAAAGGTATACTGTAAGCATACCGTAAAATTGAAGATGGAAAGGAACACTATCAATTTAGATTTGACTTCAAGGTTTGTAACAAGCAATGTAAAAAACCTCAATATGACACAGAATATTTCGAAGATTTGTTTTTAAATTCATTGGATTTCAGTTGCCTTTAAATTGAAACTCTCTTACAAGTGTTTTTTTAACTGGAACCCTACAAGTGTAAGAACTTGGAAGGGAAGCTGGTTTCTCTGTTTCACAGTTTACTTAGCATGAAAAAGAGAATCGAAGTCTTAGCAAAAAACACACTGAGTTCAATTTAATGATTATCAAGTATTACTGATGTAAGGAAGCATATTTATTTAAAATATTTAAAAAATGAAAGTTGCTTTCAGATGTAATAGAATTGCCTGTTTCACCCTTCTGTTTTTCAGCCAGTGGTTCTCAATCGGGGTGATGTGGTACTCTTGGATCCTGTCAAGGGTGATCTGAACTACCATGCAATGTTAGCACTGTTAAGTGTGTTGTGCAAACATGATTCACAAGATAAACTCAAATAAGAATCCATAGCATCAAAAACATTTTGACCTGTTGTAGTCTTTCTGCGTTCTTTGCAGCCTATGCCATGGTTCTAACAGGGGATGCCTTGAATCTAACAAGGTTGAGAACCTCTGGTTTAAGCCAAAATCTAGCTACCCAGTTTTGAGATGCAATAGTTTTCAGTTTCCAAATTATTCTTTGGGTATGAAAACAAATTAATTTGCAAAATGGAAGATTCTTGAAATGAAGCTAACTTTCAGTCACTTTAGTTTTTTTTTAACCTGTGGTCAAAACTATAGTTCTCAGTAATATTAAAACAAAAAATTTACAAACTGCTCTATAAACATAATTTTATAATGTGTAAAGGTGATTTCCTATTTTGTTTAGATTCCAGGATACCAATATGCATCATCGGAAGGCAGCTGTATAGAACATATCCCAGCTTCTGCCAACTTTATTCAGGTAATTTCATGTATAATAGCCAATAAAAATCTTTATGCCAACTTTAAGACATCACTTGATTCAGTTAAATGATCAGTATTCTACTTTAGACTCCTTTACACAGGTGCAGCTCCAGCAACTATCAGAGTTTGTCATGAAGACAGTCTGTGTGGAATTAGACAAGCAAAAGCTTAACATGCTGGTGTCCTTTTAGTGTATTCTGTAGTACTATTGCTCCCATAGGTACTTTCATTAGAGGTAGAAGAGTGGAATTTTAGTAAAGAAACCTACTATGCTTACTGATGTAAACCATACTAGTAACTTGAATATTACAAAGCTTTTGTCTGTATTGAGCATTGGAATCATGTTAAAACTGTTTGACAACCTTATTCTAAAATGGGTGTCAAGCATGGTTTTTGTAGTTTCCATTTCTGCTTCCACTACGTGCAGGATGAAAAAGTAGAAATCTAGATAATAAATGAAAGCTTTGATTATGTGCTGCAAAAGTAACAGCTTCTTTCTAAAATAACCGTTTCAGCAGCCATTTATTGATGATGATCCTGATAAAGAAAAGAAAATAAAGGAACTTGAGCTGCTGCTTATGTCAGCTGAGAACGAAATCAGAAGAAAGAGAGTATCATCTGTAAGGACTATATTTATATAAGTAATCTATTGCATTTGCTTTTCTGAGTTTAAGAATTAATCTGCAATTTTAGCTGTTGCTGTTTGCATAATGGGATCTTTTAATCTACTGCTCTAAAAGTGATCGTACTTGGCATCCAGGGTGGAATTCAATTTGAAGCATACACATTATTTTGTTTAATAAATTATTTTTAATTTGAGATTAATTACTGTTAGCCTAGTCATAAACTTTCTTCAGAATCTAAAGAGGTAACTTTTAAATACCTTGATTGACCTGCTACTTTTTTCAATCAGAATTTAATACCCAGTCCAGCAATTTAGTAATCTTGTTGGCTTCAAAGGGATAACACATGAGTAATGACTACAGAGTTGTATGGATATACAGATGGAAATGAAATATGCTTATTTCCTTAAACTTTTTAGTTTATCAACAGACATAGTGAAAAATCCATATGATTTGTCCAATATAATCTCTACCACCGACTTGCACAAAATAAAGTGAACTTGCACCAAAAAAAGTGAAAATTTCTGGTCCTGATGGGGGGTGCTGGAAGAAACTAAGGCTGTGTGTTTATACTATTTAATGCTAACGTATCCCTAAAAGTTTTTGAACAATTTCTTTCTTTTCCGTTTTTGTAAAGCAAACCTTAACCTGGAGTGGGGGAAGTAATGAAGTCATATTTGCAGATGACACAAGTACTTAGGCCATGGGCATATGTTGCACTTGTGTTATAGAAGTTAAGCAGACAGGTCTGCATGTGCTCTGTACACTAAAGAAGCGGCAAAAGGACCAGAGATGTCCATTTTCCTACCCTCCCCTTCCCAGGGACCAGAGACTGCAGTGTACTTCCTGACAGGCTTCCCTCCCTCAATGGTAGGGAGCCACAGGACCAAGTAATGCTGTTACACTCCCTAGCGGAAAAGCATGCCATTTTATACCTTCACTGTGACTTTTTTTGGTAGCACGCCACCTGGGGGTTCATGTCTGTCCATGCTTCTAGTGCAGTGCTTCCCAAACTTTTTTTTCCTTGGCATGACCCCATTTATGTCCCCATTTCCTTAGCATGACCCCATTTACTCAGCATGGTCCCTCACTCCCTGCCCACAGACCTGTGGAGGGGGGAAGGATGTGGGCTGTCCGTTTCAGGCTTGGGGCTCTGCAGACCAGTGGGCACTACCCAGAGCAGGATGGAGGGAGTGTTGCACCATGTCATGCACTGTCATGGGTATCAAGCTGAGGTGCCCCCTGCTCACTCAGCAGCAGCATGAGTACAACTGCACCACTGCCATACCTCACTTTGGCAGGCATGGTGGTGTAGCACTGCCTCCCAAAATGGGTCACACCCACTGGGCTACAGATGCAGCTGCTGCTCAGAGCTGGTACAGCCCAGCTGCAGCCCCACACCCCACTGTAGGAGGAGGAATCTTGGGGCACATTTATTGTGACCCCATCTGCTGACTCTGGGACCTCCCGCTTTGCCCAGTCAGGGGCATGGGCCGAGGTGGTCAAGGGCTCTAAGGGCCGCCACGCCAAGGCCCCTCCCTCACCGGAGCTTAGCAACAGGTTCGCACCTCTTGCAGCCCCAGCAGAGCCTGCTCAGTTGCCAGCTCC
>NW_017728886.1:210301706-210301826 GCF_001723895.1 Crocodylus porosus | reverse complement strand
TTGTAGAATCATAGAAGTAGGGTTGGAAGGGACCTTGTAGATTTTCATAGACATCAGGGCTGGAAGGGACCTCGGGAGATCATCAAGTCCAGCCCCCTGCCCAAAGGGCAGGAAGTCAGC
>NW_017728886.1:210294874-210301606 GCF_001723895.1 Crocodylus porosus | reverse complement strand
GCTGTATTCCTGGCAATGTGCCGTGTGTGCCTGACCTCCCCCCACCTCCCTGCATCCTGCTCCCTGCAGCCCCTTGAAGGCTGAAACTCTGCCAGCCTGCAAGGGGAAACTTGCCATTTCCTGCATTTTTCCACAGTGAATGGAAAAACCAGATACCTGCACGATACTGAGAATCTGGGACCAATGCTGTCCTGGAGTCATGCAGCCTGGGACTGGGACTTGATGTTCCCATTTTGTGACTGTACCACCCAGTTAGGGACAGGTGATTACCCTACCATCTTCTGGTAGGGGGGGAGGTTGGGCCCTTGGGCCCCCACATACTTGGTGCCTATAGGCAGGACTGCAGAAGGAATTTCAGATATGGGCAGGACCGCAAAGAACCTGGATATGTAGGAAACACTATTGCAAATGAGTGCTCCTGATCAAATACAAAGGAATCTGTGTTTACCCTGTAAAGTTCTAAATTATAATATCAAGAAATACTTCCAGCAAGAGGCTGCTTTTTGTAAACCTATGCTTGATGCCTGCCCTTTTCTTGACCACAGCTGCACAAAGTTACAATGGATAAGAAATGGAGTAGACTAACCCAGCACTGGTGTCTCCATTTTAAAAATGATATCGCAGAAGAGGTTTGGAGAAAAGTGGTGAAAATAATCCAGGGCCTGGAAAATGCTGTTCTGAAAAGATGAGGATTGTTTACTGGAGAAAGCAGAAGAGGGAACGGGACATGATGAAAGTCTGAGTTACAGTATTTCAGTTACATTCTTAGTTCTATTTAGTTTGTACTCAGCGTTTCCTTACAAGGAGCATTCTTATATCTTCTAAAGATTCATAAGTTCTTATATGCAGTTCACTATGACTTTGTATTCCAAGTCATTGGTGTGATATCTTTTATATGCTGTTAACTCTCACCTAAATCAGCAAAGTAAGAACAGGAACTTCTCTTTTCTTTGTATTAAAATGCAAGAACAGGGCTAGAAATGGACATCACTAAATGAAGCATATCAACTGTGCCAGCACAAAAGACTTTGCCCATTGCTGTGCAGCACAAACAGGCAAGACAGTGGGCAACATGTTTTTCTGGGTCTTGAGGAGCCTTGTCTTGCAAACCTTATAAATTCCTGTGCAGGATCAGGCCCCTCAAACTCTGGGAGCTCCTGCCTGACTTTTCCCACTTACCAGTATGTTCTCCCAGGATCTCTGGGGCACTTCCTGTTAAGCAGGGTAGGTTGGGCAGGTGCTCCCAGGGCTTAAGGGCCGTGATCCTGCCTGGGAATTCCTAGGCTTCTCAAACCCCCAGAACACCTTCCTGGGGCAGCTGGAGAGTGTGGGCAGCTTTGGGCTGCTGGTGCTCTCCCATCGCAAAGTAGACAGACATTCACTGCTGAAGAGTGGCACAAATTGGTATCACCTTTGTCGTGGCATGACGAGCGATGTAGACATCTTCATGGTGGCACAAAGACCAAGCAAACATTTTTAAGGTGGCACAAAATGAACAAAAGTAACAAAAGGCCATATCGCTTTCCACCCCTAGGGATTGTCTGGTGGAAGTGAAAAGGCTGCAGATTAAAAACAAAATGAATGTAACATTTAACTGCACAATGGAAGTTGACCCAGAAAGTTGATCCAGGAACTTGGCATATTTCCAAAAAAGTTGATTACTAATATGGTTATCAAGACTATCCAGTTACATCTCTTCTAAAGCTTCACCCATGAATAAATTGCATGCTTCAAGGTTTAAGGTGTTCTCTTATGTCAGGATACTTGGGTAGCTGGGGGAAAGGGAGGAAGAGGCAGGGAGAGTAAGAACTGATTATTCCATGGCTGCATAATGTAGGGTTCTTCTGAAACCTTTGTTTCTGGGCACTGTCAGATGCTGTACTAGATGGAACTCATCTGATCAGTTTCCCATGTTTCTGAGTAAACGTTGTAATGTTTTGCTGCTGCATAAGAAGCTGGTAGTCAAGGAGACTATAAACAAAAGTGAAAATCTACTGCTTGCACTGTAAGTAATGCAGCAAAATAATTTAACAGTAATGTATTTCACTTTTTACTAATCTATTCTCATAAATTTGATCTTGCTGCTAGGGTGACTAGACCTGTTTCTTAATCTGAATTTATCTTTTGAAACATGCAGATAATTTGGTACATTTGCTCAGGAGTAGGGGAAATTTTGCATAACTGATTACCTTTGAATACAAGATATAATAAACTGTGCATAACATTTTTAATTTATGAATCTTTATAAGATAAAGGAATACATCTTATAAGAAAGAAAATGTTGAGTGTGAAATAACAAGATATAATGACCTAATGCCAAAGGTACTTTTAGTGGGAGAAGGTAGAGATTACTGACATGGAGAAAATGATTGCAGGGTACCTGCACTAGA
Source organism: Crocodylus porosus (assembly GCF_001723895.1). Classification (NCBI taxonomy): domain Eukaryota; kingdom Metazoa; phylum Chordata; order Crocodylia; family Crocodylidae; genus Crocodylus; species Crocodylus porosus. The sequence continues at coordinate 210,299,216 of NW_017728886.1, read as the reverse complement.
GAATAATAAATAATTAGTTGGATCCAAAACAATCTGTCCATAAGTCTGTTTTATGAAACTTATCAGCAACATGCAATTTCAGATTTATTTCTAACTTCAATAAATGATTGATACATTTCTTATAGCAAACTGCAAGTTTGTCCAGTTGGTCTGGAAGCTTCATCATGGAAGACAGTGTATCTAATACTCTAAATAGCCTTGGGGAGCAAACAGGCGAGTTTTATAGCATGGATGAAGCCCAGGGTGCTTCTCTTCAGCAGAATTCACCGACCAAGTACTTGGCTGTGGAGGCAAATGCAGTGTTATCATCTTTACAGACTATTCCAGAATTTGCAGAAACACTAGAGCTTATTGAATCTGTAAGTCTGGATATGTGTGAACATTTTCTTCTCTTTTTTTCAATAAAGATGTAATGTTTGAATATTAAATGTTGTGAATTACCAATTAAAGTGCCAAGTACATAGAATGCATTTAAATTATTTTATATAGTTCTTGTTAAGTGTGGTTTCACTTGGATTGAGCCCTTGCTTTGTTAGCTGTCATGCGTTTAAAGCTCTATATAGCTCTCTATCCATCTTTGTCTAAAATTCTAGGATTTTCCCAAGAAGTATAGGAAAAAGAATTTATTCAGACTATAATACTTTTAAACTATAAGCCCTGATATAAAACGTAAATGTACAACTTGGATTTAAATACCAGACACATTTGGTGATTAGAACCAAGAAAGCAGTATCAGCTGTATCATACTGCTTCTATCCTGACGTGTAATGTATATTAAAAAATATAGGGTGGATATGGGGTTAGGTAGAGAATGAAGTATAAATGAAGGTTTAAAATGTTTTTTATGTGAAAAGTTATACTAAACAACAGTGTGAATTCTTCCAGTGAATTATGAATGGTTTAAAAATGTTGTGTACCGTGTAATCTCAAATTGAGAGAATCTTGCTGACCTGAACTGTTATGAATGCAACTTTAAGATCCTGAAATTCCTGATTTTTTTTTTTATTTTTTTTTTGGGGGGGGTGAGGGGAGATCATTTTTACATAATTCAAAATTTAAAGCAAATGAGAGGCTGTTTCCTGTCTGAATGTCTCCTATCCTTATCCCTTAGGATCCAGTAGCTTGGAGTGATGTTACCAGCTTTGACCTTTCAGAAGCAGCTACCTCCCCTGTTAAGCCTGCTCCAGTAAAATTAATGCGGATTCAGCACAATGAAGGGGCAACAGAGTGCCAGTTCAATGTTAATGTTATGTTTGATGGAAAAAAAAATAATAGTAGCAGTGGAGAAGAGGAGGCGATTCTTTCTCCACCTCCTACTATAGCCAAGTTCAGCACTCCACCTACAATCCTAAGGAAGAAAAAAAGATTAAGAGTTGGACAGTCACCAGCGAATGAAATGAATGATGGCTTTTCTAATGATGCTGTCAATGCTGCACTAAAACAAACACCAGTTAAAACACTACCCTTTTCCCCATCACAGGTAATACCCATTTTGCTGTGCGTTGTATTGCATTATGTGTGTTGTTGGGTTTTTTTTCTTTGAACATAACTTCAGAGGTCAGGATTGAGAAGATAAATTACAGGTTGTACTTTTAAATACATGTTGGCTTAGTTGAGTGCATTAGGAAACCTTTTTTATCAGATTTTTTAAAAGACCTGTTAACCCTTTAAAATGGAAGAAATGGTTTTCTGAAGATTGGAAAACTTGTTGATTTCTTGGACTGACTTTTACCTTAGTACAAGGTGGTTAAACTACACCTTTCTTTCCATAAAATGTGGTGATTTGGACATAGCCATAGCTCTAGAGCATAACCAGTTCAAGTGCCAGTAGTAAAATGACCACATTTTAGGGCAGAGGAGTATAGAGTGTAATTTAAAAACCAAACTACTAGATAAATCAAATATAAAACAATTAGTTGCTATTTTGAGCAACAGAATAGGAGACCATAGTAAATTAATTTACTGGATATTTTTTATCTTTATTTAGTTTTTCAATACATGCTCTGGAAATGAACAGTTCAACCTTGAAAATCCTGCATTTACATCCACTCCAATTTGTGGACAGAAGGTCCTTATCACAACTCCTCTCCACAAGGAAATGACACCGAAAGATCAGAAAGAAAATGCAGGGTAAGTTTTTATATTTAAGGCTGTGATGTTGAAATAAAAGCAAGACTTGGAAACTGTACAGCTGTGTTTAATGTGTTTTGTATGCAAACATAAGTCGACCTTTTTTTCTTTTTGATTTAACTAACAAAAAATTATATCCTTTAAATCTCTACCTTTTTTAATGCTGTACTAAATTTAAATTAATCTAGATATACTTGGTTTAATGCATGGTATAGCTCATTATTTCCTTGTTTATTCAATATACAATACAGATATGCAGTCAAAATCTGAAGCTTTTTAAAAATGCTTGTCTAATATAATTCGTTTTCAGATTTATCATATAACTTTGGTTTAGCAGCACTAACAGTTAATGTGTACATCTTTCTCTGCTTGCTTAGTTTCAGAACTCCAACAATTAGAAGGTCTCTGCTGGGTTCTACACCAAGAACTCCAACTCCTTTTAAGAATGCTTTAGCTGCTCAGGAGAAAAAATATGGCCCCCTCAAAATTGTGGTATGTGCCATTCATTTTTTTTTTTTTTTTAGTTTTTTGTTTTATTTCCCTTCAGTTTAATGCCAGCTTAATTTACAAAATACTGAGTTCAAAGTGAGCCTTACTACCAACATAGTAGTGAATTTTTAGTACTGTTGAAAGATGCTAGCTCAGTAAATGGAGCTAAAATAATCTTCTCTATTTCCAGAATTTAATATAGTATGAAGCAGCAATGGTGCCTCATGCTGCCTAACCAATTTCTGTACTCATGTGTTGGTAGTACCACCCTATGAGGCTTAGTTTCCATATTCATTCAGTCCATATTCTTTGACTGAGGATTTAATTTTTTTCCCCTCTGTATTGATATTACTTGAAAACTATATGGACACTGGTGTCAAAAGCGGACTGGCTAAGTTTGCTGATGACACCAAACTTTGGGGAAGAGTGTCCATACTTGAAGATAGGTTGCTGATCCGGGTCAACCTTGATAGACTTGCAGGATGGTTGGATGAAAACCTAATGGTATTGAATATGGAGAAATGCAAGGTGCTCCATCTTGGAGCAAGGTGCCGCATCACACTTAAAGGCTCAGCTACACTCACTAGCACCATGGCTGAAAGAGACTTGGGGGTCATGATTGACCACAAAATAAACATGAGCCACCAATGCAATACAGCAGCAGGCAAAGCGAACAAAACTCTGGCTTGCATCTACCAGTGCATCTTGAACAAGACCCAAGATGTCATCCTCCTGCTGTACTCGGCCTTGGTGAGGCCGCAGCTGGAATACTGCATCCAATTCTGGGCTCCGTAATTCAGGAAGGACGTGGAGAAGCTTGAAAGAGTCCAGAGGAGAGCAACGTGCATGATCAGAGGGCAAGAGAGAACAGGTCTTATGAAGAGAGCGTGCGAGCCATGGGACTCTTCATCCTGGAGAAGCACAGGCTCAGGGGTGACTTAGTGGCAGCCTAAGGGGTGTTCATCAGGATCCGGGGGAACGTGTGTTCACCAGAGCACTCCTGGGGATGACAAGGTCCAATGGTCACAAACTCTTGCAAGACCATTTTAGGCTGGATATAAGGAAAAACTTCTTTACTGTCCAAGTCCCCAAGACCTGGAACAGACTGTCTCCAGAAGTGGTGCAAGCACCTACTCTGGACACCTTCAAGAAACATTTGAATCCCTGTCTTGCTGGGATCCTTTGACCCTAGCTGACTTCCTGCCCCTTGTGCAGAGGCAGGACCCGATGATCTTGCGAGGTTCCTTCTACCCCTAATGTCTATGAAATCTATGAAAACAGAGAACTCTCACTAAGTAATATCTTTTGAATTAAGCCTGTGGTAATTTCATAGATTTCATAGACAATCGGGCTGGAAGGGACCCCGGAGGATCAAGTCCAGCCCCCTGCCCAGAGGCAGGAAGTCAGCAGGGATCATAGGATCCCAGCAAGATAAACATCCAAAAGTGTCTTGAAGGCGTTCAAAGTGGATGCTTGAACCACCTCCAGCGGCAGTCTATTCCAAACCTTGGGGGCTCAGACAGTAAAGAAGTTCTTCCTTATATCCAGCCTGAAACGGTCGCAGAGCAGTTTGTTACCATTTGATCTCAACTTGGGGTGCTCTGGTGAACAGACGTTCCCCCAGATCCTGATGAACACCCCTAATAAACTTATAGGTGGCCATCAGATCACCCCTGAACCTGCACTTTTCCAGGCTGAAGAGTCCCATGGCTGTCAGCCTGTC
>NW_017728886.1:210291486-210294048 GCF_001723895.1 Crocodylus porosus | reverse complement strand
CTTTAGGTTGGTTGGTTGGTCTGTCTGTCTTTTAGATTAACCTAAGAGCTTCTAAACGGAGTTTATGAGATTTGACCCACATTTCTGCACAGGACTTTGTAGTTGCTTTTGATTCTTCTGGTTGTGGGTGGTTTCTCTTTGCTGCTGTGACTATTCATAGTTTCATACAATTATTTTAAATGAATTACTTCTGCTGCTCTTACTGTTTCGCCTTCTTGTATGCTAATGTACAGGAACAATTTGAATTAAGTAAACTTTCACTTTCCTATTGTGACCCTCTTTCCAGTCTAGTTATGTTGACTGACTGTTTCTCCTCTTGCAAACAGGGAAGGTAGCTTAGATTTTGCGCTAGATTAAGCACCACCCTTGTTACCCTCACTAGATTATCTTTCACCAGACAAAAAGTAGCTTGGTTATTTTTTGATATTGACATCTGATTTAGTTAAAAAGTGAAATTCTGGCATTAAGTGGAATTTTCTTTTTGTTGGTATGCTAATGGGGCATCTGTTTATGGTTATGTGAAACTGTGCTTCATTTTATGTCGACTAAGGTCTTTTATACTGTCAAAGCATCTATACAAAGTCCTTCCTTACAGCAATCTTATATTTGTAGTATGATGGTTTGTTTTTTTTAGGTGCATCATCCCAGTCATGTGGGTGTAGTTTGTACTGGGAAATAGTAAACAAAATTGCATGCATGTCCAATAATTTATACATCGAATTGAAAATAGTTTTGAAGGCAACATTCCAATAGTTTGTGTTACCAATTAATATGATCTGGTTGGAAGACCATAAATTTTAACCAAAGGCATCATGACTGACTGTGTAGTTGTTATGAAAGGTCGCTCTTTGGAGTTATCTTGCTTTACTTTACATTTAATTGCATGTAGCTAAAAAACAGTGTAGAGTAATATGATATTCTAAAGTTGGTTCTGCCTTCAACAGTTGAACTGTAGTAATTGGGTACATGCTAAATTGTTGGTAATTCCCTTAGTTTTCTCACCTCCCATAGAATATATAATAATGTCTGTAGTAATCTAAATGAATATAGTTAATGTGGTGAACTAGTAACTGATTTTTCTGTTTGTGTTCCTACATTCCTCCTCATGTTAACTTAAAATTAGTCGCAACCACTTGCCTTCTTGGAAGAAGATATCAGAGAAGTTTTAAAGGAGGAAACTGGAACAGACATATTCCTCAAGGAGGAAGATGACTCTGTCTATAAAACCTGCAAGCAAGAGGTAATGTTGCAGTAACTACTGTAGCGTAGATAGGAAAAAATGGCAACTTCGATAGTAACTTTTCAATTTTTTTTCCTTTTATTTAAAAAAAAAAAAAAAGCACACTTCTAGTAAGAAAGTCAGAAAATCATTGGTCTTGGATCCATGGGAAAAAGAAGAACTTGGTGCCCAACTCTTCACAGAAGATAACGGTTTGGACGTGCAGGTTGGTCTACCAGTAAATAGTACAGCTCAGCAAAATTGTAAGAGAAAGGAACAAACACTCCATTTATTTTTTCTCAGCTTTAAAATCATAGAAAAGTAGGGCTGGAAGGGACCTCTGGAGGTCACCTAGTTGACCCCCTGACTGAATAGGATCATCTCTATCCAAACCATCCCATACAGGTCTTTCTCTAACTTATTCCTAAAAGTAGACAGTCAGCCATGTCACAGAACTACAAGGTGTATTGCCCAGAGACATCAAGCACTGTAACTTGCCACAGCTAAAGCAGGTCAATGTCACTGGGTTGTTTAAATGCCTTTTGAGATCCAAAGTGGTACATTGTGGCTAGATTCAGAAGGGAGACTTGTGCATTTAAATGCTCTGTTTAGGTTCTTAATACTTGGACATATTCATTTGTAATGCTCCTCTACTTAACCCTGCAGGTCCTAAACCTTTCTCAGTGCTTAACTGTCTACTGGTAAAGCCCTGTGAGTGTTTAAATTTCTCTTGCTGTACATGTGCATGTCTCTTCTATCCTGTGATACTGCTGAGCTGCTCTACTCCATTACATGCTGAAGCTCCTTTTGAAATATGTGGAATGGGTGTTTGCGCATTACTCTACTTGCAGGGACTGATTAAAAAAACATGATGCTCGGATATCTAGCCCCATGAACATTATAGCACCTAATGGTGGGTGATGCAGTTTCCCTTTACATAGCAGCTCAAAGTTTATAACACTTACCTGGGCCCAGATCCTTTCTCAAACTGGGGAATTTGAATCTATATCTACCTCCAAGATACTATGCCCTAGCCCCAAAGAGCCCCACTTCAGAACACCTGAGTATACTTCAGTCCTTTTCGTTAAAGTGGTTTCACTTTGGATGAAATTCTTAAATATTCTTTGAATAGGAAAGAATGGGTGACCCTCTAGCCTAGAGGCTAGGGTACCTAACCAGCAGCGGGGTTTCAGTCCCAGTTTGTGTCCAACTCCAGGATGGAGTTCAGGAGTCTAATTCCATAAGAGGCATAGAGCTTAAGGCACAAAAGTCATAGTATCATAGTAGCTAGAGTCGGAAGGGACCTAGGTAGATCATCTAGTCCGACCCCCTGCCTTGGCAGG
>NW_017728886.1:210282180-210291475 GCF_001723895.1 Crocodylus porosus | reverse complement strand
AGACACCACAGTCTCCCAGCTTTTTGATGAGGACAGGGTGAGAGACAGTGTCGAAAGCCTTCCGGAAGTCCAGAAAGACTACATCCACAGCAACAGTCTTTGTATAACCTGTGGACTAACTTAAGTGGTTCCCTGCTCAGCTTATTTTTTTTGTGATTTGCATTCTTAGTTGCCTACCTCTAACCAGGAATTGAATATGGAGCCTCAGTATTCAAATTGGATGTTGCAGATGCCACCAGGTACCAGGCACCCAAGGGTGTTTCTGTTCCAGAGTAGATTTAAAAAAAAAGATTACTTAAATAAAGCATTTTAAAAATCCAGTTTTTAAAAACATTATAATTAAGTTTTTCTGTAAAAATAAATCAGCTTAAAATGCCATTTGAATTTAATACAGCATGGCTTAAGATATACATTTAGTATAATCTATTAAACTGTAAATAAAATATGTTTAGTCAATGAAACTGTACTAAAAACTCTGAAGGTAAAGGTTGATTTTTCTTCTATACAAGAATGAGGGGAAAACATTGTAACTTTTGAGGTCAAACTTTAAAAATATGGATCAATATTTCATGTATTGGGGGCTTGACCCTGCAAGGGATGCAGGGTCTGTACTACTGGATGCAGTGGATCAGCAAAGTCATTACAGGTGTTAGAACTTGGCTTCTGACTCCAGCAGATACCATCATGTGTACTTCTTGATCAGGATTATCCTGAGCCCACCTGGATGGTATTAAACTCCTGTGTTGTTCTCTCTACCTGAGCTTTAATTAGCTTAGCTCTCAAATTATGACTATTTATGATTCTGCACCCATAATGGAGGCTTATTCTCCAGCTCATGGAAAAACTACCATCTGCTCAGTAACTACCACCCCCTTGCTTGTGAATGGTTCTGGGTGCTTCAGTTAAATGGCCTTTTCTTGATCCCTTTGTATATGTACATAGCTGCAAACATTAAGTTTGCAAGAGCTCTTTCCATGTCTCTAAACTAAAATACTGTAGCACATAAGGCCAGGGGGTTACAATAGAAAATCAGTAGAAATCATGGATTGTTAGGGGAGGGCTGAGGGGATGGGAAGGGAAGGTGTGGTGTTCTGATAGTTTATATACCTATGTCGGTATACATAGCTTGTATACCTATACAGGTACCAAAACTACTTTTAAAAACTATATTTTTGAGTTCCAGAGCTCAGCTGGGCAGGGTTCACAGCCCTTCCTGCTGGCAGCAGCCGTAGGTGCTTGTGCCCTGTGCTGGCGCCTGGTGATGCAGGCTCCAGTCAGTGGTGCATGGGGGGCAAGGAGTGCAGCCGGCCTTGCCTGCCTCTATCCTGCCCTGTGCTGGAGCCAGCTGCCTTCCCCACCCCCTGCCATGCAGGTTCCAGGACTCTACCAGAAGTGGAGGGGAGCCCTGGCCCCTGCTTTCTCATGGAGTCTCAGGACTTCTGCAGCAGGGGATGGGGAAGGCTTCCTCCAGTGTTGCGCGAGTGTGGGAGCTGCAGGCATGCCATGCAGACCTCCCGCAATAGGCAGTCTGCGCTGGCTGCGCTTCTTGCCCCCATGCACAGTGCTGGCTGGAGCCATGTGCCACAAGGCGCCAGTGCGTGCAGAGGCAGCAGAGACTGTGAACCATGTGTGAGGGGGGTCCCCATACCCATTCCCTCCCTCACACCCCACAAACCTCACATATCCACACCCTGCCCTGTAATGTAATCCCCTACAACTCCCCACATATACACACACCCCACAACATACCTTATGCCCCCCACACACACAGCCGCCCCGCCCACACCCTACTATACACACACACGCACACCCCACCGTGCACACATACTCCCCACATACTTCACTGTACACACACAGTACACAAGAATAAGACTTCATTTTTGAGTTGTTATTCAATGCTGTCTATATACAGTACACAAACACAAATCATGACAAATATTGTCATGTAATAAAATCGAACTATGGTAGATATTGGACTTCTAATGTGTGACTTGGTTTTTTCTGGTTCCCAGATGGCAACCCTCCCCTGCCAAAAGGGGTATTTCCAGGGGGCAAGAGGAAGGACTTGTGCTGGCAAAGGTTAGGGGGCAGGACTTTTGGTCCCAATGTGGTGACCAGGGGGCGGAGCAACTGCCAAGGGACTGGGCTACTGATATGGCCCTTGATGGCTCGCCAGAATTCATTAAGTGGTCCTCCAGCCAAAATAATTGGTCACCCCTGCAGTAAGGTGATATATTTCTGCAAGCTGTTGCCTTGTACCTTAGACCTATCTGAGGTGCCTCTGTGAGTCTAGACCAGTGATTCTCAACCAGGGTGCTGCAACACCTTCGGGTGCCTTAAAATTCTTCTAAGCATGCTGTCCTGCTGCCCGCGCCACGTGGAACAGCGCAAGTGTATTTTGGTATGGCATTGTGGGGAGGGGGGATAGTTCATGTTTTGGAAAGTGTACAGTGGAGGAAAAATGCAGTTTTTGTTTCATTCTGTAAGTCCAGTATCTTTCTGAAAAAACTCCACTCAAAGAAGTGAGTTTAATCATATTGTTTAGTATTAGTCTTTTTAGGGTGTCTATACACGTGCTTTGGGATGGTGGGGGCACATTTTTATTAGTGTGGCTCTTAGACAGCTGCTCTAATTAAAATGCTGCAGCATCGCATGTATTAAACATCCTGTGTTTCAAAATGGCTACAGGGGCAGTTTAACTAAAGCTCATTAAAATTTTATCTAAAGTGCCTCCGTGGCCATTTTGAAATCCAGGATGCGTAATATAGATGATGGTGAGGCACGCTTGAGTGTTCTTATTAGAATGGTCCACCAGACTCGGTTAATCAAGTCTGCTTTGATGCATTCTAATTAGAATGCGTCAGAGCACATGTATAGGCACTCTTGGAGTATAACTGTCAGTGTAGACAGGGTTTGTATTCTATAACTGTTTCTAGTTACGGCACAATTTATCAATTAACTTTATAGATCCCATTTTTAAAAGAAAATGTAATTGAAGTCATAGCATGGTTTTATTAAAACAAGGAGGCATTGTTCCAGGTGGGAATGGGCGCATGCTGTTGGTGCTAGTACGTAATTGTTACCAACTCATTTTTGATCAGATTGCAGTTCTAGTAAGGAGATTCTACAAGCATGTCAGAAATAAGATGAAGATAAAAAAAAAATGTAAGTCCCATATGGAATGCAGAAGGCAGTCTAGTTAGTGATGATGCAGAGAATGTTGAAGTATTTAATACATTTTTTTTAACTTCAGCCTTCACAAGTAAAGTCAACTGGCAAGTGACAGGTGCAGTTGGTAGGAAAGATAGGGAAGGAGGGAAATGGCATAGAGCAGTGGAAGAACAGGCTGGGGATTACTTAGAGAAGCTAGATGTTTTTAAGTCAGTAGGGCTGGATGGATTACCCTCGAGTACTGAAAGAATTGGCAGAGGTAATTTCAAAGCCATTGGCTGTCAACTTTTAAGAACTCATGGAGGCTGGGTGAGGTCCCAGTTTGCACTTGAAGGGCAAATATTATGTCCATGTTTAAGAAAGGTAAGAAGGAGCATCCAAGTATTTACAGAGCAGACAGTCTGACCTTACTACTTTGAACAATTATGGAATGGATCAACAAGGAATCTGTTTTGAAGCACCTGGAAGAGAACAAGGTAATATGGAACAGCCAACAGGAGCAAGTCATGCCTGACCAACTTTATTTCCTTCTTTGATAAGGTGACATGTAAATGAATAGTGGATGTGATGTGCCTTGATTTTATGTAAGGCTTTTGACATTGTTGCCCATGACATTTACTCTATTATTTCCTTTACTAATTAATGACATACAGACTAGATGAAAGTACTGTAAGGTGGATCCATAACTGGGGAACAAAACTAGGAACAATGGCCTGAAGGTGCAGCAGAGGAAATTAGGATTGGAGATTAGGAAGAACTTTTTGACTCGGCCTGTTGCAATGTTTAGCCACTATGTAGTAAAGTTATGGAATCTCCATCCCTGGAAGCTTTCAAGAGCATGTTAGACAGACACTTGACTCTCTGAACAAGGTAGTCTGTAAGGTTCCACACACTGCCCTGCCTTCTGAATGGTTTAGTCAGAGATGATCCTGCACTGAGTAGCTGTCTGGGCTGGATGGCTTCAAGAGGTCAATTCCAGTCCTGTTTTCCTGTGATCCTAGTGTATAATATGCTGGATTGAGAAATATGTATATATTTTCGCCAAATATCTTGGACTCATTTGATTCTCTCAACTATGTAGTTGCTTGTGTTTTCCAGTCTTCTTTGTAACAGTTAAAGATTTTATTTATTTATTTATTTTTAACTGAATATTAACTGTTATTCCTCTACCCCATTCCTTTGTCTTTTTTTTACATTAGTCAGAAAATGCCTTTACTACATCTTTACTAATGATACCATTGTTGGAAATACATGACAACAGATGTAATCTGACGCCGGAGAAGCAGGATACAAGCTCGGCAAACAAAGCGAATGCAGTAATTAAAAAGAAATTGAATGCTTGCACTTCAAAAAATATCAAAATGGAAAAGTCTCTTCAGGTCTGGATTCAAGATATTTTTGTTTTGTTAAGTTAACTTAAATTTAAATCATAATGTAGTCTAATAATATATATTTGCCATTATTTGGGAAGGGCAGGGCTGGTTATTCCTTCATTCTTCACTTCAGTATTGATAGCCCACCACCACTGCCTCAGACCCAGATTATATCTTCAGTCCCATCCTTTACAGCTTTCTAGCTTTGTTCTGTAAAAGTACTGTATTCCTCATCCTTTTTGGGTTTCAAATGCCTTCACTTTCCTTGCTTCTCCAGATATATGTGAATACTGCATTCTGCTGCCAGCTGAAACTTGAACCGAGTGTGATAAATGGGGATTCCATTGAATTTAGTATTAGTCAAACTTTATTGAAGCAAATCTATTCAATAAATACCTCTTGCTACTTGTTTTCTCTTGCCCTAAAACTTTGAATCTAGCATATATACACTACAGGTATAAAAATGGTAAGCTTTATCCCAGAACTTGCATACAGAGTACTGGAGAATAAATGTGGCCCTGACTTGAATTTGATTATATATACTCTTTTAAAAGTTAATATGTAAACTGATTTTAATATAAGAAAAAAAACTATTTTCTTAAATATTTCATATTGACTATTTATAAAAAAAAAAAAAAAAAGTGTGGGGTTTTTTTGTGTTTTTTTTTTAATACAGTCAAATTGTGAATGGGAAGCTGTTGTTTATGGAAAAACAGAAGATCAACTTATCATGACTGAACAAGCAAGAAGATATTTGAGCACATATACAGCTACCAGTAGCACTTCAAGGGCTCTAATATTGTGATGATTTCTGCAACTGACGGCCATTCTTCCCTCATGAAATGAACTCTGTACTGAAGGAGATTTCAGCAAAATACATGTAAATGAAGTCTTTAGTTTGAGAGAGACTTCAAAAGGAAATCTTAAGTCTCTTTCAAGTGACAAAGGGCAGACACACAGCTTTGGCCTTTTCAAGTAAGGGATAGCATAAACCAGAATGAATTTTTTTAATATTTCAAAAAACGAAAATGTAAAAACAGTAAAGAACATTGCAGTGAATGTCAGCATACACTTTTATCTTAATTTTTCATGTTTATTCTTAATGACTTAAATTTCTACTTTCCTATTTAGTACATTTTTGATGTAGGGTACGTTTACAGGTCCTTACTATTTCTTTTTTGGATGAACAACATGTGACTGTATGAATGTGCTTTTGCTTAAGTGTTCAGTTGCTTCTGTAGCAAATTTTCTAGCATATAAAGAAACACAACGCAAAGGTGCCTGACGGAAGGATAGAAAGTTGCACTACTAGTTGTTGGTATGCTGCACAAACGATGAAATTTAACTACAGTGTTAACTATTTATTTGAAAATGGTACTAGAAATGAGTAGGAAAAGGGTGAATTAAGTTTCACATCAGTGTAAAGCATCAGTATTTTCTTCAGTCTCAGAAACTGAGACCATTGTTGAATGTATTGTACAGTAGGTAGGAACAGGGAAACTTTTGTAAATTGGAAAGGAGTATGTGTTTATAATTTATTTTCCTTTTTAAAGCTTAATAGATATTTATGTATATGCAGGTTGTCTAGAAGCCAATGTTGTTTCCTGTTATAACAGTAAAAATGGTAAAGGACAAGTTTTAACTTTTGAAGTATAGAAGAGCAGTAAAATTACATACTACAAAGCATACGAATCTGTACTTCGTTACATCTACTTAAGGATTGCACTATATAACTTTTAAATCATGTTGGTCTACAAAGTAGTTATAAAGTATGCCTGTACTATACAGTGATTCCAATAACTTGTTTTAATTAATATATTTAGACTGGGAGCTTGAGACCTAGTATGTGACCTAGTGTTTGGGTCCTATACATAAACTAGAAATTAATTCATTTTATTACATGTTTTTAAAAAAAGAACTTGGCACCTTGATTCTTAAAACAGTCTTATCTGCACTTAGAAGTTTGACCATATATACACTAAACTTGTGAAGTCGGCATTCTTTTATTTATGAAAATCTTTGTCCTTATTTAAACTTTTACAGGTTACAACAGTTGCTTCAGTTGCCTATTTAGGTATTTGCACTTATGGTTTTTTCCTTTTTTTTTGTTTTGAAGGAATGTCTTGTTTGCTTTTGTGGTAGATATTTTATGTAGTTAACTTCTTGCAGATTTATAATGGTGTGCTATCAACAAATACTGACAGGTAAATAGAATTGTATACTATAGTTGTAGCTATTTATAATTCAGACACTCTCTTCCTCTCCACTCCCGGGTGTGCTGCTATAGATAATAGCAGAATCGGCTTGCTGCTATGAGAGATGGAAAGAGCGAGCATCATATGCACTGTATGTAAAATTACAAAAGAAAAATGATGTTTGGTTCTCTGGTTAATGAGATCAACCATTGCTATGCAGGATGTAGCAAAAATCCTACCAGGCAATACCAAAAATGATAGAAAATGGTTTTTAACTCCAAAAGTTTAACATCTGGTGTGTGGTACAAGAAAAGTAATTTGTGTCGTTATTGGAATACTTTTTAAAAACAGTTCAGGACTTCCACATTCCCATTTTAAATGAGCATTTAAATGCCTAGCTGCTGTTAGCATTACAAACTTTCAGCAACTTTCAAATCAAATCAACACTTCAGCAGAAAATCCTGTAAAATAGAAATCTGAAAATCATTTTTGTGCCAGGATAATTCCTCATTCTTGTCAAATTAGGAGGAGCCAACTAGAATTCCTTGGCAGTGGTGGTTTTGTTGTATTTATAATTAGCAATAGATTTCACAAGCAAAATGCTACTTGCAGTACAAAATGAATTCATAAAGGATTAAATAGAGATTACAATCCTTTCATGCCAGGAGCTGGATTTTTCCACGGACTTTTTTAGTAGAAATTGTTGCACCAAAGCCACCAATACCATGGTTGAAATAGATTTATGATAAGTAGTATTAATTTTGAGTTGGTATTGGTTGAATCTTCTAGTTAACTGCTTCTTTGTTGCTTTAGCAAGAAGGTTTTACTTTTTGACATGTCAGGCATCTTTTTATTATCTTTTGAATGTTGTGTGCATTTGCATTTTTTTCAGTTTATAAGTAGATTGTACATGTAGCAGCCAAACATGCATGAAAACTGAATACATGTATAATACTCCATTTTTTGTTTTAAGGTTTTGACAAGATATACAACAAATGCCTTGATTTAAGCTTAGTTTTTTGTTTTACTACAAATTTTGTTTCATGTATGAATCTTGCGTACAGTACAGACCCATATTAACATCAGAAATAAAGCATCTATGTACCAGGTTATCAAAAAAGCCTCTTATTTATGTGAGAAGTAAGGCCAATATGTTCCTCTTATTATAAATATTCTAATTAGCCAATTTTAGACCAAAAGTATGTAGGTGCTGAAATAATTTGACAACAGTCAGTGGGAAAAGAGAAAACATGTCTTGTCCAAATAACTTTACTGTGGAACTGTCATAACAAATGTGTAGTGGAGTGTGTTGTGGCTTTTGGTAGCTTAAATTTTAGCTTTCCTTTTAACTTTTGTAAGAAAACTGTTTGGTGTTGGTGTGAGTGTTTTTGTTTTTAAAGCTTAACTACTTGAAGCCTTAATTTCTGAGATGCAGGTGGGGTAGGGAAAGAGGTTAAGCCACTTCTTGACAAAAGGTAAATTTTACTTAGCCCTTCCAATGGAGTTTCATACCCCAGTCCCAAGCACTCTTCTGTCTTTCAGGGAGAACAAGATCAATCCCTCTTCCCTTGTGACCTTAACAGATTAATTTTGGATTCATCTATACAGTGCTTTTAAGTCTTTATCAGTTGGTAGTTTCTAGAAAACCCATCTAAGAACAGTTGTACCCAACTTTCCAGTCCCATGGGCTGGGTGAGGGGTGCAAGGTCAGTCTGTGAACTGTATCCTGTGTAGCACTGGTATGTGGGATTGGCCTACAGCTGCAATTCAGTGCACCAGCCTGGCCCCTCATGCCCACATCTGGCTATGTGTCAGCCCAGCCCTGCTTGATCTAGCATTCAGGGCCACTTTATCTGGTCCAAGGGACTCCCAACAGATATGGACATCTGGGGAGAGACCAATTAATGCTGCCACTGCTCCCCCAATACCAGATGTCCAGCTCCATGGATGATGTGCTCTGCAAGCCAGATCTAGCTGGGGTTTGAGCATCACTAATGTAGAACATTTGTCTCGTCTGAGCTTGCCAGCTTTGGCTGCAATTTGTCACTTCTGAGGCAGCCATGGGATAGACTGGGAATATGGGCAACAGCAGCCATTGCCTGTTGGCAGACAGAGGCATAGTAAAGTAGTTTGTCTGGGGCTCATACCCACTCTTCCTTTTTCATGCTTACACAAAAAGGAGTCTTAGCAGCCTTTGTTTACTATAACACAAAATGGAAAATGTTTTTAAATTACTGTTTTTAAATTATCTTTTCTTTGGGAGCACGTTTATATATGCAGGGTAGAATTTGACCTACCTTGGAAGAGACTGCTCTCTTCTCCCCTGAGGTTTTGTAACCATATGATTCTATAGCTCCTCTCCAAGACTAATAAGCTAGTTGGGCCTGTTTAGAAGAATAAGATCCATATCCAGAGTTTGGGTAGATTTTTCCCTAGTTTATATAGTGCTGGGCTAGATATTGTATTTACCTGGTTTCAAGGCTACTTCACATTTTAGATCCATCCTAATTGGAATACTATACACAGAACATTTTATAAATTATCATTTTCATAGAG